>NC_053026.1:20461990-20808834 GCF_003073215.2 Triticum urartu
AAAGGCCGTGTTAATATAAATGCTCTGCCTCTGAAAGTTGCAGTTTCTTATCTGAAACTGAACTTGCAGTTTCTTATCTGAAATTGAAACTTGCAGTTTCTTCTCTGAGAATCACATTGTCTGCACTTTTATACTCCTATGAAACTACATTTTTTAAGTGCTAAAAATAGATCTCTAGAATTCATAAAATACTTCATACGCTCAATACTGCAAATCTGAAATTCAAAAGACATTCATATCTGAAAGTACTCTCAAAATACACAACACAAAACACAATTCACAACCTGCAAATACTGACAACCCTAAGCTCCTCCTGACAATTCACAACCTGTCCGACTATTGGGCTGGGGGGGCAGCCCCCTCCTATTCCTCGGCGGCAGACAGCCACCCCGTGAGACGATGTGAACGGCGAGGGAGACGATGGCGGGGAAGCATCGTCGGGCCAACTGCTTTTCTCCTCTTGCAGTTGGGTTCGGTCGACGAAGACTCCACCGGCTCGCTCTGGCAGGACACCCTCACAAACGGCACCCTGTAGATGCTCAATCCTTCAATCTCTGGTGGATGCTCCATCTGGGATCGATACTCCCACCACCACTCCCTCACTATCGGATTCGGTGAATCTGTTTGCTCCATGGCCCAGAGGAGCAGCTCTATGTACTCCGGCACGACTCCCTCCGGGAGTATCGCCGCCTTTTCGCTCTATTGCAGATATTTGGCCATGGATGTCGCCGTCGCCGCTAGTTGGTCCTTGTTGTCAAACCAAGACTGTATCTCCAACATCCTAGCTAGCTTCACAGGGTCGCCGATTTTTTTTACATTTTTCTTGTAGTTTTTTCAATGGCATCTATAGCAATATAGTAAAAGGGGACATGACTCTCTTGTGTCTTGTATGAATTGTTTTTTTTACACATTAAGTTTGCTCTGCCCAACAAGGAATCCGCACCTTGTTATCCCGAAATTTTCAAGCTCGAGTATCTTTTGTCTCACCTGCTTTGAAACTCCCGCTTGTTCAACCCACGCCGTGCCTTGTTATCCCGAAATTTGGATGCGCACGAGAACTCCCTCCTCATCCGAAATCTCTCCCGCAGCCCAGACACGCGAAATCCCCCTTCTACCCCTCGGCCGAAAATGAAGCTCCATGTCGCGGTGTCAAAACCGGTGGGGGTACGCTGGTAACTTACACTACATTTCGGACAAGCGCGTCCCTAAGCTTGGCTCCCCCCTCCCCTTCGCCCCCCCCCCATTCGTACACCGAGGCCGCCAAAACCCGCGAAACCCCACGCTCCACAGTCGGCCTCCCGGCCGCCGCCCAGCCGGAGACTCTTCCCCGACTACGTCGTCCACCGCAACAGCTCGCTGTCCCTAATCCACCGCACCGGATGAGGATCTGTTGTCGATCTCGTCGTCCCGCCGGATCAGCCGCCCCGTCCTCCACCTTCAAGGAGCTACCCCAACGTTCGCCTCGTCTATCGCGCCACCTCAATCCCCACAGCGCCGTCTTGACCTGCCCCACCGGAACCGCAGCACCCTCACCAATTCCTCCGATGAAGCCGAGGCCAACTCGGTGCCACCAAGGAGGTTCTGCACTCATCGCTGCATTTTATCTTTTATTCGATCTCATGGGGCTGCCGGTGCTCGATACCGAGCAAACATGGCATGTCTCCATCGACGGCGCCGTCGCCGGCCACATCATCCACGGCGTCTCTCCCCCATGTCGTTGCTTCCTCGGCGGCGACTTCCGCAAGGGCACTAGCTACAACTGCTCCAGCTCTCGCTCGCGTTGCGGCTTTGTTCTTGTTGTCGGTCGCGCTGCTGCACTGCTCCTGCTTTCGTTCGTGCTGCTGCTCTACTCTTGCTCTCTCTTGCATTGCTGCTGCTGCTGCACGACCTCCGGCAGCTACAGGAGTTGCTGCTTTAGCACTCGCTCGCGGTGCTACTGCATGACTTGCTCTCAGCTAGTGCGTTCCCTGCTCGAGCGTCTGCTGATTTAGATCACTGCTTCTCTGCTACTAGTGCTCGAACGCCCTAAACATCTATTGCAATGCTCTGTTACTAGTTCAATCAGTTTCGACAGTAAAATTCAGTTTCGACTGTGAAGTTCATTTTCTTCAGTTAAGTTCAGAGTGAACAGTACTTATAGCATCTGTCGGAGCGGCCGTGGCGCGGCTGATGCGTTTTACATCTAGCACTTTTTGGTGATGTATCTTACATCATCTATTGTAGATGATATTAGGGTCCCACTTCAGATTAACGTTGTCTATCTTGTCATGCTTCAGCCTTGTCGCCGTACACCTTAGCGGAGCTGCTCCAATGACGGAACCGTCCATCACAGCGGAGCAGTACCCTCGGCGCCGTTTCCGGAGGCCTCAGATCTTCTTCCCCGCCTCCGACAGTCACACCAGCATCATCACCATCCTCCACGTCCAACCCAATGATGCTGAGGTCCACAAGGCTATGCCAAAGAGGTTGTACACTCATCGCATCACTTTGTTTCTCCATTCCTCTGTTCTTCCAATTCATGTGAGCCAAACACACAGGTTGACTGAAATCCTATGTTTCCAAATGCTTTGTTTTGCACGTGCATTCCTATCCTATTCCTGTGTTTTTCCTGTCCCTGCGTTTATAGAATCCTCCAATTCTAAGGAGCCCTTACAGATTTACTTCATTTTCAGATAGGCATCAAAGAAAACTCTATGTGTTATGTCCTGCTCCTGCCATGCCGTCATCAACCCCCCTGAGGTGCACCATCGACAGAAGAGTTCACTGCAGCAGAGATCCCCCCTGCAGACTTCCTTTCGCCGCCTCAGATCATCTTCCCCGTTGCCGGCAGCCACGCCAACCACATTACCATCACCGACTGAGCAGATGAACCTGAGGACTACACAGTTCCGGAAGAGAGGTCGCAGTCTTTCGTATTTGCTTATGTTATACATCGGTTATTATTACCTGCTACTTTATCGTTCAATCTTGAGTTTTGAATTTCCTGTGGGTCTCATATCGAGCCAGCAACAAATAGTATCTGTCTACTATCTGGTTCATCTGGGGTCTTCTATGTGGTTCATGTTGGGTGGGCAACAAACAATAGATGATCCATTGTCTATCTTTTTAAACTGAAGCTATAATCTACCTGCTATCATTAGTTTTGGATCCATCCACTCGTTTGCTACCATCAGTCTTGATTTTTGCATGCACCCCTTAGGCCTTACAAAATCTAACTATTTTTTTATTATGCATGTCAGATATTGTACACAATCATACTAAACATGTAGAGAAAAAGAGAAGACCGTTGCGTGCGAATATAATGTCATGCAAACGCCGTTCCATGGTGGGCGAAGTGCCCCCCCTCCTGCATTTCCATATTGTATTCCAAAGTAAGATAACTGTTCAGATGGAGATTCAGAAGGAGCCGACCACGCCTGTTTACCACCTGAGGTGTTTGCTCTTACCTGGCATGCTGATGTTGGTCATATCATGCATATGGCGCATTGCATTGCGTACATTATACATCTTATATGTCATCAGCTTAGTTTACATTTGCTTTGTGTGAATGCCACATGTTTGGTTTCTATATCATACTCCCACCATTCCTAAATATTTTTCTTTTTAGAGATTTCAACAAGTGACTACATACGAAACAAAATGAGTGAATCTACACTCTAAAATATGTCTTTATACATCCGTATGTGGTAGTCCATTTGAAATCTCTAAAAAGACAAATATTTAGGAACGGAGGGAGTATATGGGAATTATGCAATGCCATCTTCTTTAGCCAGGCATCATATACGTGAATCATGCAATGCCATCCTGTTTAGCCAGTCATCATATATGTGAATTGTATCGTGCCATAATTTTTTCCATAATGTATTCCATTTGTCAACAATTTTTATACATTCATCTACTCTTCCTGTGCATCAGCCATTTGAGTCGGTCATGGGAAAATCTGGAGTGAAAACAAGGTCTTTTGAGCAGTTAGTGCTACCTATCGATGCAGATTTCTTGCTGGTTACAGATAGCTCCAGAGGAGGATTCAGAGAGAGATGACCAGTCGTATTCCCCCCCCCCCCGCGCCCCAAGGTGCATGCTCTAACTTGGCTAGGTTATATTGCTCATATCTTGCATATCTTGCATTGCCATGCCATCTGCTTAGATTATACATGCTTTGTGTGAATGCCTCCTGTTTTCTTTCTATATCAGATATGTGAATTATCCAATGCCATGTTTTTCAGCCAGTTATCATATATGTGAATTATGCACCGCCATGGAGCCAGGCATCATATATGTGAATTATCTCATGCCATCTTATTTTCATTACGTATTCCATTTGTCGACAATCTGTGTATATTGAACTACTCTTCATGTGTATCAACCATTTGAGCCGGTTATGGAAAAATCTGGAGTGAAAACAAGGTCTTCAGAGCAGGCAATGGTACCTGTTGAAGCATATATCTCGATGGTTACAGGGAGCTCCTCAGAGGAGGATTCAGAGACAGATGACCAGTCCTATATCCCACCTGAGGTGTATGCTCTAAGTTGCAATGTTTATATTTCTCATATGATGCATATGTTGTCTTGCATTGCTTAGTTTAGACATCATATGCACACTATTGAATTCTATCTGCTTAGTTTAGAGATCATACATGCGAGTGCCAGCTGCTTAGTATATGAATCAATTATGTCAATTATATCATGCCATCCTGTATACTTAGACAACATGTATGTGAATTATTTCATCCCAACCTATTTTAGAAAGACATCATATAGTTTTGTCATGTCATCCTGTTTAGGTACTCATCATATGTTGAATTATGCCATTATATCCTGTTAAGTTATCCATCATATATCTGAAACTGTGTCATGCTATCCTATTTAGTTAGGCATCATATATCTGAAATTGTGTCATGCTGTTCTGTTTGGTTAGACAACATACATGTGAATTACCACATCTGTCTATCATACAATGTATGTACGTTCAATTTCATTTCTTGTTTATCAGCCATTTGAATTGGAGGGGGTGATGGCAGTATCTAAGGGAGCAAAAACCTGTTCTTCACAAAAGACAGTGCTACCCGTTGATGCAGATAGAACCATGGTTGTACTGGCCCACAAACTAGCCCCACCACACATAATCGAGACTCTTCCAGATTGCACACTTCCACCGTTGGGCAGAGAACCAGCTACAACCCATCTAACAGCAACCCCAGCAGATAGTAACCCACTTATAGTTGACAAAGCACCATGTCCACCACAGAGTACCCCCACACGAGCAGTTTGTAAAGCTACTGCAGTGCCCAAAGCATGAAGACCACCACAGCTAACCCAAACTCCACGTTTAAAGAAGAAGAGCAACTGTTCTCATGTCAGATTCCGTAGCTATGGTCCATAATCCTTTGCTGTTGCATCACTGTATTTACTCATACCAACTACTTTCGAATTTGAAGGATCCAATTGAAACTCCAATGGCGCAACATGTATGTTTTAAACCTATTTCTTTAACTGGATTGTTGTTCTAACTTCTTGCTCTATGTTGATTTCAGTTTAAGTTGCATAAACAGTTATGTTCTCATGTGATGCACATTACAAGTGTTGCCAATGTTGTGTAGTTTCTCACACTTATATTCTGTCTATGCTGATGTGTCTTAAAAATATATGAGTTGAACTGTGTCTCTATCTTGATTAAGGAACATAAACTAGAATAATATGGACAATACAGTGACCATAGTACATAGATATATGTTTGTTTCATGTTGTTATCCTGTCCACCTTACTACTGAACCGGTTTACCAAAATGAGTTTCGTATACTACAAGCTAAACCTGTGATGTGTCTGCTTGTTTCTCTTGTAGTATGCAAATAGAATACTGGAGAAGAGTACCCCACTATGCAATGGTAGAGAAGGTAATGCAGATAAGGTTCAAGATAGTGAGACAACCCTGTTAGTCTCGAAGAAAGGTGATAAAAACGATCTTGTGGATAGTGAGAAAACCCCACAGTCCTGCGTTGATGTAGTGTTCGAGTTACTGGCCAGTACCGCTCGCACAAGCTCTTCGAACTCGCTGCATGAATCACTTCGGCTTCTTCAGTCTCAGCTACAAGCTGAAAGGCATCAGTCAGCTGTGCTGCGGCAAGAAGCCGAAGGACTGAGGAAGTCCCTGCAGAATTCAGATGCGTACTTTCTTGTGCAATAGCAAGCGCTGGAGGATTTAAGCGCCAAACAAGAGAAAGTTAATAAGCTTGCTAAGCATCTTGCCAGCATTATGGGTACCCAGGATATTGTTTCTTGAGCTCTTCTGAAGTGGTTTTAGTTCTGGACTTGTTTTGCTGCAGCGTTTATATGCTGCTGTGTTCCCTATATTTGCGCTGGTGGCGAACTTTGATGCCCAGTGGATGTAATATGTGTAATAGCCGTGATAGCCTAGCATAAGTTGCTTGCTTATTTATTTCCTTGTTGTCTTGTTTATTTGTTTGCTTGTAGTCAGTGCAGTACTTTTTCCGCGGTTTGCTAGTGGCTACAGTAACCTATTTTTTAAAACTAGGCCACAATAACCATGGGCTAATATTTACTGTAGTGACACTGGGCCTCCTACGGGCCGTAGAAACAGTGGGCCTTCTACGGGCCGTAGAAACAGTAGGCCTTCTACGGGCCGTAGAAACAATGGGCCTTCTACGGGCCGTATCATCAATGGGCCTTATACGGGCCGTATGATCGATTGGCCAAACATGGGCCAATAACATGCCGCATTATGGCCGTAAACGGGCTAGAGTTGGAATCGTCCATTCATGGGCCGACCATAACGGTCCATCGTTAATAGGACATATTTGATGATGCTATGAAAACGGCCCAAAGAATTAACGGACCACAAACGGGCCGACTGTAACCACGGTCTGAATTTGGCCCACAAGCAGAAAATGACAGTAACGGGCCGTAAGTAAACAAATGCGGGAAACGAGCCCAAGAATAAATGGGCTCTGAGAAGGTCGAAAGATAACATGGGATGGAAACGGCCTAATGGAATAATGGGCCGTTAATGGGTATAAAGTTATACACTGTTCATTACGGGCTAGTTTCACCACGGGCCGTTAATGGGTGTAAAGTGATACACTGTTCATTACGGGCCAGTTTCACCACGGGTCGTTAATAGGCCAAGAGTTACATAGGGCCTCATATGGGCCGAAATACGTCATGGGCCATACATGGCCAGAAGTGAAAACGGGCTGGAATCATATTGGATGGCCCAGATGACGCTACTGGGCCTAATTCAGATAGGGCGTAACAGGCCTTGGGTTAGCAGGCTGTAAATGGGCTATATTTGAACAGGCCGTTAACAGGCTTTCCATGGGCCGGCCCGCCAGCTTTTGACCAAGTCAAATGGGTCGGCCTTTTCACAGGAATGGGCCTTTGTTGGGTCGTGCCACGTGTTGACATATCATAGGCGCCTTCCGTCCAATGAGTGGTTGATATCTGTCCCAACGAGGAGCCGACACGTGTTTCCTCCAGCCAATGATGATTTTACACGTGGAAAATCCCCATTGGTCGGGGCTGTTAACGGGTTATCGGATCCAAAACCAGACCCGATAGCTTAATGGCGTTCCGTTACAGTGGATGCCACGTGTCGGTCACCCTTGACGAAAGCACTTCTGTGACGCGCGATTTATCGTCATGGAAGTGGACACTTCCGTGATGATAATTTTGGTAATGTCATGGGACACTTCTACGACAGCACAGGTATGACTATCTTGATTCTATCATAAATTTGTCATGGATGTACATGCATGACAAAAAACGCGACCTACTGTGACAAACACGTATCATCACGGAAGTGTATTTTTTGTAGTGGAGGTGGTGCAAGAGGCCCAACTACTAGCTAGATATGGGGAGGAGTGTGCGGTTGTGAGATTGATGAAAAGAGGGGCGAGAGTTTACACGTGTGTCTGACCGTATGAGAGACACGAGGCAAGGACACATAAAGGAGGAGATTGAAGGTGTGTGTGTATGTTGTAGGCAGGCATCGCTGGAGAGGTTTATCAATCGGTGTGTGTCGGAACGGAGTTGTGGAGACTCTGGGAGAACAACCTAAAGAAAAAAATGAATGTGCCCGGTGGATAGAATGCCGAGGGAGGGGGAGGGCGAGGAGGGCGTGTGCATGCACGAGAGAAAGTTAGTGGTAGCTACAAAGGTTAGAGGATTGTGTGGGTGTAAGAGACTAACAAAGATCATAATTTGATATGAAAGCGGACCTCTACACCTGGTATGACGCCTTCCAGTGTGACTGAGCCTGTGCAATGGGCCTCTACACCTGGTATGTCGCCTTTGAAGGTCGTTTTTGTGGGTTTGATCCTTGAGGGGTCTATACCCATTTTGCGCACCGTATCCTGGTAAAGCAGGTTCAGGCTGCTGCCACCGTCCATAAGGACTCGAGTGAGGTGAAATCCGTCGATGATTGGGTCTAGGACCAGTGCGGCGGATCCGCCATGACGAATACTAGTGGGGTGGTCCCTGCGATCAAAGGTGATCGGACAGGAGGACCATGGGTTGAACTTTGGGGTGACTGGCTCCAACGCATATACGTCCCTTAGCGCACGCTTCCGCTCCCTCTTGGGGATGTGGGTTGCATATATCATGTTCACCATCCGCGCTTGTGGGGGGAACCTCTTCTTTCCTCCGGTGTTCGGCGGCCGGGGCTCCTCCTCGTCATCGCTATGCAACTCCTTGTCCTTGTTTTCAGCATATAACTTGCCGGCCTGCTTGAACACCCAAAATTCTCTGTTGGTGTGGTTGGCTGGCTTTTCGGGGGTGCCGTGTATTTGACACGAGCGATTGAGTATACGGCCCAAACTGGATGGGTCCGGAGTGCTTCTTTTGAATGGCTTTTTCCGCTGACCGGGTTTGGAGCCTATGAATCCGGCATTGACTATCGTATCTTCGGCATTGTCGCTGTTGATGCGGCGCTTATGTTTGTTGCGACGTGACCTGCCATTGCTATCCTTGGTATCCGAAGTACCAGGGTTCTTTGATATGTTGTTGCTGCGAGCCAGCCAGCTGTCCTCTCCAGCGCAAAAGCGGGTCATGAGTGTCGTGAGGGCTGCCATAGATTTCGGCTTTTCCTGGCCAAGGTGCCGGGCGAGCCACTCATCGCGGATGTTATGCTTAAAAGCTGCTAGGGCCTTTGCATCCGGACAGTCGACGATTTGGTTTTTCTTGGTTAGGAACCGTGTCCAGAATTGCCTGGCCGATTCCTCTGGCTGCTGAATTTTGTGGCTCAAGTCATCGGCATCTGGTGGTCGCACATAAGTACCCTGTAAGTTGTCGAGGAATGCGGCTTCCAGATCTTCCCAACAGCCAATGGATTCTGCTGGCAGGCTGTTGAGCCAATGCTGAGCTGGTCCTTTGAGTTTGAGTGGGAGGTATTTGATGGCGTGTAGATCGTCACCGCGAGCCATGTGGATGTGCAGGAGGTAGTCCTCGATCCATACCGCAGGATCTATTGTACCATCATATGATTCGATATTTACGGGTTTGAAACCCTCTGGGATTTGGTGATCCATTACTTCATCTGTGAAGCATACTGGGTGTGCGGCGCCTCTGTACTGTGCTATATCGCGACGCAGCTCAAATGAATCTTGTCTGCTGTGTGTGACACCCCAAAATTTTGACCTTGTTTTAATGGATTAAATTTTTTTCCAAGAATTAAAACTTTGATTTTTTTGGACTCCCTTTTGATTTTTGAAACATTTCCTTTCTTATTATCATGGAGTTGTTCCCTAAAGTGAAAACCTTTCAAATATGTTATTGGACTTGTTTAACCTCTCAAGAAAAACTTTTCTTTTATCAGTATAACTAATTACATAATTAATTTGCTTGATCTTTATTTTCTTGAAAAATGGTTTTTCAAGGTTATATGGCCATATTTGAACTACAACCATTTGATAAATTCACTTAAAATTCCAACCAAAATTTGGAGATGTCATGTGATGTTTTTAAATCACCTTTATGCAAAAACATCTTTTATTCATGAAATATTTGGAGCTCTACATCCAATTTTCTTCTCTGGTCCAGAGTGCAATTTTGCACCACAACCCTTTTATATATTTCTTTCTAGCCTCCACCAAAATTATGGGATGTTGGTATTAGCCTATGATTCAACTTTATGCAAAAACCCAACGATGTTATTTGAAATATGAGTGTATCAACCCCATTTTCATTCTGGACCAACTTGATGGTTTGTACAGCAACCATAATTTTGCTTGCTCCTTAGCTCTTGATTCTTTTTCCTACTTGTAGTCCTCCTTGCAAAACCCTTAAGTCCAGGAGCATGCACCCTTTGGGTCATTTTTGGTTCATGAAATGATGCCATTTATTCCCTGTCCAGAATTGAAGTTTTGTAAGATTTGCACTAGCAATTTTCTCCTCTTGTCCAAATGACCTCACCACTCTCTCTTTCATCTAAAGAGACCACCATCTGGAGTTTTTGACCACTCCAAGACTTGCATAAGTGCCCTTGGCATTTTGTCAAACACCTTATGGGCATGATCTGTTTTGGCATGAGTTTTTGGTTTGCACTGTGAACCTGATCCCCTGACCAAACCAGCTTGTCCAATGGTTTTGCCCTAGCCTATAACCACACCTTGCTAACCCTCTTGTAGTTTGGAGACCTCTATCATGCAATGGGATTCCGTCCGTGCATGCTCTAGGCGCGAGCAGAGCACGCATTTTGCACGTGCCGCGCCCGAGCCGACACGTCGTGCCCCTGGCTTTGCCTCCACTGCAGAGCCACGCCACTCGCTCCCTTCTCACCACAAAACGCCAAGAGCCCTCGCCACGTCCCCGGCAGGCCAGGAGCTAGCCGACACGGCCGCCGACATCCCCTACTCAGTTCAGTGCCGCCCAAGCCTCTCCCGCTCGCCACCTGGCCCCTGGAACAGCGCGAGCTCATCCACAAGCGTGTCCACTAGCACTCGTCGCCGCCACGACGCCCTAGCTACAGAATGGCGGTCGCCGGCGACCTTATCCGCGCCCACCGTCGGAACCGACCCCGATCGCCTATTTAAGGAGCCCCGAGCTCGTCTCCGCACGCAGGCAGTCCCAAGCCATCTCCCTAGGACCCCCATTGGCAGCCAATCGACCAGGGGAGGTCTCCTTCCCATCTCCGGCAACCGCAGCCGCCGCCACTGCCCCGGCCATTCCGGCGCCACCAGGGCCTCCCCCTCCCATTTCTCTTCACCAGGAACCTTCTCATCCTCCCGTGAACTCGTTCCCCTGCTCGATTTTGATCGGGAACCACCGCAGCCCCAAACTCACTTCGCCACCGTCCACGTCGGCGACCATGGCGGGTACCCCCGAGTTTGTCTCGACCTCCTGAGCACGCCCATGCAATCAGATCACCGAGAGACGCCGCCATTCGCCGGTGAGCCTCGCCGGAGCTCCGCCTCTGTTCGGTCAGGGGGAGACGACGCGCGTGTGGACCAGTCAAACCTGACCAGTGGGCCAGGCGGGCCCACTGTCGGTGACCCACGCGCAGTCCATGCTGGATAAGTGGAAGCGTATTTCCAGAGTACGCTTTCGACGTGTACGTATATATTCGAAACGTTTTTCTTTTCTGATTTTTTTTAACAGATTTTGACCACAACTTTGACTGGCTATATCTTTTTAAATAAAACTCCAAATGAATTAATTCTTTTTCCTACCTCTCTCAAATATGGTCTATTTTATTTTAAGATTTATTTCAAAAAAAATTCAAACAACTTTTTGTGCTGTTGTGAATTTGTGTGTTAATTCAAATTTATTGAAAATAGGATTTTGGAGAGAGGAAGGAAAGCTTTCAAAAGTTTTGGAGTGCACCCTGCCTTTCCACACCATAAAGGCAAGCTTACTGAACCCCGGAATAATATTTTTGGTGTGTTAGTTGACTCGTTTATAACACCATCTCATTTCGGAGAACTCGTTATTTTATGTGGCGATGTGATCATTTGCATCAAGGCATATTAGTGATTTCCTTGCCGTTGGAAATGAATATACTTGTGATGGTAATCATCCTCATGTGCCTTACATGCATGCCGGAAAGGAATCCGGGAAAGCCCCTGCCTTGGGTAGGAGTGAGCTTGTCGCCGGTCCCCGTCGGGACGGTTATGTCCGGTATGGCATAGTAAGGTATAATGGGTGGTGATTTCGTCGGTTGAAATATATTTGATATACATGTCATGCAGGGAACCTATAAGCCTCCAGAGTCGGCCGTAGATCGAGTCTTGTTCCAGTAACCCCCATACTTGCCTCGTACTACCACTCGTCCCTGCCGCAGGTAGGGTACGGTTCAGTAAGTCGTCAACCCCTTTCAAGCACACACCGTACAGAGAGGCCATGGTGGAAGATATCGGTTGTAGCCGGTAGGCATGCCACCTGGTCAGGGGGCATGGGTGTTTCCGGTTGGGACCGAGAGGGGAGGCCACCCCTTAGAGAGCGCGATATAAATTTGATCCCATGCTACGCGAGGTTGTAGCCTCCCCACTTAGAGTTTTGCTTAACAAGTGTCGTGGGTGATTCCAGACACCGATGAGTTAAGCTGGTGTGTGCAAGTTAGGCGTGTTTTCAACTAAAAGGCCGTAGACGAAATTAGTCCCGATGGACTAAAGGAATCCGTTACTCGTGGGTAAAGAGGACACCCTCTGCAGAGATTAAACCTATTCGAATAGTCGTGTCCATGGTTAAGGATTACAGTCTGGGATGGGTCAAGTGTTGCTCTTAGTGTCGGTCTTCAGAGGTGAAATTGTTAAACCAAACTTGGATACCGACTAGTGACTTGTGAGGACCATGATTACTATTTTGGGATGGACTAACCCGTTGCATCATTTGTATTATCGAGTATCGCTGGGATGGTTCTACCTCCTGGATATTCATTGTGATTATTTATTTTATGAGCCCTTTATGTGGTGTCGCTGAGACGCCCGACTGTGGCATTGCTTGTTATTTATTTACTTTATAAGCCCTTTATGTGGTGTCGCTGAGACGCCCGACTGTGGCATTCCTTGTTATTTATTTACTTTATAAGCCCTTTATGTGGTGTCGCTGAGACGCCCGACTGTTGCATTGCTTGTTATTTATTTACTTTATAAGCCCTTTATGTGGTGTCGCTGAGACGCCCAACTGTGGCATTGCTTGTTATTTATTTACTTTATAAGCCCTTTATGTGGTGTCGCTGAGATGCCCGACTGTGGCATTGCTTGTTATTTATTTACTTTATAAGCCCTTTATGTGGTGTCGCTGAGACGCCCGACTGTGGCATTGCTTGTTATTTATTTACTTTATAAGCCCTTTATGTGGTGTCGCTGAGACGCCCGATTGCGGCATTTCATTCCCACTCCATTATTGCTTATTCATGTTGCATATAAATAACATGCTTGCATGCATAACAGATGTTTTATTTGTGACTAACGATGTGATCATAGAATATTTCAGTGTCTGTTGATCAATTATATTATACCTGTGTTCTTAATGTTTGCGAGTACATTCAAAGTACTCACTGGCTTGTCCCTGGCTATTGTCTTGGCCAGATTGCTTGCTTGGAGAGGAGCATGGCGATGACAGCCTCGGGACCTAAGCAATGGTGATAGCAGCCTCGGGAAGATAGGAGTTAACCTGGTAATCTGTTCCTGTGGGAAATGGAGTCCCATAGACACTGATGACTCACAAACCGCTTCTGCCATCGACCACTAGAAACCAATTGTTGTACTCACAGGCCAGAATGGTCTTGTACTACATATTTTGTATTTTTGCTTGGAATTTCTGTATCAAGTTGGTGCCTCATCAGCTAACAGTAATCCTGGGGCTGGTGAGCACGATGGCCATTTTATGGAAATTTAATACCCGGAAAACCCGGTCGTGACAGACTTGGTATCAGAGCTAGGCTGACCATTGGCTAATCGTATCTTAGCCAGGTCAATAAACTTAGGCAGACCAACCTATCAAGCCATAACCGAACCAAGCTTCTCATACAAGATAGCCCCACAGTGACCCGACACCTTTTGGTAGTCGGTGCCCAACCTATCAACCTAAGCCTGTCGATCACGCGCTAGTAACCGGCCCCTAAATAGTCCTTTCTCGCAAACGTGCGAAGGAAGACTCCGTCCCCTTTTCCTATAAAAAGGGCACGCTAGTCTCAACCCAGCACAGCACAACCTCTACCCCAAACCGAGCCACAATGCCTGGCCTCGTCGTGCACAATGAGACCACAGCAACCAACCTTGGAGGTTTTGTGACCATACTCGCAAACCTCACCCGTCGTGCCTATGCGTTAGAAGAACCCCCAGAATATGTTGTGTACCAAGGACCCTTGAGCGGTGAAAGCTGTCAATTCTGGGCCACTGTACACATCTATGGTAGGGGTCTAGCACCCGAACGCCCCTACCGGTTCACCGGAAGAACAACTTCCTTTGAGCCACAAGCCATCCAACTAGCTGCTCGAGAAGCTATAGTTCATCTCCGGCACTTGTCGCCCAGAGTTAACTGTCGCTCGTTCCACTACTACCCCGGACGTGAAGGGTATGGTAGACCACCCCAAGTTGCCAACGGAGATCACGAGACAGATCCTGCATTGTTGCACCTAGTGCGCTATGTAAGTGCACTAGAGGAACTGTGCGATCAAATCACTATCGATCTAATCGCAGCTCGTGGAGAGCTGGTTCGTCGAGCCCTGGCAAGAGAAGAGGACGAGCCCAACGCCGACAACCCAGTCGTGCTGTTTGGACACCCGATCGAGTCCCTGAGGTCTACCCCAGCCATCGGCCAAGGTGCTGCGATAACCCCAGAAGTGCTTCGTCGCATATTGGGAGCACACTCCAACGGGGTTGTGGCCAACAATCCCCGAGATGGTCCTCATCGCTACCCCGAGCCTGCAGCCCCTCAACCCACTCCGGCTAATTCCGACGGCGAGACCCGTGGAGAAGCCTCAACATCCACAAGGCACGCCCGCTTGGATGTAAACGAGGTAGACTAAGTCACCCCAGTCTTATCGAGTCCCAGTGTACCCTCGCTTTGTAATCGTGTGGCCTTGTATTCAAATGCCGCCTGTTGTCGTGCCTCTGTTTTAATAGTAGCCTTGCCTGGATACGCCAGTATGCAGTATAAGATTTCTATCCCAGACACAGTTACCAAAAACCTCCCCGACAACCCCACAGTAACACATCACTTTAGTGAAATGTGTGAATCTGTGGCTTGACCCCGACCCGTGGAGCAGAGCTGGAAATTTCTTTACCAATCACCACAGTAAAAATGACCCAGCTCCAGTGCTATAAAGAGGCCACCGCGTGACCTTGCCAAGCACCTCTCACCTTGTGCACCACCCTCACAACCATTTCTTGCCATGCCGAGCCCCAGCATTTACCTGAGAACCCCAGATGCAACCCCGGGTAGTTTTGTCAAGATATTGTGGGATTTTACCTGCAGTACCATGGGCGCTACCCAGCCACCCAGTACGAGCTGTTCAAATCGAGAATCACCCCTTCCACCTCGAGATATTGGGCAGCAGTACACATCCCTCTCGTAAACTCAAACCAAGATCCAACGGAGGTCTCCTTCGTGGGGAAATCTATGCCAACCCCACAGATGGCCATAGAAGCTATTGCATACGAAGCGCTTGCTCACCTTCGATTCGCGGTACCCTATGCCAGCGAACGAGGGTATTATTACTTTCCGAGCCGTGCAGCACCCGGAGAAGAAACATCTTTTCCCAGTGGACGAATTGAGAGAGACCCAGTACTGGCCAACCTTGTCCAGTACGTCATCGCTCAAGAGCGTTTAACCCAATGCATGATGGGTTACCTCCAGAGCCTCGCGGATTTAAATCCTCAGATCGCCATCGGCAGAACTCTGAGGCCCGACCAAGAAAGACGCATTCATCGACTGGTCAATCCACTTCCCCCGATAGAAGAGGAGTGTATCCCGGTACCGGAGACGTTTTCTCGGGACCCCGTCCAGTTACCATTTCCATTCTAGATGTCGCTGCTGTGTTCATTATTGCAACATGTACCCGTGTGTTATACCTTATGCATGATATCCGGAGCTTGCGCGATGAATAAATTATTTGGCTTCTACTAATATGTATAGTTTTGTTGTGGTTTATGCCCCTTTATTTTAACCATTTTCCCTCGCGAAAAATCCCGGAGTAAGATTACTTTTCCCGGTGCGACTGCATCGTACACCTTTTCACGACGTGGATTATTTAGTTTCACATAGCACCACGGCAGCAGACTCACAGCCATAATCATTCGAACACATACACTGTTTGCAAAACTTTGCAACGGTGTTACATCCAGCTAATCACCCCCTAACAACAGTTAGCACCCGGCACACCCCATCTACTCCTCGTGATCACCACCACCGCGGAGAGCCAACACCCGAGCAGCAGCATCGCGACGATCATCGAGGATCATCGCGCACAGGAGCATGGAGAGCCCCAACAGTGTTGCCAGCCCTCCGCATATCAGGATCGCAAACCAGTCCAGCATCGCCTTCGCCATTAGAGCCTAACCCGAGCTTCTGTAAGCGGTAATGGAGGAAGAAGGAGGAGGAGAAGTGAGGCTAGGTGTGAGGAAGAAGAGAGGGGCACCCCGGCCATTTTATAGCTCGAGCTCGGTGTACGGTGGGCGAAGTCCACCAACGCCGCTCGTCGCCGATCGCCGGTGTTCGGAGACGAATCCGCGAGTAGTGCCGACAGCGTGCTGGCCCGCGAGGTGAGTGCACGTTGCACCGGCAACTAGCACGCCACGCACTACTGCGGTACGGCCTAGATGCCCTACGCGCTAGACGTCGCCGGTGGATAAAGCGCGGGAAAGCACGCGGGAGAGAGGAATAAGAGAGAACCAGAGGGAGAAGAAGAGGCTAACTATGGGCCCCGGGTCCACCTGTCGGCCAGAGAGAGCACTGTGCTCTTGGGTACGACCAGTGTATATTTAAATTTAGAAGTTATTCTAAATTTATATCTGGCGTAGAAATCTCTCGTTTTTGTCCCTAACCGTAGATTTTTCCACGCAACACCAGTATTCACACTGCGGTTTTACACCACTTATTGCCCTCTCACTGTAGCCACATTTTATTGCATATAATTTTTCTCAAAACAGCTTTTAACAAATCTCGAGGACGAGATTTTTCTTAAGGGGGGTAGTATTGTGACACCCCAAAATTTTGACCTTGTTTTAATGGATTAAAATTTTTTCCACGAATTAAAACTTTGATTTTTTTGGACTCCCTTTTGATTTTTGAAACATTTCCTTTCTTATTATCATGGAGTTGTTCCCTAAAGTGAAAACCTTTCAAATATGTTATTGGACTTGTTTAACCTCTCAAGAAAAACTTTTCTTTTATCAGTATAACTAATTACATAATTATTTTGCTTGATCTTTATTTTCTTGAAAAATGGTTTTTCAAGGTTATATGGCCATATTTGAACTACAACCATTTGATAAATTCACTTAAAATTCCAACCAAAATTTGGAGATGTCATGTGATGTTTTTAAATAACCTTTATGCAAAAATATCTTTTATTCCTGAAATATTTGGAGCTCTACATCCAATTTTCTTCTCTGGTCCAGAGTGCAATTTTGCACTACAACCCTTTTATATATTTCTTTCTAGCCTCCACCAAAATTATGGGATGTTGGTATTAGCCTATGATTCAACTTTATGCAAAAACCCAACGATATTATTTGAAATATATGAGTGTATCAACCCCATTTTCATTCTGGACCAACTTGATGGTTTGTACAGCAACCATACTTTTGCTTGCTCCTTAGCTCTTGATTCTTTTTCCTACTTGTAGTCCTCCCTGCAAAACCCTTAAGTCCAAGAGCATGCACCCTTTGGGTCATTTTTGGTTCATGAAATGATGCCATTTATTCCCTATCCACAATTGAAGTTTTGTAAGATTTGCACTAGCAATTTTCTCCTCTTGTCCAAATGACCTCACCACTCTCTCTTTCATCTAAAGATACCACCATCTGGAGTTTTTGACCACTCCAGGACTTGCCTAAGTGCCCTTGGCATTTTGTCAAACACCTTATGGGCATGATCTATTTTGGCATGAGTTTTTGGTTTGCACTGTGAACCTGATCCCCTGACCAAACCAGCTTGTCCAATGGTTTTGCCCTAGCCTATAACCACACCCTGCTAACCCTCTTGTAGTTTGGAGACCTCTATCATGCAATGGCATTTCGTCGAGCACGTTCCGTGCGTGCTCTGGGCGCGAGCAGAGCACGCGTTTTGCACGTGCCGCGCCCGAGCCGACGCGTTGCGCCCCTGGCTTTGCCTCCACTGCAGAGCCACGCCACTCGCTCCCTTCTCACCACAACACGCCAAGAGCCCTCGCCACGTCCCCGGTAGGCCTGGAGCTAGCCGACACGGCCGCCGACATCCCCTGCTCAGTTCAGCGCCGCCCATGCCTCTCCCGCTCGCCACCTGGCCCCTGGAACAGCGCGAGCTCATCCACAAGCGTGTCCACTAGCGCTCGTCGCCGCCACGACGCCCTAGCTACAGAATGGCGGTCGCCGGCGACCTTATCCGTGGCCACCGTCGGAACCGACCCCGATCGCCTATTTAAGGAGCCCCGAGCTCGACTCTGCACGCAGGCAGTCCCAAGCCATCTCCCTAGGACCCCCATTGGCAGCCAATCGACCAGGGGAGGTCGCCTCATCTCCGGCAACCGTAGCCGCCGCCAGTGCCCCGGCCATTCCGGTGCCACCAGGGCCTCCCCCTCCCATTTCTCTTCACCAGGAACCTTCTCATCCTCCCGTGAACTCGTTCCCCTGCTTGATTTTGATCGGGAACCACCGCAGCCCCAAACTCACTTCGCCCCCGAAGCCATCTCCGCCGCGATGCTCGTCGCCGGCGACTCCGTCCACGTCGGTGACCATGGCGGGTACCCCCGAGTTCGTCTCGACTTCCTGAGCACGCCCATGCACTCAGATCACCGAGAGACACCGCCATTCGCCTGCGAGCCTCGCCGGAGCTCCGCCTCTATTCGGTCAGGGGGAGACGACGTGCGCGTGGACCAGTCAAACCTGACCAGTGGGCCAGGCGGGCCCACTGTCGGTGACCCACGTGCAGTCCACGCCGGATAAGTGGAAGCGTATTTCCAGAGTACGCTTTCGACGTGTACGTATATATTCGAAACGTTTTTCTTTTCTGATTTTTTAACAGATTTTGACCACAACTTAGACTGGCTATATCTTTTTAAATAAAACTCCAAATGAATTAATTCTTTTTCCTACCTCTCTCAAATATGGTCTATTTTATTTTGAGATTTATTTCAAAAAAAAAAAATTCAAACAACTTTTTGTGCTGTTTTGAATTTGTGTGTTAATTCAAATTTATTGAAAATAGGATTTTGGAGAGAGGAAGGAAAGCTTTCAAAAGTTTTGGAGTGCACCCTGCCTTTCCACACCATAAAGGCAAGCATTCTGAACCCCGGAATAATATTTTTGGTGTGTTAGTTGACTCATTTATAACACCATCTCATTTCGGAGAACTCGTTATTTTATGTGGCGATGTGATCATTTGCATGAAGGCATATTAGTGATTTCCTTGCTGTTGGAAATGAATATACTTGTGATGGTAATCATCCTCATGTGCCTTGCATGCATGCCGGAAAGGAATCCGGGAAAGCCTCTGCCTTGGGTAGGAGTGAGCTTGTCGCCGGTCCCCGTCGGGACTGTTATGTCCGGTATGGCATAGTAAGGTATAATGGGTGGTGATTTCATCGGTTGAAATATATTTGATATACATGTCATGCAGGGAACCTATAAGCCTCCAGAGTCGGCCGTAGATCGAGTCTTGTTCCAGTAACCCCCATACTTGCCTCGTACTACCACTCGTCCCTGCCGCAGCTAGGGTACGGTTCAGTAAGTCGTCAACCCCTTTCCAGCACACACCGTACAGAGAGGCCATGGTGGAAGATATCGGTTGTAGCCGGTAGGCATGCCACCTGGTCAGGGGGCATGGGTGTTTCCGGTTGGGACTGAGAGGGGAGGCCACCCCTTAGAGCGCGCGATATAAATTTGATCCCATGCTACGCGAGGTTGTAGCCTCCCCACTTAGAGTTTTGCTTAACAAGTGTCGTGGGTGATTCCAGACACCGATGAGTTAAGCTGGTGTGTGCAAGTTAGGCGTGTTTTCAACTAAAAGGCCGTAGACGGAATTAGTCCCGATGGACTAAAGGAATCTGTTACTCGTGGGTAAAGAGTACACCCTCTGCAGAGATTAAACCTATTCGAATAGCCGTGTCCATGGTTAAGGATTACAGTCTGGGATGGGTCAAGTGTTGGTCTTAGTGTCGGTCTTCGGAGGAGCCCTTTATGTGGTGTCGCTGAGACGCCCGACTGTGGCATTGCTTGTTATTTATTTACTTTACAAGCCCTTTATGTGGTGTCGCTGAGATGCCCGACTGTGGCATCGCTTGTTATTTATTTACTTTATAAGGCCTTTATGCGGTGTCGCTGAGACGCCCGACTGTGGCATTGCTTGTTATTTATTTACTTTATAAGCCCTTTATGTGGTGTCGCTGAGACGCCCGACTGTGGCATTGCTTGTTATTTATTTACTTTATAAGCCCTTTATGTGGTGTCGCTGAGACGCCCGACTGTGGCATTGCTTGTTTTTATTTATTTACTTTATAAGCCCTTAATGTGGTGTCGCTGAGACGCCCGACTGTGGCATTCCTTGTTATTTATTTACTTTATAAGCCCTTTATGTGGTGTCGCTGAGACGCCCGACTGTGGCATTGCTTGTTATTTATTTACTTTATAAGCCCTTTATGTGGTGTCGCTAAGACGCCCGACTGCGGCATTTCATTCCCACTCCACTATTGCTTACTTTATGTGGTGTCGCTAAGACGCCCGACTGCGGCATTTCATTCCCACTCCACTATTGCTTATTCATGTTGCATATAAATAACATGCTTGCATGCATAACAGATGTTTTATTTGTGACTGACGATGTGATCATAGAACATTTCAGTGTCTGTTGATCAATTATATTATACCTGTGTTCTTAATATTTCCGAGTACATTCAAAGTACTCACTGGCTTGTCCCTGGCTATTGACTTGGCCAGATTGCTTGCTTGGAGAGGAGCATGGCGATGACAGCCTCGGGACCTAAGCAACGGTGATAGCAGCCTCGCGAAGATAGGAGTTAACCTGGTCAGCTATTCCTGTGGGAAATGGAGTCCCATAGACACTGATGACTCACAAACCGCTTCCGCCATCGACCACTAGAAACCAATTGTTGTACTCACAGGCCAGAATGGTCTTGTACTACATATTTTGTATTTTTGCTTGGAATTTCTGTATCAAGTTGGTGCCTCATCAGCTAACAGTAATCCTGGGGCTGGTGAGCACGACGGCCATTTTCTGGAAATTTAATACCTGGAAAACCCGGTCGTGACACTGTGTTCGGCCCGGCCAGATTTGCTTTTACTGTATCCGGCATGACGGTTATCGTCTCGCGTAGTGGGGCGCCCTCGCGATCCGTAGATCGATCTTGCGTGCTTTGCTTTGTCCTCCAATACGTCTCGCAGGTCTAGCGTATTTCCCCGTGCCTTGACATTTTTATTTGAGTGGCGTCGGGGTGCGGCCTGAACTTTTGGCTGAGATGCCTCTCTATCGCGGCCACGAGGTGGCCGATCAGCTGCGTCATACGCTGGAGATGTAGGTTTTAATGCTTCCTCCTCTAATCGGGGTAGCAACCCGCGCTTTGGGTAACTCTTGGAGGGGTGTTCGAGTTCATATTCCTCGACCGCCAGGACTTCAGTCCATCTGTCAGCTAGCAAATCTTGATCAGCTCTAAGCTGTTGTTGCTTTTTCTTAGGGCTATTTCCAGTGGCTATAAGCCAGCGCTTAAAGCGCTCTTGCTCGACGAGATCCTCCGGCACGACAAATTCGTCATCGTCGAGGCTTGCCTCGTCTTCGGAGGGAGGCATGTAGTTATCATCCTCTGCCTCTCCATCTGCCGCTCTCTCAGGAGGGCTGGCTTCTCCATCCTCCTGCTCTAAATTTTGCTGGAGGGGATTGTCGTCATCTTCGGCACTATCCGGAGTGCTGTTATCTCCTGTGCCAGTATCACCGCTTTTGCTTTGGCGAAACTTAGAGCGGTGCCACTGACGTGGGCGCTTGGGTTGCTTCTTGGAGGGGTCATCCTCCGCTGTCCCGTCGCCATTGCCTTCTTTGGGTGTGTCCACCATATATATATATATATATATATATCATATGACAAGGTGGCTATCCAGTGCCCTGTGGGCAGTGGTTCCTGTTCGTCTCCTGCATCATCGTCCATACAATCGATGTCTTCGGAGTCAAAGTCGAGCGTGTCGGTCAAATCATCGACAGTGGCTATTAAGTGGGTGGTGGGTGGGCGGCGAATTTCTTCGTCATCTGCATCCCAATCTTGCCGGACATAGTCTAGCCAGGGCTCTCCTGACAATGAGAGAGACCTTAATGAGTTTAGTATGTCGCCAAAGGGCGAGTGCTGAAAGATATCCGCGGAGGTGAACTCCATGATCGGCGCCCAGTCGGACTCGATAGGCATGGGCGCAGGCGGTTCGGAGTCCGTGGCCGCGGAAGAATCTGGCAGTTTGGAGTCATGGCTCTCGTGAAGGGTAAGGTCAGTACTCGGCTCAATCGCCGTTGAGAGTGCGGCCTTCGTGGCGGGGTCTATCCGCCCATCCATGGATGGCGCAATTGGCTCCGAATTGAGGGTCAGAGCGGTTGCCGGTGCGATCTCCCGAACACCTTCCGATGGCAGAGCTAAATCATGCTCATCGTGACCATGCGGCGCCCTCGGCAGGGGCTCGAATTCGTCGAAGATCAAGTCTCCGCGGATGTCGGCCGTGTAGTTTAAGCTTCCAAACCTGACCTGATGGCCAGGGGCGTAACTTTTTATCTGCTCCAGATGGCCAAGCGAGTTGGCCTGCAGTACAAAGCCGCTGAATACAAAGATCTGTCCGGGGAGAAAAGTCTCACCCTGGACCGCATCTCTATCGATGATCGAAGGAGCCATCCAGCCTAATGAGGACGACACAGAGGAACTCTCAATGAAAGCACCAATGTCTGTGTCAAAACCAGCTGATCTCGGGTAGGGGGTCCCGAAATGTGCGTCTAGGCGGATGGTAACAGGAGACGGGGGCACGATGTTTTTACCCAGGTTTGGGCCCTCTCGATGGAGGTAAAACCCTACTCCTGCTTGATTGATCTTGATGATATGAGTATTACAAGAGTTGATCTACCATGAGATCGAAGAGGCTAAACCCTAGAAGCTAGCCTATGGTATGATTGTTGTTCTTGGTCCTACGGACTAAACCCTTCGGTCTATATAGACACCGGAGGGGGCTAGGGTTACACAGAGTCGGTTACAAGGAAGGAGATCTACATATCCGTATTTCCAAGCTTGCCTTCCACGCCAAGGAGAGTCCCATCCGGACACAGGACGAAGTCTTCAATCTTGTATCTGCATAGTCCAACAGTCCGGCCAAAGGATATAGTCCGGCTGTCTGGATACCCCGTAATCCAGGACTCCCTCAACGAGAGACTCTAGACTCACTTTGGTGGGTTTTTCAACGCCGAGTGACCCTAGACTCACTTTGGTGGGTTTTTCGGCGCCGATTGACCCTAGACTCACTTTGGTGGGTTTTGATAATGCCGATAGACCCTAGACTCACTTTTCTTGGTTTTGTCGATGACGATAGACCCTAGACTCACTTTGGTTGGTTTTTCGACGCCGAGTGACTCTAGACTCACTTTGGTGGGTTTTTCGACGCAGAGTGACCCTAGACTCACTTTGGTGGGTTTTTCGATGCCGAGTGACCCTAGAATCATAGTAAGCATCATCATCATCCATCTAAGCCAACATCATCACCAAAATCACCAGCATCACAGCCAACATTTTCAGGTTCTCACATCCATCTAAGCCAACATTTAAGATAAACATCCAAGTTCTCACAACCAGCAATGGTTCAAAGCCAACATAGGCATCATAGGTTCTGAAAGCCAACAAAGGCATAATCTAGTTGAAAGCCAACATAGGCATCATAGGTTTTGAAAGCCAACAAAGGCATAATCTAGTTCACAGCCAACACATAGACATCACATGCCAACAAAGACAAAGGCATCTAGTTCCTAGAAGCATAGAAGTACTCTTTCAACTTGTATGAAGAAGTCCTTTTTCTTCCACTCTGTCTTGGAGCTTGAAAAGTTGACCTGTTTCCTACAGCAGAGGTAGAGGCTGTACCAGCATTGGTAGCTTTCTTCCTGGGAGACCTCCTTGGAGGAGCAGCAGGTGTAGTGGAAGCAGGTGTAGCTTTCTTCCTAGGAGACCTCCTTGGAGGAGCAACAAGTGTAGTGGCAGCAGGTGTAGGAGCAACAGTTGATGGAGATGGCCTCTTCCTTGGTGGTGCAACAGCTGTAGGTGCAGTAGTAGATGAAGATGGCCTCTTCCTTGGTGGTGCAGCAGCTGTAGATGCATTTGTTGTTGAAGTAGAAGCCTGTGACCTGTTTGGCTGCATTTCAAAAAAGTTAAGGCTTGTGAGTTACAATGGAGACAAAATAAAGAGAATTGAGGTGCTACTATAACTAACCTGATGCTGGTTCATTCTCATAGCAAGAGCTAGCTTGATGGGCTTGGAGCAAACATTGTATCTATGCCCTACAAGTTTGCAGTTGTTGCAACTAATAGATGCCATCCTAGATGTATCTCTTGGTGCTGGCTTTTCAAATTGGTTTTTCCTCCTCTTTGTTTATTGCTTCCCAACCTTGTCTTTGAATACTGGAGGCTCTATGTCCTGAGTTCTTGTCCTTGGCCACAGGTTTGGGCCAGGCATAGGAAATATGATATGTGCAAATGCTTTTTTATACATTTTCTTTTTGAAGAAATCAGCAACAAAGTCCTCTGGCTGCAACTTAGCTTTCACTATTGCAGAAACTGCATGATGGCAAGGCATAGAAGTCATATCCCATTTCCTACATCCACATGTTCTGTCCAGCAAGTTCACTGAGTAGGTGTTTTCTCCACTAGTCACTTGGTAGATGTTAGGACCAGCCATCAAAGTCTGGCACCACCTTGAGTTGTACTTTGTCTCCTCTAACATTTTAGCATAGGTAGGGAAAATCTCCCAATTTGCTGTCTCTGTCTTTGTTCTATTCTTGTTAAATTTGACCATCAATTTTGTCCTAATTCCTTCTATCATGGTCACTATTGGCTTGCCTCTAACATCTAATATCATTTTATTAAACACCTCACTGATGTTGTTCACTACCAGGTCAGTTTTGCAATTAAAATCATAGCATGCCTAGCCCAAGTATGTGTTGGGGAACGTAGCATAAATTCAAAATTTTCCTACGTGTCACCAAGATCTATCTATGGAGTCATCTAACAACGAGGGAGGAGTGGATCTACATACCCTTGTAGATCGTGCGCGGAAGCGTTCAAGAGAACGGGGTTGATGGAGTCGTACTCGTCGTGATCCAAATCACCGATGATCCTAGCACCGAACGGACGGCACCTCCGCGTTCAACACACCTACGGAGCAGCAACGTCTCCTCCTTCTTGATCCAGCAAGGGGAAAGGAGAGGTTTATGGAGATCCAACAGCATGACAGCGTGGTGGTGGAAGTAGCGGGATTCCAACAGGGCTTCGCCAAGCGCTGCGGGAGGAGGAAGATGTGTCGTGGGAGGGAGAGGGAGGCGCCAAGGCTTAGGTATGGTTGCCCTCCCTCCCCCCCACTATATATAGGGCCAAGGGAGAGGGGGAGGGCGCAGCCTTTCCCCTTCCTCCAAGGAAGGGTGCGGCCAAGGGGGGAGGAGTCCATCCTCCCCAAGGCACCTCGGAGGTGCCTTCCCTCTTTAGGACTCTCCCCTCCTCTTGTCCCTTTGGCGCATGGGCCTCTAGGGGCTGGTGCCGTTGGCCCATATAGGCCAAGGCGCACCTCCTACAGCCCATGTGGCCCCCCGGGGCAGTTGCCCCACCCGGTGGACCCCCGGGACCCTTCCGGTGGTCCCGGTACAATACCGGTGACCCCGAAACTTGTCCCGATGGCCGAAATAGCACTTCCTATATATAATTCTTTACCTCCGGACCATTCCGGAACTCCTTGTGACGTCCGAGATCTCATCCGGGACTCCGAACAACTTTCGGGTTACCGCATACTAATATCTCAATAACCCTAGCGTCACCGAACCTTAAGTGTGTAGACCCTACGGGTTCGGGAGACATGCAGACATGACCGAGATGACTCTCCGGTCAATAACCAACAGAGGGATCTGGATACCCATGTTGGCTCCCACATGTTCCACGATGATCTCATCGGATGAACCACGATGTCAAGGACTTAATCAATCCCGTATACAATTCCCTTTGTCTATCGGTACGACACTTGCCCGAGATTCGATCGTCGGTATCCTGATACCTTGTTCAATCTCATTACCGGCAAGTCTCTTTACTCGTTCTGTAACACATCATCCCATGATCAACTCCTTGATCACATTGTGCACATTATGATGATGTCCTACCGAGTGGGCCCAGAGACACCTCTCCGTCACACGGAGTGACAAGTCCCAGTCTCGATTCGTGCCAACCCAACAGACACTTTCGGAGATACCCGTAGTGTACCTTTATAGCCACCCAATTATGTTGTGACGTTTGGCACACCCAAAGCACTCCTACGGTATCCGGGAGTTGCACAATCTCATGGTCTAAGGAAATGATACTTGACATTAGAAAAGCTTTAGCAAACGAACTACACGATCTTTGTGCTAGGCTTAGGATTGGGTCTTGTCCATCACATCATTCTCCTAATGATGTGATCCCGTTATCAACGACATCCAATGTCCATGGTCAGGAAACTGTAACCATCTATTGATCAACGAGCTAGTCAACTAGAGGCTTACTAGGGACATGGTGTTGTCTATGTATCCACACATGTATCTGAGTTTCCTATCAATACAATTCTAGCATGGATAATAAACGATTATCATGAACAAGGAAATATAATAATAACTAATTTATTATTGCCTCTAGGGCATATTTCCAACAGTATGAACATGGATTTTGTGAAGCCATGTCCAAGCAGCCTTACACTCTCTTTTCAAAGCATTCATTGCATCAAGGTGTTCATTCTCAGTATAAGAGTAGCTAGCTGCATCCATGTGTTTCTTTAATTCATCACCTCTAAAACCAGAAGTTTGGAAATTCTGGTATATATGTCTAAGGCAGAATCTTTGTGGACAATTGGGGAAAACATGGTTTATTGCATTTAAAAGCCCCTGTTTGAAACAATGGGATGTAAAGCTAAGCATTGGTCCTATAAACAATGAAACAATGAAGCTATAGCGATGTGCATATGAAACCATGAAACCTAGTGCAATATTGTATGAGAAGAGAAGTTTACCTTCTGCCTATCAGAGATGATGGTATAATAACCAAACTTCCCACTTTCTCCACCAAGTGCATCTTTAAGCTGTGGTAAGAACCAGGTCCAGCTGTCTTTGTCCTCTTTATCAACAACTCCAAATGCTATAGGGTAGATATTATTGTTCCCACCCCTTCCTATTGCAGCAAGGATCTGTTGACCTGCTGACAGCTTGATAAAACAACCATCTACCCCTGCAAAGCTGACAATTGTGAGAACATAGTGTATGTAATGTGAGCACATAAACAATTCACAACTTAGTAAATGAAATGTACCTACGAATGGTCTGCATCCATTCAAAAACCCTTCTTTGCAAGCACTTAGACAGAAAAAGAGGCCATGAAACCTAGGGTTTTTGCTTGGGTGCCCTGTTACATGCCTAGTAGTAACAATACATCTAGAGCCTGGGTTTGTATCCAACACAGCCTGCAAATAATCTTTTATTCTAGTGTATCACTACAAAAAAAAGACACATCCGTGACATTTTGGGCCGAACGAAATTTTTTCCTGTCATACATATGACACTTCTATGACGATAATTGTGACAAAACCCGGTATCATCATAGATGTGGTGGGCTCCTACTTCTATGACAAAAAATCATGACAGAAAATGGGCTTTTCATCCTGGGCGGGCCGGAAACGCAGCTGCATGACATTCTTTGGGCCGTCCATGACGAAAAAAACCGTGGTAGAAACGAGGTGGATGAAAATTTCGGGAAGTTCCCGGTTACGGTGGGAGGTCGGGGGCCGAGCGATGCGCGTTTTCTCGTACATGTACGCGCGTGTGTGCGAGGCGTTGGCTCTAGCTGAACCTGAGCGAGGCGTTGGGCTCTAACTGAACCCGAGCGATTGCACTGCAGGCTACGCGTTACTGAACCCGAGCGATCGATCGATGGCTGTTAACTGAACCCGATCGAGCGATTCCTTGGCTACTGCTGCTAACTGAAGCCGATTGATGGGATGAACAGCGAGCATTGCGGGGGGGCGGGGGGGGGGGGGGGGGGGGGGGGGTTGGATGAACAGTGAGCGGTGGCGTTGCCTCTGGATGAACAGGACCCCGTGGTGTGGTGGAGGGCTGGATGAACAATAGACGGTGGAGGGGTGCCCGTGGAGGGGTGGATGAATAGGGCCCATGGTGTGGAGGGCTGGATGAACAGTAGACGGTGGAGGGGTGCCCGTGGAGGGGTGGTTGAACAGGACCCCGTGGTGTGGAGGGCTGGATGAACAGTAGACGGTGGAGGGGTGGTTGAACAGTAGCCGGTGGAGTAGCGCGCGGTGGAGGCTGGATGAACAGGAGCCCGTGGAGGCTGGAGGAGGTCGACAGTGGATGAACAGTAGCTCGTGGAGGCTGGAGGGGGTCGACGGTGGAGATGAACAGTATCCCGTGGAGTCCCGTTTTGCGGTACGCCACACCCCTCCCGATGAACAGGACCCCCGTTTCGACCGTAGCGCTCCAACACAAGTCCGTTTCCTCCGTTTTGCGGTACGCCACACCCCTCCCGATCAACAGGACCCCCGTTTCGACCGTAGGAGGTCTGTTTCGTCCGTTTTGCGGTACGCCACACCCCTCCCGATCAACAGGACCCCCGTTTCGACCGTAGGAGGTCCATTTCCTCCGTTTTGCGGTACGCCACACCCCTCCCGATGAACAGGACCCCCGTTTCGATCGTAGGAGGTCTGTTTCGTCCGTTTTGCGGTACGCCACACCCCTCCCGATCAACAGGACTCCCATTTCGACCGTAGGAGGTCCATTTCCTCCGTTTTGCGGTACGCCACACCCCTCCCGATGAACAGGATCCCGTTTCGAACGTGGCCGGTCGAACACAAGACCGTTTCCTCCGTTCTACGGTACGCCAGGCCTCGTTTCCATCGCCTATTCCGTCCAAGCCCTCCCGATGAACACGACCACGCATTCCGTTGCCTCCCCATGAACACGACGACGATGTTGTTTCTCCGTTCCGACCTAGCCATGTACACGAGCCCTGGCCGTACGTATGCGCGAGTAGGCGTTCGAGACCCCGCCTGTATGTACACATACGTGGCTGTATTTTCTTTCTTGCACCCTGGCCGCTGTACGTACGTGTACATGCTACGTGCACGCCTCTACTACGACACATGCACGCCTCTACATCGACCAGTATGTATGTACACATTCGCGACCAGAATGACAACGCTACGTACGCTTCGATTAGGTGGGCCCCGACTGTCAAGCACTTCCTTGCCTGCGAAGATGTAGCTGGTCGGTCCCAGCAGTCAGGGGGCGAATCAGTTTTTTTCCCAGACACACTTCCTTGCGTGCGAAGATGTAGCTGGTGGGTCCCAGCAGTCAGGGGGAAACGTTTTTTTCACGAAATACAATGGCCCGTCCGGTGGGTCCCAACTGTCAGGTGGAGGAAACATTATTTTCCGCGTAATAAGGAGGCACTTCCTTGCTGTGGCCGTGGACCCAGCTGTTAGCCTCTCCACGTATAGTCCACGTCCGATGGAAGTCGTTCCTTGACCACGTTGACCACGCCGCACTGAGAGCACCAGGGCAGTGGACAACGGCGAGGCCTAGGAAGGGGATGACACGGAGGCAGGGAAGACTCGGCAGTTGTTTCCCACGCGGAGGGGAGTACGACTGTACGAGGGTTTACTGGTTCGTCTGCCGTCGCCAGAGAATAACAGCAGGTGTGGGTGAGTAGAGGGATGTCTAGGCCAGCGATGGGAGTACGGTCGGGCGGTGAGGCCTGCGTGGCAGCACCGCCGGCCGCGAGGAGGAGGGAGCAGGCAGTCCCGCCGGCGCTTGTTTGAGCGGCTGGAGCAGGAAGAGCAGAGATTGAAGAAGCACGACGGCCGTTGGATGGACATCCAACAATCACTGCTTGTGCGTCAACCTTGTTTTAGGAAAGCCTCAAATCTGTGGAAAACAGCATACAGCCCATCTGCCATTATTTCTAATAATTTACAGCCCATTTGCTAATTCTTAAGGTTTTTTTGGAGCCCATATTCTTTTTGTTAGCATTGCAGCCCATATTGTGGCAACGGTTAAAAAATTATATGAAATTTTGCATATTTCGGTAAGGTCCGAACTGTTTTTAATCCCGAAATTTTGACTCACATTCAAACTGATTTTAAAAATAAATGTATATCAATATAAAATCCAACAAATTCTCCACGCATAAAAATTAATGTAATTTAAAATCTTGAAATGAAAAAAAAGATATTTGAAACTAATTGCCGGTTTGATGTGTTTTAAAAATGTACAACCCATTTCTCATTACTGATGGGCCATTTTCTCGGCCAGCCGAATGAAAGCTCTCCTCGTCTTGAAAGATTTGTAGCCCAACAGGCCTGACAAAGCGACTTACTTGGCAAATCATAAAAAAACTGGGCTGTGGCCGTGGACCCAGCTGTCAGCCTCTCCACGTACAGTACTCTTCCGATGGAAGTCGTTCCTTGACCACGTTGACCATGCCGCCCGGAGAGCACCACGGCGGTGGACGACGGCGAGGCCTAGGAAGGGGACGACGCGGCAGTGGAAGCCCGCGCGGAGAGGACTACGAGGGTTCACTGGTTCGACTGCGGTGTGAGGCTGCCGTCGCCGCAGGGCCTGGTCAGCGGTGGGAATAGTAGGGGGCGGTGAGGCCTCTGCGGCAGCACAGCCGGCCACGGGAGGCAGGAGCATGCGGCACGACTAGCGCTGCTTTGGCCGGCTGGAGCAAGAAGACCAGAGGTTGAAGAAGCACTACGGCCGTTGGATGGACATCGTATGGTCACTGGAGCTAGAATCGTTCATATTGACTAAGTTGACAAAGCCCTTCGTCCCCGTCAACTTAGTAGGCCCACAAGTCAGCCTCCCAGCAAGGTGGGTCCTAGCTAGCCGGGGAAGTATTCATTTTTTTGTGCGTAATAAGGAGGCACTTCCGGTGGGTCCGAGCTGACAGCGGGGGGAATGTTGTTTTCGCGAAATACGGTGGCCTGTCCCGTGGGTCCCAGCAGTCAGGGGGAAACGATTTTTTTTCGCAAAATACTGGTGGCCCGTCCGATGGGTCCTTGCTGTCAGGTGGAGGAATAATTATTTTTCGCGTAATAAGGAGGCACTTCCTTGCGGCTGCCGTGGACCCAGCTATCAGCCTCTGCACGTACAGTACTCTTCCGATGGAAGTCGGTCGTTGACCACGTTGACCACGCCGCGCCGAGAGCACCAGGGCGGTGGACGATGGCTAGGACTAGGAAGGGGACGACTCAGAGCCGGGGAAGACGCAGCAGTGGATGCCCACGCGAAGAGGAGTACGAGGGTTCACTGGTTCTGCTGCGGTGTGAGGCTGCTGTCGCTGCAGAATAACAGGGGGTGTGGGTGACTAGAGGGATGGCCTGGCCAGCGGTGGGAGTAGTAGGGGGCGGTGAGGCCTCCACAGCATCACAGCCGGCCACGGGAGGCAGGAGCACGCGGCACGACCGGCATTGGTTTGGGTGGCTGGAGCAAGAAGACCAGAGGTTGAAGAAGCACTACGGCCGTTGGATGAACGTCGTACGGTAACATGAGCTAGAATCGTTCATATTGACTAAGTTGACAAAGCCCTCCGTCTCCGTCAACTTGGTAGGCCCACAAGTCAGCCTCCCACTATGCTGGGTTCCAGCTGGCAGGGGGAATATTCATTTTTTTGTGCGTAATAAGGAGGCACATCCTTGCGTGCGAAGATAGCTGGTGGGTCTGACATGTCAGCGGGGGGCACTTTATTTCGCGAAATACAGAGGCCCTTCCGGTGGGTCCCAGATGTCAGGTGGAGGAATCATTATTTTGCACGTAATAAGGAGGCATTTCCTTGTGTGCGGCCGTGGACCCAGCTGTCAGCCTCTCCACCCACAGTCTACTTCCGATGGTGTCGTTCGTTGACCACGTTGACCACGCCGCGCCGAGCGCATCCAAGGTGGTGGACGACGGCGAGGCCCCGGACAGCAACGAGCCGGAGATGGGAAGACGTGGGAGTAGAGTCACAGGCGGAGAGGTGTACGAGGGTTAACTGGTTCTAGTGCGGTGTGGTTCGGCAGTCGGTGGAGAAGAACATGAGGTGTGGAGGGGTGGAGGGATGGCCTGGCCAACAGTGGAGTAGCGCTTCATACCGAAGCGTGCTAAGCAGAGCTGCTAGCAGCAGGAGGCGGGAGGTGGTCCCAGCGGCGCTGGAGGAAGAAGACGAGAGATTGAAGATGGATGCCTGTCGTTGGATGTAAATCCAATGGCTAACATGTCAGAATCATTTGTTGACTAAATTGACAACGACTTGCATTGGCTTCGACCTATTGGCCCACATTTCAGCCTCCAAAAATGTGGCACGTATTCAACCCATTTTTCAGAATTTATAGTCTTTTTTTTGCGCGGTAGAATTTACAGTCAATTTGATCTTTTTTTTTGAATTACAGCCATTAGCTGGGCTGGGTGAACAAATAATGTAGCGTCCATGCGGCCCGTTTATTTTATTTCCTAAAAAATTACAGGCCATTTGCACTTTCTCGAAATACACGATTTTGCTGGGCTGATTCTAATTATAATGTTGGGTTGGGCCAGCAATGTTATCAAAAAATAAAAAGGGGCTGAGCATTTTGTTATAAATATATTTAAATAATAAGTGATATTATTGTTGGAAATATGCCCTAGAGGCAATAATAAAAGGATTATTATTATATTTCCTTGTTCATGATAATTGTCTTTTATTCATGCTATAATTGTGTTATCCGGAAATCGTAATACATGTGTGAATACATAGACACCAACATGTCCCTAGTAAGCCTCTAGTTGACTAGCTCGTTGATCAACAGATAGTCATGGTTTCCTGACTATGGGCATTGGATGTCATTGATAACGAGATCACATCATTAGGAGAATGATGTGATGGACAAGACCCAATCCTCAGCATAGCACAAAATCGTATAGTTTGTTTGCTAGAGCTATTCCAATGTCAAGCATCTTTTCCTTAGACCATGAGATCGTGTAACTCCCGGATACCGTAGGAGTGCTTTGGGTGTACCAAACGTCACAACGTAACTGGGTGACTATAAAGGTATACTACGGGTATCTCCGAAAGTGTCTGTTGGGTTGACACGGATCAAGACTGGGATTTGTTACTCCGTATGACGGAGAGGTATCACTGGACCCACTCGGTAATGCATCTGAAGGAAATATGCCCTAGAGGCAATAATAAAGTTATTATTTATTTCCTCATATATCATGATAAATGTTTATTATTCATGCTACAATTGTATTAACCGGAAACATAATACATGTGTGAATATATAAACAAACAGAGTGTCACTAGTATGCCTCTACTTGACTAGCTCGTTAATCAAAGATGGTTATGTTTCCTAACCATGAACAAAGAGTTGTTATTTGATTAACGAGGTCACATCATTAGTTGAATGATCTGATTGACATGACCCATTCCATTAGCTTAGCACCCGATCGTTTAGTATGTTGCTATTGCTTTCTTCATGACTTATACATGTTCCTATGACTATGAGATTATGCAACTCCCGTTTACCGGAGGAACACTTTGTGTGCTACCAAACGTCACAACGTAATTGGGTGATTATAAAGGTGCTCTACAGGTGTATCCAAAGGTACTTGTTGGGTTGGCGTATTTCGAGATTAGAATTTGTCACTCCGAATGTCGGAGAGGTATCTCTGGGCCCTCTCGGTAATGCACATCACATAAGCCTTGCAAGCATTACAACTAATATGTTAGTTGTAGAATGATGTATTACGGAACGAGTAAAGAGACTTGCCGGTAACGAGATTGAACTAGGTATTGGACACCGACGATTGAATCTCGGGCAAGTAACATACCGATGACAAAGGGAACAACATATACTGTTATGCGGTCTGACCGATAAAGATCTTCGTAGAATATGTAGGAGCCAATATGGGCATCCAGGTCCCGCTATTGGTTATTGACCGGAGACGTGTCTCGGTCATGTTTACATTGTTCTCGAACTGTAGGGTCCGCACGCTTAACGTTACGATGACAGTTATTATGAGTTTATGCATTCTGATGTATCGAAGGTTGTTCGGAGTCCCGGATGTGATCACGGACATGACGAGGAGTCTCGAAATGGTCGAGACATAAAGATCGAGATATTGGAAGCCTATATTTGGACATCAGAATTGTTCCGGGTGAAATCGGCATTTTACCGGAGTACCGGGAGGTTACTGGAACCCCCCCGGGGGTTAATGGGCCTACATGGGCCATAAGGGAGAAGAGAGGGGCCGGCCAGGGCAGGCCGTGCACCCCCTCCCCCCCTAGTCCGAATAGGACAAGGAAGGGGGGGCGGCGCCCCCCTTTCCTCTTCTCCCTCCCCCTTTCCTTCTCCAACAAGGCAAGAGAGGGGGGAGTCCTACTCCCGGTGGGAGTAGGACTCCTCCAGGCACACCCCTTGGGGCCGGCCGCACCTCCCCCTCCCTCCTTTATATACGGGGGCAGGGGGCACCCTAGAACACACAAGTTGATATTCATGATCGTTCCTTAGCCGTGTGCGGTGCCCCCTCCACCATATTCCACCTCAGTCATATCGTTGCAGTGCTTAGGCGAAGCCCTGCGTCGGTAGAACATCTTCATCGTCACCACGCCGTCGTGCTGACGGAACTCCTCCTCGAAGCTTTGCTGGATCGGAGCTCGGGGTGCGTCATCGAGCTGAACGTGTGCCAAGAACTCGGAGGTGCCGGAGTAACGGTGCTTGGATCGGTTGGACCGGGAAGACGTATGACTACTTCCTCTACGTTGCGTCAACGCTTCCGCTTCGGACTACGAGGGTACGTAGACAACACACTCCCCTCTCGTTGCTATGCATCACCATGATCTTGCGTGTGCGTAGGAATTTTTTTGAAATTACTACGTTCCCCAATAGTGGTATCAGAGCCTAGGTTTTATGGTTTGATGTTATATGCACGAGTAGAACACAAGTGAGTTGTGGCCGATATAAGTCATACTGCCTACCAGCATGTCATACTTTGGTTCGGCGGTATTGTTGGATGAAGCGGCCCGGACCGATATTACGCGTACGCTTACGCGAGACTGGTTCTACCGCCGTGCTTTGCACACAGGTGGCTGGCGGGTGTCAGTTTCTCCAACTTTAGTTGAACCGAGTGTGGCTACGCCCGGTCCTTGCGAAGGTTAAAACGGCATCAACTTGACAAACTATCGTTGTGGTTTTGATGCGTAGGTGAGATTGGTTCTTGCTTAAGCCCGTAGCAGCCACGTAAAAATTGCAACAAACAAAGTAGAGGATGTCTAACTTGTTTTTGCAGGGCATGTTGTGATGTGATATGGTCAAGACATGATGCTAAATTTTATTGTATGAGATGATCATGTGATATGGTTGTCGCTTTATTGTATGCAATGCAATCGCCCTGTAATGCTTTACTTTATCACTAAGCTGTAGCGATAGTCGTAGAAGCATAAGATTGGCGAGACGACAACGATGCTACGATGGAGATCAAGGTGTCGTGCCGGTGACGATGGTGATCATGACGGTGCTTCGAAGATGGAGATCACAAGCACAAGATGATGATGGCCATATCATATCACTTATATTGATTGCATGTGATGTTTATCTTTTTATGCATCTTATCTTGCTTTGATTGACGGTAGCATTATAAGATGATCTCTCACTAATTATCAAGAAGTGTTCTCCCTGAGTATGCACCGTTGCCAAAGTTCGTCGTGCCCAGACACCACGTGATGATCGGGTGTGATAAGCTCTACGTCCATCTACAACGGGTGCAAGCCAGTTTTGCACACGCAGAATACTCGGGTTATACTTGATGAGCCTAGCATATGGAGATATGGCCTCGGAACACGGAGACCGAAAGGTCGAGCGTGAATCATATAGTAGATATGATCAACATAATGATGTTCACCATTGAAGACTAATCCATTTCACGTGATGATCGGTTATGGTTTAGTTGATTTGGATCACGTGATCACTTCGAAGATTAGAGGGACGTCTATCTAAGTGGGAGTTCTTAAGTAATATGACTAATTGAACTTAAATTTATCATGAACTTAGTCCCTGATAGTATCTTGCTTGTTTATGTTGATTGTAGATAGATGGCCCGTGCTGTTGTTCTGTTGAATTTTAATGCGTTCCTTGAGAAAGCAAAGTTGAAAGATGATGGTAGCAATTACACGGACTGGGTCCATAACTTGAGGATTATCCTCATTGCTGCACAGAAGAATTACGTCCTGGAAGCACCGCTGGGCGCCAGGCCTGCTGCAAGAGCAACACCAGATGTTATGAACGTCTGGCAGAGCAAAGCTGATGACTACTCGATAGTTCAGTGTGCCATGCTTTACGGCTTAGAACCGGGACTTCAACGACGTTATGAACGTCATGGGGCATATGAGATGTTCCAGGAGTTGAAGTTAATATTCCAACAGAATGCCCAGATTGAGAGATATGAAGTCTCCAATAAGTTCTATAGCTGCAAGATGGAGGAGAATAGTTCTGTCAGTGAGCATATACTCAAGATGTTTGGGTATTGTAATCACTTGATTCAACTGGGAGTTAATCTTCCGGATGATTGCGTCATTGACAGAATTCTCCAATCACTTCCACCAAGCTACAAGGGCTTCGTGATGAACTATAATATGCAAGGGATGGATAAGACAATTCCCGAGCTCTTCGCAATGCTAAAGGCTGCGGAGGTAGAAATCAAGAAGGAGCATCAAGTGTTGATGGTCAACAAGACCACTAGTTTCAAGAAAAAGGGCAAAGGGAAAAAGAAGGGGAACATCAAGAAGAACAGCAAGCAAGTTGCTGCTCAGGAGAAGAAAGCCAAGTCTGGACCAAAGCCTGAAACTGAGTGCTTCTACTGCAAGCAGACTGGTCAGTGGAAGCGGAACTGCCCCAAGTATTTGGCGGATAAGAAGGATGGCAAGGTGAACAAAGGTATATGTGATATACATGTTATTGATGTGTACCTTACTAGAGCTCGCAGTAGCACCTGGGTATTTGACACTGGTTCTGTTGCTAATATTTGCAACTCGAAACAGGCACTACGGATTAAGCGAACACTGGCAAAGGACAAGGTGACGATGCGCGTGGGAAATGGTTCCAAAGTCGATGTGATCGCGGTCGGCACGCTACCTCTACATCTACCTTCGGGATTAATATTAGACCTAAATAATTGTTATTTGGTGCCAGCGTTGAGCATGAACATTATATCTGGATCTTGTTTGATGCGAGACGGTTATTCATTTAAATCAGAGAATAATTGTTGTTCTATTTATATGAGTAATATCTTTTATGGTCATGCACCTTTGAAGAGTGGTCTATTTTTGATGAATCTCGATAGTAGTGATACACATATTCATAATGTTGAAGCCAAAAGATGCAGAGTTGATAATGATAGTGCAACTTATTTGTGGCACTGCCGTTTAGATCATATCGGTGTAAAACGCATGAAGAAACTCCATACTGATGGAGTTTTGGAACCACTTGATTATGAATCACTTGGTACTTGCGAACCATACCTCATGGGCAAGATGACTAAAACGCCGTTCTCCGGTACTATGGAGAGAGCAACAGATTTATTGGAAATCATACATACAGATGTATGTGGTCCGATGAATGTTGAGGCTCGTGGCGGATATCGTTATTTTCTCACCTTCACAGATGATTTAAGCAGATATGGGTATATCTACTTAATGAAACATAAGTCTGAAACATTTGAAAAGTTCAAAGAATTTCAGAGTGAAGTTGAAAATCATTGTAACAAGAAAATAAAGTTTCTACGATATGATCGTGGAGGAGAATATTTGAGTTACGAGTTTGGTTTACATTTGAAAAAATGTGGAATAGTTTCGCAACTCACGTCACCCGGAACACCACAACGTAATGGTGTGTCCGAACGTCGTAATCGTACTTTACTTGATATGGTGCGATCTATGATGTGTCTTACAGATTTACCGCTATTGTTTTGGGGTTATGCTTTAGAGACGGCCGCATTCACGTTAAATAGAGCACCATCAAAATCCGTTGAGACGACGCCTTATGAACTATGGTTTGGCAAGAAACCAAAGTTGTCGTTTCTTAAAGTTTGGGGCTGCGATGCTTATGTGAAAAAGCTTCCACCTGATAAGCTCGAACCCAAATCAGAGAAATGTGTCTTCATAGGATATCCAAAGGAAACTGTTGGGTACACCTTCTATCACAGATCCGAAGGCAAGATATTCGTTGCTAAAAATGGATCCTTTCTAGAGAAGGAGTTTCTCTCGAAAGAAGTGAGTGGGAGGAAAGTAGAACTTGATGAGGTGACTGTACCTGCTCCCTTATTGGGAAATAGCACATCACAGGAACCAGTTTCTGTGACGTCTAAACCAATTAGTGAGGAAGTTAATGATGATGATCATGGAACTTCAGATCAAGTTACTACAGAACCTCGTAGATCAACCAGAGTAACATCCGCACCAGAGTGGTACGGCAATCCTGTTCTGGAAGTCATGCTACTAGATCATGATGAACCTACGAACTATGAAGAAGCGATGGTGAGCCCAGATTCCGCAAAATGGCTTGAAGCCATGAAATCTGAGATGGGATCCATGTATGAGAACAAAGTGTGGACTTTGGTTGACTTGCCCGATGGTCGGCAAGCAATTGAGAATAAATGGATCTTCAAGAAGAAGACTGCGCTGACGGTAATGTTACTGTCTACAAAGCTCGACTTGTCGCAAAAGGTTTTCGACAAGTTCAAGGGATAGACTACGATGAGACCTTCTCACCCGTAGCGATGCTTAAGTCTGTCCAAATCATGTTAGCAATTGGCGCATTTTATGATTATGAAATTTGGCAAATGGATGTAAAAACTGCATTCCTGAATGGATTTTTGGAAGAAGAGTTGTATATGATGCAACCAGAAGGTTTGATCGATCCAAAGGGAGCTAACAAAGTGTGCAAGCTCCAGCGATCCATTTATGGACTGGTGCAAGCCTCTCGGAGTTGGAATAAACGCTTTGATAGTGTGATCAAAGCATTTGGGTTTGTACAGACTTTTGGAGAAGCCTGTATTTACAAGAAAGTGAGTGGGAACTCTGTAGCATTTCTGATATTATATGTGGATGACATATTACTAATCGGAAATGATATAGAATTTCTGGATAGCATAAAAGGATACTTGAATAAGAGTTTTTCAATGAAAGACCTCGGTGAAGCTGCTTACATATTGGGCATTAAGATCTATAGAGATAGATCAAGACGCTTAATTGGACTTTCACAAAGCACATACCTTGACAAAGTTTTGAAGAAGTTCAAAATGGATCAAGCAAAGAAAGGATTCTTGCCTGTGTTACAAGGTGTGAAGTTGAGTAAGACTCAATGCCCGACCACTGCAGAAGATAGAGAGAAAATGAAAGATGTTCCCTATGCTTCAGCCATAGGCTCTATCATGTATGAAATGTTGTGTACCAGACCTGATGTGTGCCTTGCTATAAGTTTAGCAGGGAGGTACCAAAGTAATCCAGGAGTGGATCGCTTGACAGCGGTCAAGAACATCCTGAAGTACCTGAAGAGGACTAAGGATATGTTTCTCATATATGGAGGTGACAAAGAGCTCATCGTAAACGGTTACGTTGATGCAAGCTTTGACACTGATCCGGACGATTCTAAATCGCAAACCGGATACGTGTTTACATTAAACGGTGGAGCTGTCAGTTGGTGCAGTTCTAAACAAAGTGTCATGGCGGGATCTACATGTGAAACGGAGTACATAGCTGCTTCGGAAGCAGCAAACAAAGGAGTCTGGATGAAGGAGTTCACATCCGATCTAGGTGTCATACCTAGTGCATCGGGTCCAATGAAAATCTTTTGTGACAATACTAGTGCAATTGCCTTGGCAAAGGAATCCAGATTTCACAAGAGAACCAAGCACATCAAGAGACGCTTCAATTCCATCTGGGATCCAGTCCAGGTGGGAGACATAGAGATTTGCAAGATACATACGGATCTGAATGTAGCAGACCCGTTGACTATGCCTCTTCCACGAGCAAAACATGATCAGCACCAAAGCTCCATGGGTGTTAGAATCATTACTGTGTAATCTAGATTATTGACTCTAGTGCAAGTGGGAGACTGAAGGAAATATGCCCTAGAGGCAATAATAAAGTTATTATTTATTTCCTCATATATCATGATAAATGTTTATTATTCATGCTAGAATTGTATTAACCGGAAACATAATACATGTGTGAATATATAAACAAACAGAGTGTCACTAGTATGCCTCTACTTGACTAGCTCGTTAATCAAAGATGGTTATGTTTCCTAACCATGAACAAAGAGTTGTTATTTGATTAACGAGGTCACATCATTAGTTGAATGATCTGATGGACATGACCCATTCCATTAGCTTAGCACCCGATCGTTTAGTATGTTGCTATTGCTTTCTTCATGACTTATACATGTTCCTATGACTATGAGATTATGCAACTCCCATTTACCGGAGGAACACTTTGTGTGCTACCAAACGTCACAACGTAACTGGGTGATTATAAAGGTGCTCTACAGGTGTCTCCAAAGGTCACTCCGAATGTCGGAGAGGTATCTCTGGGCCCTCTCGGTAATGCACATCACATAAGCCTTGCAAGAATTACAACTAATATGTTAGTTGTGGAATGATGTATTACGGAACGAGTAAAGAGACTTGCCGGTAACGAGATTGAACTAGGTATTGGATACCGACGATCGAATCTCGGGCAAGTAACATACCGATGACAAAGGGAACAACGTATACTGTTATGCGGTCTGACCGATAAAGATCTTCGTAGAATATGTAGGAGCCAATATGGGCATCCAGGTCCCGCTATTGGTTATTGACCGGAGACGTGTCTCGGTCATGTCTACATTGTTCTCGAACCGTAGGGTCCGCACGCTTAACGTTACGATGACAGTTATTATGAGTTTATGCATTTTGATGTATCAAAGGTTGTTCGGAGTCCCAGATGTGATCACGGACATGACGAGGAGTCTCGAAATGGTCGAGACATAAAGATCGATATATTGGAAGCCTATATTTGGACATCGGAATTGTTCCGGGTGAAATCGGCATTTTACCGGAGTACCGGGAGGTTACCGGAACCCCCCCGGGGGTTAATGGGCCTACATGGGCCATAAGGGATAAGAGAGGGGCCGGCCAGGGCAGGCCGCACGCCCCCTCCCCCCCTACTCCGAATAGGACAAGGAAGGAGGGGGCGCCCCCTTTCCTCTTCTCCCTCCCCCTTTCCTTCTCCAACAAGGCAAGAGAGGGGGGAGTCCTACTCCCGGTGGGAGTAGGACTCCTCCAGGCGCACCCCTTGGGGCCGGCCGCACCTCCCCCTCCCTCCTTTATATACGGGGGCAGGGGGCACCCTAGAACACACAAGTTGATCTTCGTGATCGTTCCATAGCCGTGTGCGGTGCCCCCCTCCACCATATTCCACCTCGGTTATATCGTTGCAGTGCTTAGGCGAAGCCCTGCGCCGGTAGAACATCTTCATCGTCACCACGCCGTCGTGCTGACGGAACTCCTCCTCGAAGCTTTGCTGGATCGGAGCTCGGGTTGCGTCATCGAGCTGAACGTGTGCCAAGAACTCGGAGGTGCCGGAGTAACGGTGCTTGGATCTGTTGGACCAGGAAGACGTACGACTACTTCCTCTACGTTGCGTCAACGCTTCCGCTTCGGTCTACGAGGGTATGTAGACAACACACTCCCCTCTCGTTGCTATGCACCACATGATGTTGCGTGTGCGTAGGAATTTTTTTGAAATTACTACGTTCCCCAACAGCATCATCATAATGAGCTCAATGTGATCAAAGTGTTTGATCACGGGATCATGCATTACGGTACGAGTAAAGTGACTTGCCGGTAACGAGATTGAACGAGGTATGGGGATACCGACGATCGAATCTCGGGCAAGTAAAATACCGATTGACAAAGGGAATTGTATACGGGATTGATTGAATCCTCGACATCGTGGTTCATCCGATGAGATCATCGAGGAGTATGTGGGAGCCAACATGGGTCTCCAGATCCCGCTGTTGGTTATTGGCCGGAGAGGCGTGTCGGTCATGTCTGCATATCTCCCGAACCCGTAGGGTCTACACACTTAAGGTTCGGTGACGCTAGGGTTGTAGAGATATGAGTATTCAGTAATGCGAAAGTTGTTCGGAGTCCCGGATGAGATCCCGGACGTCACGAGGTGTTCCGGAATGGTCCGGAGGTGAAGAATTATATATAGGAAGTGCAGTTTCGGCCATCGGGAAAGATTCGGGGGTCACCGGTATTGTACCGGGACCACCGGATGGGTCCCGGGGGTCCACCGGGTGGGGCCACCCATCCCGGAGGGCCCCATGGGCTGAAGTGGGGAGGGGAACCAGCCCATAGTGGGCTGGTGCGCCCCCCCTTGGGCCCCCCATGCGCCTAGGGTTGGAAACCCTAGGGTGGGGGGGCCACTTGTCTTGGGGGGCACTCCACCCCCCTGGCCGCCGCCCCCTTGGGACATCCCATCTCCAGGGCCGGCGCCCCCCAGGGGGCCTATATAAAGGGGGGGAGGGAGGGCAGCCGCACCCAAGCCTTGGCGCCTCCCTCTCCCTTGCTACACCTCTCCCTCTCGCAGAAGCTCGGCGAAGCCCTGCTGCGGTGACTGCTGCATCCACCACCACGCCGTCGTGCTGCTGGATCTTCATCAACCTCTCCTTCCCCCTTGCTGGATCAAGGAGGAGGAGATGTCACGCTGACCGTATGTGTGTTGAACGCGGAGGTGTCGTCCGTTCGGCGCTAGGATCTCCGGTGATTTGGATCAGGACGAGTACGACTCCTTCATCCCCGTTCTCTTGAACGCTTCCGCTCGCGATCTACAAAGGTATGTAGATGCACCCCGATGACTCGTTGCTAGATGAACTCATAGATGGATCTTGGTGAAACCGTAGGAAAATTTTTATTTTTTGCAACGTTCCCCAACAGTGGCATCATGAGCTAGGTCTATGCGTAGTTCTCTTTGCACGAGTAGAACACAATTTGTTGTGGGCGTAGATGTTGTCAACTTTCTTGCCGCTACTAGTCTTATTTTGCTTCAGCGGTATTGTGGGATGAAGCGGCCCGGACCGACCTTACACGTACGCTTACGTGAGACAGGTTCCACCGACTGACATGCACTAGATGCATAAGGTGGCTAGCGGGCGTCTGTCTCTCCCACTTTAGTTGGAGCAGATTCGACGAAAAGGGTCCTTATGAAGGGTAAATAGAAGTTGAAAAATCACGTTGTGGCTTTTACGTAGGTAAGAAAACGTTCTTGCTAGAACCCTATTGTAGCCATGTAAAACTTGCCACAACAATTAGAGGACGTCTAACTTGTTTTTGCAGCAAGTGTTTTTGTGATGTGATATGGCCAAAGTTGTGATGAATGATGAATGATATATATGTGATGTATGAGATCATGTTATTGTAATAGGAATCACGACTTGCATGTCGATGAGTATGACAACCGGCAGGAGCAAGAGGAGTTGTCTTTATTTTTTGTATGACCTGCGTGTCATTGAGAAACGCCATGTAAATTACTTTACTTTATTGCTAAACGTGTTAGCCATAGTAGTAGAAGTAATAGTTGGCGAGAAACTTCATGGAGACACGATGATGGAGATCATGATGGTGGAGATCATGGTGTCATGCCGGTGACAACATGATCATGGAGCCCCAAGATGGAGATCAAAGGAGCTATATGATATTGGCCATATCATGTCACTATTATTTGATTGCATGTGATGTTTATCATGTTTTTGCATCTTGTTTACTTAGAACGACGGTAGTAAATAAGATGATCCCTCATAATAATTTCAAGAAAGTGTCCCCCTAACTGTGCGCCGTTGCGACAGTTCGTTGTTTCGAAGCACCACGTGATGATCGGGTGTGATAGATTCCAACGTTCACATACAATGGGTGTAAGACAGATTTACACATGCAAACACTTAGGTTAACTTGACGAGCCTAGCATGTACAGACATGGCCTCGGAACACAAGAGACCGAAAGGTCGAACATGAGTCGTATGAAAGATACGATCAACATGGAGATGTTCACCGATGATGACTAGTCCGTCTCACGTGATGATCGGACACGGCCTAGTCGAGTCGGATCATGTTTCACTTAGATGACTAGAGGGATGTCTAATCTGAGTGGGAGTTCATTATATAATTTGATTAGATGAACTTAATTATCATGAACTTAGTCTAAATAAACTTTGCAATATGTCTTGTAGATCAAATGGCCCACGGTAATGTCAACCTCAACTTCAACGCGTTCCTAGAGAAAACCAAGCTGAAAGATGATGGCAGCAACTATACAGACTGGGTCCGGAACCTGAGGATCATCCTCATAGCTGCCAGGAAACAATATGTCCTAGAAGCACCACTAGGTGAAGCACCCAACTTAATTATCATGAACTTAGTCTAAATAAACTTTGCAATATGTCTTGTAGATCAAATGGCCCACGCTAATGTCAACCTCAACTTCAACGCGTTCCTAGTGAAAACCAGGCTGAAAGATGATGGCAGCAACTATACGGACTGGGTCCGAAACCTGAGGATCATCCTCATAGCTGCTAGGAAACAATATATCCTAGAAGCACCGCTAGGTGAAGCACCCATCCCAGAGAACCAAGACGTTATGAACGCTTGGCAGCAGCGTGCTGATGATTACTCCCTCGTTCAGTGCGGCATGCTTTACAGCTTAGAACCGAGGCTCCAAAAGTGTTTTGAGCAACACGGAGCATATGAGATGTTCGAAGAGCTGAAAATGGTTTTCCAAGCTCATGCCCGGGTCGAGAGATACGAAGTCTCCGACAAGTTCTACAGTTGTAAGATGGAGGAAAATAGTTCTGTCAGTGAGCACATACTCAAGATGTCTGGGCTGCACAACCGCTTGTCCCAGCTGGACATTAACCTCCCAGACGAGGCGGTCATTGACAGAATCCTTCAGTCACTCCCACCTAGCTACAAGAGCTTCGTGATGAACTACAATATGCAGGGGATGGAAAAGACCATTCCTGAAGTATTTGCAATGCTGAAATCAGCGGAGGTAGAAATCAAAAAGGAACATCAAGTGTTGATGGTCAATAAAACCACCAAGTTCAAGAAAGGCAAGGGTAAGAAGAACTTCAAGAAGGACGGCAAGGATGTTGCCGTGCCCGATAAGCCAGTTGCTGGGAAGAAGTCAAAGAATGGACCCAAGCCTGAGACTGAGTGCTTTTATTGCAAAGGGAAGGGTCACTGGAAGCGGAACTGCCCCAAATACTTAGCGGACAAGAAGGCCGGCAACACTAAAGGTATATGTGATATACATGTAATTGATGTGTACCTTACTAGTGCTCGTAGTAGCTCCTGGGTATTTGATACCGGTGCCGTTGCTCATATTTGTAACTCAAAGCAGGAGCTGCGGAATAAGCGGAGACTGGCGAAGGACGAGGTGACGATGCGCGTCGGGAATGGTTCCAAGGTCAATGTGATCGCCGTCGGCATGCTACCTGTACATTTACCTACGGGATTAGTTTTAAACCTCAATAATTGTTATTTAGTGCCAAGTTTGAGCATGAACATTGTATCAGGATCTCGTTTAATACGAGATGGCTACTCATTTAAATCTGAGAATAATGGTTGTTCTATTTATATGAGAGATATGTTTTATGCTCATGCCCCGCTGATGAATGGTTTATTCTTAATGAATCTCGAGCGTAATGTTACACATATTCATAGTGTAAATACCAAAAGATGTAAGGTTGATAATGATAGTCCCACAACTTGTGGCACTGCCGCCTTGGTCACATAGGTGTCAAACGCATGAAGAAGCTCCATGCTGATGGACTTTTAGAGTCTCTCGATTATGAATCATTTAACACATGCGAACCATGCCTTATGGGAAAAATGACCAAGACTCCGTTCTCCGGAACAATGGAGCGAGCAACCAACTTATTGGAAATCATACATACTGATGTGTGCGGTCCAATGAGCGTTGAGGCTCGCGGAGGATATCGTTATGTTCTCACTCTTACTGATGACTTGAGTAGATATGGGTATGTCTACTTGATGAAACACAAGTCTGAGACCTTTGAAAAGTTCAAGGAATTTCAGAATGAGGTAGAGAATCAACGTGACCAAAAAATAAAGTTCTTATGATCAGATCATGGAGGAGAATATTTAAGTCACGAATTTGGCACACACTTAAGGAAATGTGGAATCGTTTCACAACTCACACCGCCTGGAACACCTCAACGCAACGGTGTGTCCGAACGTCGTAATCGCACTCTATTGGATATGGTGCGATCTATGATGTCTCTTACTGATTTACCGCTATCATTTTGGGGATACGCTCTAGAGACAGCTACATTCACTTTAAATAGGGCACCGTCTAAATCCGTTGAGATGACACCGTATGAATTATGGTTTGGGAAGAAACCTAAGCTGTCGTTTCTAAAAGTTTGGGGATGCGATGCTTATGTCAAGAAACTTCAACCTGAAAAGCTCGAACCCAAGTTGGAAAAATGTGTCTTCATAGGATACCCTAAGGAAACCATTGGGTATAGCTTCTACCTTAGATCCGAAGGCAAGATCTTTGTTGCCAAGAACGGATCCTTTCTGGAAAAAGAGTTTCTCTCGAAAGAAGTAAGTGGGAGGAAAGTAGAACTCGATGAAGTACTACCTCTTGAACCGGAAAGTAGTGCAGCTCAGGAAAATGTTCCTGTGGTGCCTACATCCACTGGAGAGAAAATTAATGATGATGATCAAGGTACTTCGAATCAAGTTGCTACTGAACTTCGTAGGTCCACAAGGACACGTTCCACACCAGAGTGGTATGGCAACCCTGTCCTGGAAATCATGTTGTTAGACAACGGTGAACCTTCGAACTATGAAGAAGCGATGGCGGGCCTAGATTCCAACAGATGGCTTGAAGCCATGCAATCCGAGATAGGATCCATGTATGAAAACAAAGTATGGACTTTGACAGACTTGCCCGATGGTCGGCGAGCGATAGAAAACAAATGGATCTTTAAGAAGAAGATGGACGCGGATGGTAATGTTACCATCTATAAAGCTCGACTTGTCGCTAAGGGTTATCGGCAAGTTCAAGGGGTTGACTACGATGAGACTTTCTCTCCCGTAGCGAAGCTGAAGTCCGTCCGAATCGTGTTAGCAATTGCCGCATACTATGATTATGAGATATGGCAAATGGACGTCAAAACGGCATTCCTTAACGGTTATCTTAAGGAAGAACTGTATATGATGCAGCCGGAAGGTTTTGTCGACCCTAAAAATGCTAACAAGGTATGCAAGCTCCAGCGATCCATTTATGGGCTGGTGCAAGCATCTCGGAGTTGGAACATTCGCTTTGATGAGATGATCAAAGCGTTTGGGTTTATGTAGACTTATGGAGAAGCCTGCGTTTACAAGAAAGTGAGTGGGAGCTCTGTAGCATTTCTCATATTATATGTGGATGACATACTTTTGATGGGAAATGATATAGAACTTTTGGACAGCATTAAGGCCTACTTGAATAAGAGTTTTTCAATGAAGGACCTTGGAGAAGCTGCTTATATATTAGGCATCAAGATCTATAGAGGTAGATCAAGACGCCTCATAGGTCTTTCACAAAGCACATACCTTGATAAGATATTGAAGAAGTTCAATATGGATCAGTCTAAGAAGGGGTTCTTGCCTGTGTTGCAAGGTGTGAAATTGAGCTCAACTCAATGTCCGACCACGGCAGAAGCTATAGAAGAGATGAGTGTCATCCCCTATGCCTCAGCCATAGGGTCTATTATGTATGCCATGCTGTGTACCAGACCTGATGTAAACCTTGCCGTAAGTCTGGTAGGAAGGTACCAAAGTAATCCCGGCAAGGAACACTGGACAGCGGTCAAGAATATCCTGAAGTACCTGAAAAGGACTAAGGACATGTTTCTCGTTTATGGAGGTGACGAAGAGCTCGTCGTAAAGGGTTACGTCGACGCTAGATTCGACACAGATCTGGATGACTCTAAGTCACAAACCGGATACGTGTATATGTTGAATGGTGGAGCAGTGAGCTGGTGCAGCTGCAAGCAGAGCGTCGTGGCGGGATCTACATGTAAAGCGGAGTACATGGCAGCCTCGGAGGCAGCGCATGAAGCAATTTGGGTGAAGGAGTTCATCACCAACCTAGGAGTCATACCCAATGCGTCGGGGCCGATCAAACTCTTCTGTGACAACACTGGAGCTATTGCACTTGCTAAGGAGCCCAAGTTTCACAAGAAGACCAGGCACATCAACCGTCGCTTCAACTCCATTCATGAAAATGTTCAAGATGGAGACATAGAAATTTGCAAAGTGCATACGGATCTGAATGTTGCAGATCCATTGACTAAACCTCTTCCGCGAGCAAAGCATCATCAACACCAGAACTCTATGGAAGTTCGATTCATCACAATGTAACTAGATTATTGACTCTAGTGCAAGTGGGAGACTGTTGGAAATATGCCCTAGAGGCAATAATAAAAGGATTATTATTATATTTCCTTGTTCATGATAATTGTCTTTTATTCATGCTATAATTGTGTTATCCAGAAATCGTAATACATGTGTGAATACATAGACACCAACATGTCCCTAGTAAGCCTCTAGTTGACTAGCTCGTTGATCAACAGATAGTCATGGTTTCCTGACTATGGACATTGGATGTCATTGATAACGAGATCACATCATTAGGAGAATGATGTGATGGACAAGACCCAATCCTAAGCATAGCACAAGATCGTATAGTTCGTTTGCTAGAGCTATTCCAATGTCAAGTATCTTTTCCTTAGACCATGAGATCATGTAACTCCAGGATACCGTAGGAGTGCTTTGGGTGTACCAAACGTCACAACGTAACTGGGTGACTAAAAAAGGTATACTACGGGTATCTCCGAAAGTGTCTGTTGGGTTGACACGGATCGAGACTGGGATTTGTCACTCCGTATGACGGAGAGGTATCACTAGGCCCACTCGGTAATGCATCATCATAATGAGCTCAATGTGATCAAAGTGTTTGATCACAGGATCATGCATTACTGTACGAGTAAAGTGACTTGCCGGTAACGAGATTGAACGAGGTATGGGGATACCACGATCGAATCTCGGGCAAGTAAAATACCGATTGACAAAGGGAATTGTATATGGGATTGATTGAATCCTCGACATCGTGGTTCATCCGATGAGATCATCGAGGAGTATGTGGGAGCCAACATGGGTATCCAGATCCCGCTGTTGGTTATTGTCCGGAGAGGCGTCTCGGTCATGTCTGCATATCTCCCGAACCCGTAGGGTCTACACACTTAAGGTTCGGTGACGCTAGGGTTGTAGAGATATGAGTATGCAGTAATGCGAAAGTTGTTCGGAGTCCCGGATGAGACGCCCGGATGTCACGAGGTGTTCCGGAATGGTCCGAAGGTGAAGAATTATATATAGGAAGTGCAGTTTCGGCCATCGGGAAAGATTCGGGGGTCACCGGTATTGTACCGGGACCAGCGGATGGGTCCCGTGGGTCCACCGGGTGGGGCCACCCATCCCGGAGGGCCCCATGGGCTGAAGTGGGGAGGGGAACCAGCCCATAGTGGGCTGGTGCGCCCCCCTTGGCCCCCCCCCTGCGCCTAGGGTTGGAAACCCTAGGGTGGGGGGCGCCCCACTTGCCTTGGGGGGCACTCCACCCCCCTGGGCGCCGCCCCCTTGGGAGATCTCATCTCCAGGGCCGGCACCCCCCCAGGGGGCCTATATAAAGGGGGGAGGGAGGGCAGCCGCACCCAAGCCTTGGCGCCTCCCTCTCCCCTGCTACACCTCTCCCTCTCGAAGAAGCTCGGCGAAGCCCTGCTGCGGTGACTGCTGCATCCACCACCACGCCGTCGTGCCGCTGGATCTTCATCAACCTCTCCTTCCCCCTTGCTGGATCAAGAAGGAGGAGACGTCACGCTGACCATACGTGTGTTGAACGCGGAGGTGCCGTCCGTTCGGCGCTAGGATCTCTGGTGATTTGGATCACGACGAGTACGACTCCTTCATCCCCGTTCTCTTGAACGCTTCCGCTCGCGATCTACAAAGGTATGTAGATGCACCCCGATGAATCGTTGCTAGATGAACTCATAGATGGATCTTGGTGAAACCATAGGAAAAATTTTATTTTCTGCAACGTTCCCAACAATTATTACGTTCGTCCTTAAATCTTACCAAGCTTTTGTACACAATCACTAGGATTTTCATGCCAAAACAATCGAGGATTTTATTTGTTAAGAAATTATTTTTATAAGTTAATAAGATGTGGGATATTGTTTTCTTACATATGTAAGTATCTGTTAAATATATGATGACAATAAAAATAATATATAATAACATATGAAATATTTTTTTTAGAAAAATAGGAGCATCTCCCCGGTTCCATTGCTGAGAACGAAACCACAACATATTCTGATACAGCAGCTCAAAGAGCAGTTCAAAAGCAAAGGTAGAAAAGCTACAAACTAGGGGGGTGGATGAACAAGTTCTTCGAATAACACAAATCACCCGAGCGGTGCCAAAGGCAGAGCGGATAGAGCACTCAAATGACACAAGGAGGGTCCAGCGAAGCCTTCATGGTCTTCAGCCGAGGGGCCGTGTCAGCCTGCGGCGACCAGTAAGCAAGCGGAGACACCGGGCTGGAAGGCGTAGCATGGTGGATGTCCCTCTTTTTCGGCGCCAGGTGCCCATCATCTTCATCAGAGATCTTGAGACGAGCCCACGGGTCCAGCCCCAGAGCAGGTCGAGCCTTGTTCAGCCACAAGTGATCGCTAACGGTTTCTGGAGGGATCTTGTTAGTGTTTCCACGAAGCTCATCAACTTGTCCTTGTCCGATCCGGAGGAGAGAATCGCCCAGTTCCTCACCATGTTCCTGATCAACCTCAAGACCTGCGGAATGGAAATCCAGGAGGTGTTACTGAAAATCATAGCATTTCTATATTTCCAGAGGCACCAAAGGACAGCTGAGCTAACAGTGTTTAAAACTGAGCACTTTTTGGTAGCAATCCAGAATCTGGCGACAGATTCGAAGGATGAGCCAATCTGACTAGAGAAATATTCCTCAATGTGGGCCCTGAGATGTTTAGCAACTATACATTCAAAAAATAGGTGAGAACAAGACTCTTGTTCCAAGCAGTAAACACAATCAAGGGGTTTGATGATGTGTCTCTTCCTAAGGTTATCCCTAGTCATCAATTTGTTTTTGGAGAGAAGCCAGAGAAATACATGAATTTTAGGGGGAGCTCTCAATTTCCCGACAGCAGGGATAAACACGGGTTGAACCCCTTTAAAGTTGATAACATGACAGAGGGAGCTAGAGGAATACTTCCCCTTATTGTCCAGCTGCCAAATCAGGGCATCCGGCTCGACAGTAAAGGTAATGCTTTTGTTAAAGAGAGTTTTAGGTATTGACCGTCCCAAACTTCATTGACACTTTTGTTAAGCTCATTGCGGAGTAAATAGGCCAAAATTGGACTCCTAGGGGGGATGTGCCAAACCAACTATCTTCCCAGAACCTGGTTCTGCTCCCATCCCCTATGTTCCATCTGTAGCCAAATTTCACAGCATGCATAATAGATTTTAATCCTTTCCAGAATCTAGAGGTCTTAGGGTTGGAGGAAGGGACAAAAATATTAGGTTTATTTCCTAGGTATTTATGGGCAATAAGAAGCTTCCAGGGTTTCAGGTCTTCCTGATAGAATCTTTTAATCCAAGACCCTAGAAGACAAATGTTAATTTCTTGGAGGTTAGGTATGCCTAGGCCTCCAAACTCTTTTTTCATAGAGACTAGGGCCCAATTAGCAAGGTGTAGCTTCCTATTTCCCTCAAAATCATTCCACAAGCAATGAGACATCTGAGAATTGATGAGGTTCATTGCCCATTTAGGGAACTTGAAGAAGGAGAGGAGATACACTGGAATGCTAGCCAAACAAGCTTGTATGAGGATCAATCTACCTCTGTAAGAGAGAAGTTTGCCCCTCCATCCAGCAATCCTTTTAATGATTTTATCCAGAAGGGGTTGGATATCCTCTCTCCTCAGTTTATCATAGTGGAGAGGGATACCTAGGTACTTAATGGGGAAGTTGCCTTTATTACAAACTAGAATAGAGAGGAAGTCAGCTAACTCCTGATCATCCATGTTGATAGGGATGAGTTCACTTTTAGAGTAGTTGATTCTCATGCCCAAGACTTGTTCAAACCAGGTTAGAACAGTTTTCAGATTGCTAGCATATGTGGAGTCATTGTCTAATAAAAGGATGGTATCATCTGCATATTGAAGGCAGATGATGCCACCAGGGCAGACCTCAGGACACAGCCCTGCAATCAGACTATGATCAGCAGCTTTGCTCAGCATTTTAGTAAGAACGTCCACTACTAAATTAAACAAAAGCGGGGAGATGGGGTCACCTTGCCTAAGGCCTTTACCAGCAAGGAAAAAATCACTTTCACAGTTATTTAACTTGACCCCAACAGACCCCCCATGAGTAAGTTGCTGGATCCAACTCTCCTCTATGAAAGGCTTGGAAAAGATCTAAGAGATCATTTTTCACCAAGTCCTAAAAATGCTGGTAAAACAAGAAGGGAATCACATCAGGACCAGGAGCCCCATTAGGATAAGAGCTAAAAATGGCTTCCTTCACCTCTGTCTCTGAAAAAGGGGCTTATAGCAGCTCATTTTCAGCAGGAGAGACTTTTTCAGAAGCAGAGAAAAAATTATTTTATAGAGAGAACCCAGAAGGGTTTTCTTTCTTAAACAGGTCTTTGTAGAAGTCACTAGCCACTTTCAGCATCTCATCTGCCTCAGTAACAGGGCCATTAGGACCATCAAGGGAGTGAATGAGGGTTTTCCTCCTCCTCTGGTTAGCTACTGCATGGAAGTAAGTAGTATTTCTATCACCCTCCTTAATGTTCCTATCTCTAGACCTTTGTTTGGCTTTGATTTCTTCTTGAAGCCAAATTTTCTTGAGCTCTCCATGGACAAAGTTTAATCTATTAGTCTCAGCCTCAGAGAGGTCAGTGGTTTCTGCCTTAATATCTAGAGAATCAAACTCAAGGAGGAGAAGCCTTTTGTATCTTCTAAGATTAGCTTCCTCATTGGAGTTCCACCCTTTGGTAGTTCTTCTAAATCTCCTGATTTTGATCTGCCCTGGTTCCCCACAGTTGTAGCAGATCACCTCAGAGTATGCCATAAGGCCCGAAGCAGGGGCAGGAGCAGTTTTCTGGATGTCCTATCTCTTCTTTTGCTGATTCTTGCCTTGAGATTTCCCACTGATCTGAGAGTCAGAACCACCAGCAGATTGATCTTGGGCAATTACAGGAGCCTGCCCAGATTGTGCCCCCATTTGGGGCGGAGGTGGGCCGTACCACTACCCAACCGGCGCCCCCCCATTGTGATAGGGGAAATTCATCAGAGTTCCTGGTTCCTGCTCATCCTCCAGCCAGATGTTGTCTCTCAGGAAGCAGAAATAACCACCAGACAGCTCAATTGAAGCAGATTGCAAGCCTAATTTCAATCTTCTGCAGGTTTGGGGGAGAGGTAAGGTAGGGGATCCACCTGCTCTGGGGGAGAGGTGGCGTGCTGGTGGGCTGGAGTCCAGTCAAGCATTCCCATCTCGCAGCACGGCGTGGATCTCCTGAATTCACTTCTCCTTTCGCCCATCGAACGAATGCAATCGGCGGCTCACTGGGGTGGGGCATCCTGTGCTTTTCCGAGAAATCTCCTTGGAAGTAGATCCGCAGGGCTAGATTCAGCAGCTCCCAATCCACATGATCCTTGCACATCCGAGCATACCTGCGCGAGTGAGAGAACGGATTCGGTCCCTCCTCGGCTTCCTCCCTCGCAGCTTCCTCCTCTGCTTCCCTCCATTCGCGCGTGCACTGGGTCTAGGAGAGAGCGTCGTCGCGGATCCGCATCGCCTCCCTCGAGTCTCCCGCAGCACCGCCGGCGCGACGGAGTCGAGCGGCTGGAGCATCCGCGGGAAGGCTTTGTAGACATGTGGGAGATGCATCTTGTACATCTGTCTGTCTTCCAGCCATTCCCCCGTGGATATGGCTGGCGACTCCATGGGGCGCGCAAGCAGACTTGCTGAGGGGGGCAGGCGCGCCCGGAGTCAGGAGGCGGGGGGTGGCGGCGAGATCTATTTGCCAATTACTCCCTTCTTTTCGGTTTATAGGGCTCAATTCAAAAATCTCACCAACCAAGGTAGATGATGAATGGTGGAATACTTTTTGTAGTTTGCAAAAGCACCTAATTAATGCACTTGTTTTCCTTAAAAAATTATGTTTATCAATGCATAAATTGCAATGCATGAATGCATAAAGTACATGCATTGGTCAATTTTCTCTTAATACTTGCATGCAATGATTTAATGCACCTTGGAATCTGAACATGTGATGGAAAACAACCAAATTGAGCCTTATAAAATGGAAAAACTAAAATTTTGAGATAAGCCCTATAAACCAAAAAGGAGGGAGTATGTGAACTAAACAGTCAACATATAAAATAATTTAAATATATATAATATAGTGAGAAGGGAAACATAAGTTGGACCTGGCGTTCCTATTCTTATATAGAAAAATAGAACAGACCTCTGCGTTTTCTTCAAAAAAAAATACATAAATTGGGCTGCCAAAAATAAAACCTCGGATGGGAGGTCCATAGGCCGGTCGATACATGACGGCCCTAAGAAAATACAAACAGGCCTATGGACCTCCAAAACCACGTCCAACACTTGCCAAAACTTCCTCCCTCATTTTCTCTGTGTTTCGCACACTCGACATTGTGTGGGCATTTTGACTGTCATCATATGAAGATGTGCTATGCATGAATGTTGGTCAGCATGATGTTAACTGGCCGGTAGTTCCATTTTCGACCATGAATAAAACTTCCAACATGATGTTAACCCTGTTTGAAAAGGCCGTGTTAATATAAATGCTCTGCCTCTGAAAGTTGCAGTTTCTTATCTGAAACTGAACTTGCAGTTTCTTATCTGAAATTGAAACTTGCAGTTTCTTCTCTGAGAATCACATTGTCTGCACTTTTATACTCCTATGAAACTACATTTTTTAAGTGCTAAAAATAGATCTCTAGAATTCATAAAATACTTCATACGCTCAATACTGCAAATCTGAAATTCAAAAGACATTCATATCTGAAAGTACTCTCAAAATACACAACACAAAACACAATTCACAACCTGCAAATACTGACAACCCTAAGCTCCTCCTGACAATTCACAACCTGTCCGACTATTGGGCTGGGGGGGCAGCCCCCTCCTATTCCTCGGCGGCAGACAGCCACCCCGTGAGACGATGTGAACGGCGAGGGAGACGATGGCGGGGAAGCATCGTCGGGCCAACTGCTTTTCTCCTCTTGCAGTTGGGTTCGGTCGACGAAGACTCCACCGGCTCGCTCTGGCAGGACACCCTCACAAACGGCACCCTGTAGATGCTCAATCCTTCAATCTCTGGTGGATGCTCCATCTGGGATCGATACTCCCACCACCACTCCCTCACTATCGGATTCGGTGAATCTGTTTGCTCCATGGCCCAGAGGAGCAGCTCTATGTACTCCGGCACGACTCCCTCCGGGAGTATCGCCGCCTTTTCGCTCTATTGCAGATATTTGGCCATGGATGTCGCCGTCGCCGCTAGTTGGTCCTTGTTGTCAAACCAAGACTGTATCTCCAACATCCTAGCTAGCTTCACAGGGTCGCCGTCTGCGATCCTCATGTATTGGTTATACTCCTCCATCGGTCTACTTCTCCACAGCACCTTCACTCGCCGGTGGTGGTTTTTGAATGGAAGAGGAGAGGAGCAGCGCTAGTTTTGGATTAGAACGGGAGAGGAGCGACGCTGGTTTTGGACTGGAACAGGAGAGGAGGGGCAGTGGTTTTGAAATGGAAGCGGAGAGGAGCGGCGCTGCATTTAGATTGGAACAGGAGAGGAGCGGCGGTGGTTTAAGAGGAGAAGAACGGAAGAGCGGCGCTGGTCTTGGAAGTATTTTTTGTTGTTTCGCGTATTTTGGGTCAAAATTTGACCATGTACTGTATTTGACAAGCAAAATGTGAATGCATGTGACCAAAAATTGTATCGTTTGGTTCGTATCTGAATGTACTTTCAAATTATACTCCCTCCATTTTTGTATACAAGGCCACAAACTCATATTACAGGTACCAGGGTAAAAATCAATGCTATGTTTAAGTCAATGTTGCAAGCTAGCTTGTCACCTTGATTGTCGTGTTAATTAATGTGGTTTTTCTCTCCCAAGCACAACAAGCCAACCCTCTTACTCCTCATTGGTTGATTAATGTTGGGAATGCAAGCTAACCTTCTCACTCCCGCATGCACACAAGGGATATTAATGTCCTCAGGTGCTAGTACGAGGCAAATGCCATCAATTTTGCCTCGATTAATGTTAGTGGCCTTGTATAGTTGCAAATTGTAATTTTGATAGTGGCCTTATATACAAGGTATACCATATCTTTTATGTGCGAAAATCATGGTCAATTATGACCCAGAATAAAAGGGAGACTAGTTAATGTGGGGTCGCTTTCTTAATTGAAGGGTAAATTGATTTTGATTTTGATCCAGTCAGAGCGCGCCGGCCCTCTCGTCCAATCCTAAATCGCTGCCGCACGCTCCTCTCCCTCTTCTCCATTGCAAAACCACCTCCTCTCCTCTCCATCATCTCCATTCCAAAACCACCATCTCGCCTCTCCTTCTTCTCTATTGCAAGACCACCGTCTCTCCTCCGTTTTCTAGACGCTTTGCTCCATGGCGCAGGCGCAATCCATGGATACAAAATTAGTATACTGTATACTATTTAAAAGTAGAGGGCAGGGCTTTTCCTGCGCGGTAGGCGGCGGGGCAGTTCTGCCTAGTCGGTTCGACAGAGACGCGAAAAGACGAGGGAGTAGGCTGCTGCAAACGTAGGGCTGTGTGATTTGACAGCGAGTTACTGCTGGACAGGTGGGGCCCCGTGATTTGACTTGCCATTATCATTTTAACTACGGCGCTATGACCGGCGTGAGTCTCCCAGATTCCTGACCACCTCCATACAGGTGCCTCTCCCAATGCTCCACCATGTAGTAGAGGCTGGCTCTTGCATGAGAGCCCACTTCTCCACTTTTTCCTTGCCTCTCTTTCCTCCACATATGCAAAAATGCCATGTAAAGCGCACTATTGTACTTACTTTTACTTGCTCCTATAGGTGCTTAAGCTTGCCACATAGGCATAAAGTCTGATGTGGCAAGTTAATCAAGAAGAGAGAGACTAGTTTGGTGACCCAAGGAAGAAATGGTGCTAAGCACGTGTACCTAGGTGAAAAGACAATTTTGAGTCTATAGCTAATTAAATGAAGCAAACTTAGCAACACCATTTCATTGGAAGAGGTCATTCCTTGGCAAATGCAATAAATACACGCGCTTACTAGCACCGTTTTTTCCTTGAGTACGAAGAAAGAGATAGAGAGGAGTAACAAAAAATATACTTATAGCCAACCTTGTTGTAGTATGAGTGACTAAGTGATGACTATGTATGACATGCCAACATCAGATAGCCTAACGCACCGTGTTAAATCTACAAGGGCGCGACCGCGCGAGGGACGCGACGGTCATGGTAGGCGCGACCATGATATGGGCTGCTGGCAACCCTTGGATCTGAGATCAAACGGTCGCATGCTAAGTTGCTGAAACTTTGCAGAATAACCCTCCAGGATAGCATATTCACCCATAGGTCTAGAATCACACCATGCAACCGTTCGATCACAGATCCAAGGGCTCTCGGAAGCCCGTATCATGGGAGAATGGAAAGCCACTACCCTGCCGTTCGCACGCTGGCAGTTCGCTCCTACTCGATCCCACACGTCCTTCAATACTACGGCGGTTCGCTCCTAGTCGTCCCATCCATTCACATTAAGGCAGTTCCACTAATTCTAACCCTCCTCCCAAATCCATGGCATCCCAAATCTCCAGGATCGGCGGTGAGTACAAGGTTAGAACCATCACCGGCGATGAGTTCGACGTCATCTACACCCGTTCTTCCGTGACGGTGAAAGGATGCCTTTCTCGCTTCAGACGCATGTTCGAAAACTCAGATGATGAGTGGGTCGCTGGGCTAGATGTTGAGTACACCACAGTCCTGGGACGAGAGAAGGATCTAAAGGACGAAGAGAGGAAGAAGCCCGCCGTGATCCAGGTTTGCGTGCATGACTTATGCTTGGTCTACCACATATGCCATGCCGACGTTGAGTGCCAGTATTTTAAGGACTTCCTTGGGAGCAACCTAGTCAAATTCGTTACTGTAGACTTTGGTAACGACAAAGAAATCCTTGGTCGGATAGGCCTCGTTGTAGGCAACCCCTTCGACCTCCAAAAGAATCGGCTGGTGCCCTCTCGTCAGCCTTCAATGCTGACCCTGGCAGGAGCCATGGTTCATCCTTCGTACGGTAAACTGGTGAAACCTCCATACACGTTTCATCGTCATGCATGGCAGCGGAATGTACTAGATATAGACCACATCCAGTACACTACAATGGATGGCTACCTTTGCTTCAATATCTACAAGGGTTGGATGAATAGCAACAGCCAAGTGTGCGGTTCAAGCAAAGAAGTATCGGCCAAGAGGACGTGGACGAGGACTCCGAGTAAGCTGGTAGTGTCGTTACTCATGGTGGTTCTAATGCAGTGTCTACCGGAATAGTTGCAAAGTTTAATTTCAGGTGTGCTTAATTTAATTTGAGGGGTGTGTTGTGTTGAGCCCCCAGCAGAACTATGTTATGTTTCTTCTCGTCACTTTAACTCTTCAGTACGTACATACTAGTATTTCTTACTTTTCATCTTTTAGTTGGTATAGTACTACCACTTGTTTCTTCACATCATATACGTACAATATATATGGCCAACATCATATAGCCAGCAGTTTATTTGTCAAAGAATTTCAGGGTGCTTAGTTTTGTCAAAGAATTCCAGGATGCTTAGAGGGTGCTTGGATCCAAGGGACTTATTTTAGTCTGACTAAAAATAGTCTCTTTAAGAGGCTAAAGTTCCAAGCACCCCTGACTAAAGAGGGGCTAAAACTAGTCTTGAGACTAATTTTTTTAGTTAGGGGTACCCCTACTAAAATGTGGATTAGTCCTCTCTCTACTCATTTAACTCCTCTCCTTTAACACAGGCGAGTTCTGGATTGGAGGGTTTGGAGGATAATAAATGCTCATTAACTTGATTTTAGCCTTTTTAGTATTTGGATCCAAGCATGGGTGAGGCTAGCATGTTTTAGTCCCACTACTTTTAGTCATGGGACTAAAACATATCCAAGCACCCTCTTAGTTTTATTTGAGGGGTGGGTTGTGCTGGACACCATTATTGTGACTAGCCTTTTTAATAGTACTATATGCATAATTTGGCGACGAGCGCTCTCTATATGTACCACCTTTTTTTTAATTTCAAGTTTTGCTCCATGGCGCAATCCATCGACACTACTGCTGTACAAAAGTATACATTTTTTAAAAGGCTAGAGGGCGAGGCAGTCTAGCTTGGTCGGTTTCACGAGAGGCGAGGGCCTTTGTGATTTGACGGCTCATTACTGCTGGAAGGCGGGGCCTTGTGATTTGACTGCTCGTATAAATGCGCCGACGACCTGATCGAGGAGGAGCAAAGAACCGTGCGGTATACTCAAGTTTTCCACCGGAGTAGTACTGCGACGGAGGAGCACGAAACACGGCAGCCCAGTGCCATATGGCGATAAAAATGATCTAATTTGCTAGTCATCTCATTTTTAGCATTGTTCTATTCATTCCCTAAAAAAACATTGTTCTATTCATGCCTCGCAGAGAACGTGACACGTGCGGCGAAACACCCGAAGCAAAAGATGAAACACAGGAGCAAAAGAAGAAGGAAGATTATCACCCCAAATGATCTAATTCACCGCGGAGTTGTAACTGCTTCTTCATCGCCTCCACGACCTCCATCTCCTTGCGCGTCTCCTCCGCCATCTTCATCATTGTGTCCATGATGCAGCATTTCTCGATGCGAGCCTTCATCATCTGTTCCACGGCCATATTACGTACCTTGACAGCAGCCGGGTGCTCGATGCGGAGCTTCGCCAACTCTTCCTTCTGTTCCATGGCGAGGGCCTGCAACATCTTCATCGAGGAACTACTATTATCATGCAGCTTCTTCCAGTCAGCGTTCTTCTCCTTCAACAGGTCGATCTCGTGGCAGAGCTTCGCATTGTCCTCCCGAAGTCGCAGGATTTCGCCGGTCGCCTTCTTCTCCGAGGCAATGCTCTTCTTCAGCAGCATCACCAAGCCGGCGGTCAACTCCCCCTGTTGATTGAGCTCAGCGGGCATGTCATCGAGGCTCTCCTTCAGCAACTCCATCAAGCCTTGGATGAACTCCTTCTGCTTATTGAGCTGATCGGGCATGCCGTCGAGGGATAATGACTCCAGCTCCGCCGGCTCGGCATGTTCGCCTCCGCGGCTAGGGCGCTCTTGGGAGCCATCGCCTGCCCGTGAGAGATCTTTCGAGGTCTCTACGTGGCGGCGAGCCCTCTCTTTTTTTCCGCAGCCTTGGTTGCCGCTCCCTTGTTACGAGTAGTTCTCGACCTAGAGCTCCGCTCACTGGCCATGGCAACGACGGACGAAGAAGAAGCACTTATGAGGAGGAAAGGTAGAGTGATTTTCGGTTAGGTCGTTCCCCTTTTTACAACCTAAGTCCTAGCACTAGTACTAATACCTGCATAGTGGGAACACGTTCAGGTTTGGTACGTACTACTAGTAGGTGTGAGCAGGCTTTCGAATGTGATGGGAACAAGGTAAAGATTAATTGATGGTTTTGGTTTCGAGGCCCGGAACGACTCCCGATGAGTTTAGCGGAACATAAATTTCAAGTACTACACTGCTCAAATGCGTAAATATTATGTTACTATCAAAAATTGGCACAAAATACGAAGGAGACCAATGGAAGTACTACTAGCAACCCACGATTTAACTACTCGCATGCGCGCAGTGGAGTAATAATGTCTTTCTTCCGCCCTCACGTCCACTCAATTTGCATGCGCTGTATTAATTGATCATCAATGAAGTGAATGACTTTACACGCGTCAAATTATCACATGGGGTGGATCTTGGTACAAAATTGCGTCCGCCCGTGTACTCGCATGTGCGTGCGAGGAATGAGTGCGTGCATGGCATGCGTGCACATCTTCGCTTCGTGCATGTACCGCCAGTATGGCTCAGGGAGGACGAGTACATTCTTCTGGAACCAGCAGCACGTCATTGTGATCAATCCATGCAAGGTCACGACAACGCCTACACATGTGCCACGTGGCTTCATGAACTGTAAGAGAGACACTGTGTAGCGTGCCATTTGTATTCTAATTTACGTGTTTTGCACAAACTCGAAGTACTAGTAAGGAACACGTGCATTGCACGCATCAGATTTTGCAACCAAATTATGAATAAATACCACACTATAGCATGTAAGCTCTGAGTCATATATGCCTGCCCTTTGTTTAATTCTTATAGTTCATCTCATTCAAAATCAATTAGTTTTTATAAAAAAGCTAAGAATGCGGGAATAGGAAAAACATGGGATTATAGTGGAATGTCGTCTTGAATCCTACAGGATTGTACGAGTGTTTGATTGTGCATAAAAAAACGCAGAATTCTTTCAAAGAGGTTTGAGTGGATGGAATGTTTCCTATGAAATCTAGTGCAAATGAATCATATGGAAAAATTCCTATGGTTTAGAATCCTACGAATCAAACAACCAAGATAGGAAAAATTCCTAATGATTAGAATCCTCCAAAATTCTTTTGAGAATCCTTTGAATCAAAGAAGCCCTTAATATATTTTATGATTCATGGAATTGTGCGTTGTAAAGCATAAAGTAAAAACAAATAATGGCAATTCAACTAGAAAAAAAGTTTGGGCAGTTATGATACGGAAGATTCTAGAACAAAAGAGAACCACTGTTGTTTTGAGGTTTGTGCATTATACTTAAGTTCAACCATGGAGTCTGCTAGATTGTACATGTGGCAAAATCCGGTGGGGGGGCTAGAAGATTGTGCGAGGGGCCGAGTGGAGGGAGACTATGAAGGAATGCACAAGTGGAGATCGATATTTAGAGAGAGGGGGCGAACACGTGCGCTGATGCGCGCAATGGCGGAATCATGAAAAATAAATGAGCTATGGGGCCAAGCATTGCTAATCCTTTACGAGGAGGGTCAATTCATGAACTTAAACCATTTTTAGCAGCAATTGTCTAATGATCACATTCATATTAGCCTTGATATATAGTGATGTTAGGGGGGAGGGGGGCAGGGCCCTTACTGCCCCCTGTCTTCGCGATTGTGCACGCGTCTGAGAGATGAAGCGGAAGAGGGTGAGACGTCTCATGAGAGGGGGACGTTGGATACATAATTAATGTGGGTGTATTAGCTATATATGTTAATCCTATATAGAGAGGTATAGATTGATCGATGTGGACGTGGGAAAGAGGGTGAGACCTCACTGGATATATCGATTGATCGATTTGTGTGGAAAACTATGAAAGACCTAGCTATATACACACATACATGGAGGAACATCGATCGTTGCGCATGCACGTGTGAGAGATAAAGAATGCCCGATATGATGGAGAGGGGGATGTGTGTTGGTGTGTGCCTTCATGGGAGACCGACCTGAAGAAAAAGATTGCATGCGTGCGATGGATAATGCCGACTGGTAGTGTGTGTGCATGCATGCACAAGAGAAAGTTAGTGGTACAATTATAAAGAGAAGACTACTGTGTGGGTGTAAAAGAATAGCTGAATAGGTGAGGTCACAATCAATGTAAAGTTGAATTCAATTATTTGAATAAGAGATCCTGATGTTTGAAACCCATGCATGCATGAATATAACGGAGATCTGCGCGGTGTGGTTTGGAAACGAGCATGTTGTAATGTATACACATTGAACAAGGTCAGACTGATTTGAATTTGAGATACCGATGGCAGACATCATTTGGCCACGTCGCATCCGTGCATGGACACACTATTCTAATTGGAGATGATGGGCGGCTTTTGCATCACATATCTATATCTATACCCCTATATATATATTATATTTTTTTATTTTTTATTGTGTGCGGGTAACTTTAAATTTGAAAGATGGTCGTTGGATGAGGCGAATCCGATGGTCCAAAGATGGCAAATTTGAGCACTACTGACCGTTGGATATCATCTAGATTCCACCAGATTTCGCCACATGTATAATCTAGAAGACTCCATGGTTGAACTTAAGAATAATGCACAAACATCAAAACACAAGCACTTCTTATTTGTTCTAGAATCTTCTGTATCAGAATTGCCCAAATGTTTTTCTACATTATTTGCCATTATTTGTTTTTACTTTATGTCTTACGACGCACAATTCCATGAATCTTAAAATAGATTAGCTTTCTTATAAAACTAGATGATTTTGAATGAAATGAACTATAAGAATTAAACGAACATCTACATCATGCATATATGACTCAAAGCTTGCATGCTATAATGTGGTATTTATTCATAATTTGGTTGCCAAATCTCATGCGTGCAATGCACGTGTACCTTACTCTAGTCTAAATGGTGTTTGTGTGTGTGTTATGTGTGTTGAGGTGCAAATTGTCTTTTTTGGGTACACGTTAAGCTTGTTCTTCCGAAATTTCAAGCCGCGCCTTGTTATGCCGAAAATTCAAGCTAGCGTCTCTGTCTATCGTGCTGCGAAACTCCCACCTCTTCAACCCGCGCCTTGTTAGCCCGAAATATTTAAGATATATCTTTGTCTCGTTGTGCTCCGACAACTCCCTCCATCTCAACCCGTGCCTTGCTATTCCGAAATTACAACGCGCGCGAAAACTCCCACCTCCTATGAAATCCCGACACGCGAAATGCCCGTGGTACCCCTGAACCGAAAGAACCGCCTCAAATCGGTGGGGGTACTTTCATAACTTACCCCACATTTCGGACAAGCGCGTCTCTAAGCCATGGTTCCCCACTACCATCCCATCCGCCCACCCATTCGTACACCGAGGCCGCGAAAACCCGCGACGAAACCCCACACCCTGCTCCGTCCGCCACCCAGCTGGAGCCTCTTCCCCGACGATGTTGTCCACATCAACACCTCGACGTCCCTCATCCACCGTACCGGATGAGGATCCGTCGTCGATTTCATCGTCCCGCCAGTTCAGCCACCCCGTCCTCCACCTCCAAGGAGCTGCCCCGACGTTCCCCTCGTCTTCCGCGCCACCTCCATTCCCACACCGCCGTCTTCACCTGCACCACTGGAAGAGCATCATCATCACCGTTTCCTCGGATGAAGATGCGGCCTAATCGGCGCCACCAACGAGGTTGTACACTAATCGCCGCATTTTCTTCTCGATTCAATCTCACGGTGCTACCGGCGCTCGGTCCGGAGCCGACATGGCGCGGCTCCATCCACGGCAGCGTCGCCGGCCACTTCCTCCATGGCGTCGCTCCCTCGGCGGCGACGTCCACATTAGTAGGACCTGCTGCTGCTTTAGCTCTCGCTCGCGCTGCTGCTCTGCTCTCGCTCTCGGTCCCCTGCCTGGTCTGCTCTTGCTATTGCTCTTGCTCGCGCTGCTGCTCTCGCTCTTGCTCTTGCCTGCGATGCTGCTCCGATTTAGCTACACTTCAGTCGACTGAATCGACTTTTGGGTCAGCCGATTTTCAGGGGGTGGGGGGGGCTCGCCGGGGTGAAGGAAGAACCAGCCGCAGCGGGGAGGGGGGCTCGCCGGAGAGGTACCCCACTATCTATCTTAGGGTTCAGGATGGGGGCGATGGTCGCCGGCGTTGGCGGGGCGGTGGCGTGGGGATCGCCGAAGAAAAATCTCGGCACGGGGAGGGCCTAGAGGGATGGCCGAGGCGGCGGCGGACCGGCAGTGGGGAGTGTTTTTGGGGCGGGCGGGGCGGCGCAACGCCGGCCGCGGGCGGCGAGGGGCTGCTGTTTGGCCGGCTCAGGGGGTGGAGGTTGAAGATGAACCGCAGGCCCTTGATTTCGTATCCAACAGCTGCAAAATCGACTGACCAGAGATGAAAAAGTCAGTCGACCGACGTCTAGCCTCACCTTGCTAGTGCGTTCAGTTTCGACAGCAAAATTCAGTTTCGAAAGTTAAGTTCAGTTTTGACAGTTAAATTCAGTTTCGACAGTTAAGTTCAGAGATGAGCGGTTGATGTATTTTACATCTAGCACTTTGTGGTTTTGTATTTTATGTCATGTATTGGAGATGCTATTAGAATTCCACTCAGGTTAACGTTGTTCGTTGTCTCTCTTGTCCTACTTCAGCCTCGGCGTCGTACAACTCACCGGCGCTGCTCCAACGATGAAACCCTCCATCACAGCGAAGCAGTACCTCGGGCTCCATCTCCAGACGCCTAAGATCTTCTTCCCCTCCTCCGACAGCCAAGTCAGCCGGCGCGTCCTCACCGGCCAACCCAATCACGCTGAGATCGACATGGCTTCGCCAAAGAGGTTGTACACTTGTTGCATCTCTTTTTTACTCTACATGTTATATATATTGTCCACTGAGCACTCGTAGTAACGGGAAATACGATTATTTTATCCTACTATATGACAAGCAGTGAGGTACCAGGCAACTTAGCTATCCGTGATGGACTCTCTTGAACGCCATCATTATTTATCTTTGCGCGTTTCAGCTGTGCATTTGTCGATGGGCCTGGGAGTTGAGCTAGTATGGCAGTGGCCTGGGTCCAAAGTAATAGAAGTAGCACAAAAACATTTTTTTAGTGTAGGATTTTCCTTGCTCAAGCCTGCCTACTAGAATCGCCAGTGCTTGGAAGGAAAAGTGAATGAAAAACTTCGGAATTGGAAAGTTTCTTACGGTACTACTTTTCATGAATTTGGTGCAAAGGAATGGAGCAAAGGAAAACTGTAGGATTTGTTCCTTTAGTGTCTCCTTGAAAGAAAAACCGTAGGAATTCTAATTTCCACTTCTCCTCCTTTTCATATTCCTATTCATCAAGCACAAGACTAAGAGATAGTAGCATAATAGCATTATAACCGTACATTTTCTTGTGGTTTGACTTAATCTCACCATGCTTTTTTGCATCCTGTGATCTTCCAATTGTTGTGAATCAAACACCCAGATTGGCAGAAATCCTGTGTTTTTAAATTCTCTGTTTTGCACGTGCATTCCTATCCTATTCCTGTCTATTTCCTATCCCTGCATTGTTAGAATCCTCAAATTCAAACAAGCCCTTACTCAATTACTTATGTTACAGATATGTGTCACAGAAAACCTTGTGTGGTTTGTCCTGCTCCCGCGGCGCTGTGTTCCATCCCAGCTCAGCTGCTCCAACGACGGAAGGGTTCACCACAGCAGGGATCCGCTCTCTAGACTGACTTTCGCCGCCTCAGATCTTCTTCCCCGCCGCCGGCAGCCACGACAACTGCATTACCATCATCAACTGAGCAGATGACCTTGAGGACTACACGGGTCCGCAAGAGAGGTCGCACTCTTCCGTGTCTGCTTACGTTATGCGTCGCTTAATATGATGACATGCTACATTATAATCGTGTTCACCTATTAGACTCCGAGTCAGGTCCAAACTAATGCTGAAATTTGAGTTTTTAAATGGTTGTGGGGTACATATTGGGGCAGCAATCAGTACTATCTGTCTACTATCTGGTTAATCTCCAGTGTCTACTATGAGTTTCATGTTGGGTGCAAACAAACATTAAAGGAGCCATTATCTATATTTTTTAACTAAAGCTATTATCTGCCTGCTATCATTGGTTTTGGGTCTATCCATAGTTTGCTACCATCACCCTGGATTTGTGCATGCACTCCTTATATAATCTCACTATGTTTTATTCCTATGCATGCCAGTTATTGTACACAATGGAACTGATCATGTAGAGCAAAAGAGACGAGCCTTGCGTGGCAATAAAATTTCATGCAGACGTCGTTCCTTGGTGGGCGCAAAGGCAGCCCCCCTCCACCCATTTCGGATCGTAATCAAGAGTAAGATAATTTTTATGAGGGGGATTCAGAAGGAGAAGACCACTCCTATTTACCCCATGAGGTCTTCACTCTAACTTGGCATGCTGATGTTGGTAATATCATGCATATGGTGCCTTGCATTGCTTATTGTATACATTAAAGATGTCATCTGCTTAGTTTAGACATGCTTTGTGTCAATGCCATCTGTTTAGTTTCTTTATCGTATATGTGAATCATGCAATGCCATCTTGTCTAGCTAGGCATCATATATGTGAATTTTGCAATGCCACCCTGGTTAGCCAGTCATCTTATATGTGAATTATATCATGCCATCATTTTTTTATTACATGTTAAATTTGTCAACAATTTTAGTACATTCAATTACTCTTCCTGTGCATCAGCCATTTGGCACAGTCATGGAAAAATCTAGAGTGGAAACAAGGTCTTCAGAGTAGACAATGCTATCTGACGAAGCGCATGTCTTGCTGGTTACCGATAGCTCCTCAGAGGAGGATTCAGAGACAGATGACCAGTCATATTCCCCCCCCCCCCCGAGGTGCATGCCCTAACTTGGCAGGGTTATGTTGCTCATATCGTGTGTATGGTATCTTGCATTGCTATGTCATTTGCTTAGTTTAGACATGCTTTGTGTGAATGCCACCTGTTTAGTGTATAATTACCATATATGTGAATTATGCAATGCCATCTTGTTGCAAGACATTATATATGTGAATTATGCAATGTTATCTTGTTGCAAGGCATTATGTATGTGAATTATGCAATGCCATGTTGTTTAGGCAAGCGTCATATATGTGAATTATATCATGCCGTCCTTTTTTTGGTATTTCTCATTGCTTTTATCGACAATGTTTGTATATTCAACTGCTCTTCCTGTGCATCAGCCATTTGAATTGGTGATGGAGAAATCTGGAGTGAAAACAAGGTCTCCAGAGCAGACAATGCTACCTGCTGAAGCAGATATCTTGCTGGTTACAGATAGCTCTTCAGAGGAGGATTCAGAGGCAGATGACCAGTCCTATTATCCCCCTGAGGTGTATGCTCAAACTTGGCAGGGTTATATTACTCATATAATGCATATGTTGTATTGCAATGCTTAGTTTTTACATCATATACACAATATTGAATGCCATCTCCTTAGTTGACACATCATATATGCGATTGCCCTCTGCTCACTTCCTTAGTATATAAATCATATATTTGAATTATGTCATGCTATGATGTTTACATAGACAGCATGTATCTGAATTATGGCATGCCAACCCATTTTCTAAAGACATAATATAGTTATATCATCTCATCCTGTTTACATAGTCATCATATTTAAATTATGTCATTCTATCCGTGAATTATATCATGCCATCATGTTTTCATCGACGGCATGTTTGTGATTTATGGCATGCCAACCACTTTAATAGACACATCGTATAGTTATATCATGTCATCCTGTTTACATAGTCATCATATTTTGAAGTATGTCATTCTATCCTGTTTAGTTAGCCATCATACATGTGAAATTGTGTCATGCTATCCTGTTTAATTAGCCATCATATATGTGAAATTATGTCCTGCTATTCTGTTTGCTTAGACAATATAAATGTGAATTATTTCATGCCCTGTTTTCTTTCCTACTATCCATTGCACCTGTCTATCTTACAATGTCTGTACATTCAATTACTTTTCTTGTTTATCAGCCATTTCAATTGGAGGGAGTGATGGCAGTATCTGTGGGAGTAAAAACACGGTCTTCAGAAAAGATCGTGCTACCCGTCGATGCAGATAGAACCATGGTTGTACTTGCCCAAGAACCAGCCCCACCACACATAACCCACACTCATGCAGATTGTACCCCTACCCAGTTGGACAGAGAACCAGCTACACCCCTTCTAACCCCAACCCCAGCAGATAGACACCCAGTTCCCATTGACACAGCACCGTCTCCACCACAGAGCACCCAAACACGAGCAGTTAGTAAGGCAACTGCAGTGGCCAAATCACGAGGACCACCACTTTGAACCCGAAGTCAACGCTTAAAGCAGAAGAAGAATTGTTCTCAGGCCAGGTTCCGTAGCTATGGTTCATACTACTTTGCTCTTGCATCACTGTATTTACTAATACCAACTAATTTCAAATTTGAAGGATGCAATTGAAACTCCAATGGCGCAACAGGTATGTTTTAAACCTATTTCTTCAACGTGTTTGGTTGTTTGCTGTTGTAACTTGCTCTATGTTGATTTCAGTTTCAATTTAATAAACAGTTATGTTCTCATGCCATGCACATTACAAGTGTTGTTATTGCTGTGTAGTTTCCCGCACTTATATTCTGTCTATGCTGCTTTGTCTTAAATAGATATGATTCGAACTTTATCTATCTTGATTTGGCAACATAAACTAGAATGATATAGACCATACAGTGACCATACTACATAGATATATGTTTGTTTCATGCTGTTATCCTGTCCACCTTACTACTAAACTGGTAAAGCTGAGATGTGTTTGTTTGTTTCTCTTTTAGAACGCGGATAAAATATTGGAGAAGAGTACCCCGTTATGCAATGGTAAAGGAAGTAATGCAGATAAGGTTCAAGATAGTGAGACATCCCTGTTGGTCTTCAAGAAAGCTGATAAAAACTATATTGAAGACACTGAGACAACCCCAAAGTCCTGTCTTGATGTAGTGTTCGAGTTACTGGCTAACACTGCTGGCACCAGCTCTTCGAACTCGTTGCCTGAATCAGTTCGGCTTCTTGAGTCTCAACTTCAAGTTGAAAGACATTGATAAGATGTTATGCGACAGGAAGCCGAAGGACTGAGGAAGTCCCTGCAGAATTCAGATGCATACTTTCTAGTGCAATAGCAAGCGCTGGAGGACTTAAGCGCCAAACAAGAGAAAGTTAATAAGCTTTCTAAGCATCTTGCCATCATTATGGGTACCCAGGATATTGTTTCTTGAGCTCTTCTGAAGTGGTTTCAGTTCTGGACTTGTTTTGCTGCGGCGTTTATATGCTGATGTGTTCCCTATATTTGCACTGGTGGCGAACTTTGATGCCCAGTGGATGTAATATGTGTAATAGCCGTGATAGCCTAGTGTAAGTTGCTTGCTTATTTATTTCCTTGTTGTCTTGTTTATTTGTTTGCTTGTAGTCAGTGCAGTTCTTTTTCTGCGGTTTGCTAGTGGCTGCAATAACCTATTTTTTAAAACTAGGCCACAATAACTCACCCTGTGCGTTTGGTTTATTCGGTTTACATGGTTCGGTTTATACGGTTTTTCGGTTTGTACGTTATTAATACTTTGGTAAATACGGTATGAAAATAAAATACGGTTCGGTTTCGGTATATACCAAATTATTTCGGTATGGTTTTGGTATATACCATAAAAACCAAAGTTGACGCGAATTTGAAAATGACATAATAATAATTTGCAAATTTATGATTCAAAACACATACTATTTTACACAAATAGTATATGACTATATATAAGTATATATGCATGCATTGATTCATCTGTTGATGGTTATGGACGTGCTTAGCATTTTAAAAAGAGAAAAATGACTATGTTACAAGAAAAATTTACGTGCTTAGCAGTGAATTTGACTCATGTACAAGAAAAATGACAACTTGTACGGTTGTTCATCTCAAGAAATATAAATTTATTTTTACTTCGGTTTATTCGGTTAACCGTTCGGTTTTTCGGTATATACCATAAAAACCAAAGTTCAAATTGGTATGGAAAGTTCATACCATACCGAAACCAGAAACCATAAAAACCATAAAATCGGTTCGGTTCGGTTTATTTTTGGTATGGTTTTTCGGTTCGGTTTTAAAATGCACAGAGTGAACAATAACCATGGGCTAATATTTACTGTAGTGACACTTGGCCTCCTACGGGCCGTAGAAACAGTGGGCTTCTACGGGCCGTATAAACAATGGGCCTTCTACGGGCCGTAGAAGCAGTGGGCCTTCTACGAGCCGTAGAAACAATGGGCCTTCTACGGGCCGTATCACAATGAGCCTTCTACGGGCCGTATCATCAATGGGCCTTATACGGGCCGTATGATCGATTGGCCAAACATGGGCCAAACAGACCGCATTCTGGCCATAAACAGGCTAGAGTTGGAATCGTCCGTTCATGGGCCAACCATAACGGGCCATCGTTAATAGGCCATATTTATGATGACGCTATGAAAACGGCCCAACATATTAATGGACCACAAACGGGCCGACTGTAACCACGGGCTGAATTTGGCCCACAAGCAGAAAATGATAGTAACGGGCCGTAAGTAAACGAATGCTCGAAATGAGCCCAAGAATAAATGGGCTCTGAGAAGGCTATAAGATAACATGGGCTGGAAACGGCCCAACGGAATAACGGGTCGTTAATGGGTATAAATTGATACACTGTTCATCACGGGCCAGTTTCACCACGGGCCGTTAATGGGTGTAAACTGATACACTGTTCATTACGGGCCAGTTTCACCACGGGCCGTTAATAGGCCAAGAGTTACATAGGGCCTCATATGGGCCGAAAGACGTCATGGGCCATACATGGGTCAGAAGTGAAAACGGGCTGGAATCATATTGGATGGCTCAGATGACGCTACTGGGCCTAATTCGGATAGGGCGTAATGGGCCTTGGGTCTGCGGGCTGTAAATGGGCTATATTCGAACAGGCCGTTAACAGGCTTTCCATGGGCCGGCCCGCCAGCTTTTGACCAAGTCAAACGGGCCGGCCTTTACACAGGAATGGGCCTCTGTTGGGCCGTGCCACGTGTCGACGTATCATAGGCGTCTATCTGACCCACTGACGAGCTGACACGTGTTTCGTCCGGCCAATAAGAATTTTACACATGGAAATTTCCCATTGGTCGGGGCTGTTAACGGGTTATCGGATCCAAAACCCGACCCAATAGCTTAACGGCGTTCCGTTACGGTGGATGCCACGTGTCGGTCACCCTTGACGAAACCACTTCTATGACGCGCGATTTATCGTCATGGAAGTGGACACTTCCATGATGATAATTTTGGTAATGTCATGGAACACTTCTACGACAACACAGGTATGACTATCTTGATTCTGTCATAAATTTGTCATGGATGTACATGCATGACAAAAAAGCGACCTACTGTGACAAACATGTATCATCATGGAAGTGTTTTTTTGTAGTGTATTGTCCTATCTGATCTCCTTGGACAACCTTCAATGCTTGCTTCCTAGCCCTGTAGGCCATATGGGTGGACATCTCTATTCCATATTTCTTCTTCAGTGTCTGCATTATTGTGGTGACTGGTGTGCCAATATCAACTCTCATCATTGCCTCACACTGGTGTGCAACCCATTTTGCAGTGACCTTGGTGTTCTCTCCTACTGCTGGGCATGTGTGCACAAAATTTGCCTTCCTTATGCAAAAAGTAGTCTCCTTTGCAACAACAGAAGCTGCAATAAAGAAAGGGCATTTTGCATTTGTGCACACAACTATGATGCTGTCATTGCAGTTTCTGTGGAACTCATAATTCCTATTCTGAGTTATGTGCAATGTCTGAATTGCTCTCCTAAACTGATACACATTGAGGAAACAAAGTTTTCTGCAAAACTGCTCCTCTGGGTTCTCTCTCTCCTCACTGTACCAGATCCTTGGCAAAGATCTCACTGATCTGCTCTTCCTTCCATTGGGCAGAACAAATTGTACTTCCTCAGCTCCGTCATCATATTACTGCTTCAAAACACCAAGATCTGGCTCCTCATCTGATGATGGTGCCCAAACACTAGTAGAAAACGGACCATTAGTACCGGTTTGTAAGGGCCTTTAGTGCCGGTTATGGAACCGGCACTAAGGTTTCGGCACTAAAGGCCCCCCCCTTTAGTACCGGTTCGGCACGAACCGGCGCTAAAGTGCCACCACGTGGCGTGAGCTCGCGCCCTGGTACGGGGGACCTTTAGTACCGGTTACCAACCGGTACTAAAGGTTTTTTTTTGAATTTTTTTTTGAAAATTTTGGAAAAAAAAATTTGTTTTTTATTTTTATTTTTTTTGAATTATTTGATGATTTAGTCTCTAATCACCTCTCTTAACTGCTCAAGTGTGGATCACTCATTCCAAATCATCTAACTTCCCGACCGGTCACCCATCCCTCTCACTACTCCAGCCCGAGCACGCTTAACTTTCAGGTTCTATTCTCCTTCGTTTCCGAGTCTGCACTTGTTGTTTTCCTGACAATAGTAAGATGTCAATCCTATTAACCTTCAGGAATTTTGCTTGAGCATGAAGTGACACATTTCACTGTTTGAGTTTAAAACTATTGTTTTAAAAACAATAATTATTTAGTAACACTAATATTTCTTGAATAATTAGTTTGACCATTGTTTGACCACAGTTTGACCAGATTTGACCAAAATTGAAATAAATAAAATAATTATTTAGTAACACTAATATTCTAGAATAATTAGTTTGACCATTGTTTGACCATAGTTTGCCCACTATTTGAATATTTTTCAATTTTTTCTACTCTAGATCTTAAAAGCCCCGTAACTTTTTTCTATTAGGTTTTTGAGGATTTTGCAAATGTTTAACGGGGTTCCCCCTGTTTCATATAAAAAACTTTTTCATTCGAGTTAGTATGCAAAAGTTATGCCCATTTTTACAAATTTGAGAGAGATTTTGCAAATAAAGTCAAAATTCACATTTGCAAATTTTCCCAAGAACTAGACCACATATCACATGAGAAACTTATTTTCTTTTATTTTTTTGACATTTCCATTATTTTCTTTTATTTTTTTTAAACTGAAAAGGCGATCCACGCGGGGGGGGGGGGGTAGAGTTTGAAAATGGGACTTTTAGTACCGGTTCGTGGCACGAACCGGTACTATAGGTTAGACCCCTTTAGTACCGGTTCGTGGGGCCCCGGCCTGACGCCAGCCTGCCACCACCCCTTTAGTGCCGGTTCGTGCCACGAACCGGTACTAAAGGTTCAACACGAACCGGCATTAATGCAAATCCGTTCGAACCGGCACTAGTGGTACCATTAGTACCGGCTCAAATACAAACCGGCACTAATGTGCTTCACGTTTGACCCTTTTTCTACTAGTGAAACATCCTCAAATCTCTGTTCCAAGCTAGAATGTGACCTCTCTGTTGGCCCTTTTCTAGCTTTCTTCTTCTTTGTAGGCACCTCTTGCTGCTCCACCTGCTCCTCTTGGTGCACCTGCTCCTCTTGCTCCACCTCCACATGTTGCCCTTCCTCATCTTCATCATACAGTTCATCCACATCAGTGTCTCCATCAAAATGAATGAGTGGATCCTCTCTTTGCTTCCTCATCTCATTAAGCCTCTGAAGATAGTCCTCATCTGCATCCAGATCTGAATCATCCTCAGTTAGAAGAATTGGTAGCTTCTGCTTAACCTTATTTACATGCTCAGCTGCAATCTTATGTTTCCTAAATTTGGCAATCTTTGTTCTCCTCTTCAACTCCATTAATGTCTCCAGTTCATCCTGATCTGCTGCATTGGATTGGTCCATGGCAGCATTTGTATCCAGATCATGGTTTGTGCTCTGCTGTGTAGTGTCGAACTGCAATGGCTCTGGCTGACTCTATATTATACTTTTTGCTGGTGATCTTAAGAGAACACCAGAAGGATTTACTACATACATAGGGTTCTCTCCTATATGGCTAAAAGGAACCCGCTCCTCAACCAGATAGCCTGAGTTCAAATCTGCAGGTCTTGGATCAGTGCCCCTAACCACTGTCAAGTTCACTACATGCTGATCATTGTTAGCAATATGGTCAAGCATTTCATCCACCTTATCATCATCACAAATTTCATCCATTCCTGTAATCCCCACACCAGGATCCCTCACAAAATACATGAAATCATTAAGCCCATATCCCTCTGTCTCTATTAGGGCAACCAAATTATAATATGTTATGTCTGAAATGCAAACTGATCTCTCCAAGTTGTCTCTATCATGGAAGTGCATTCTAACTTCCCAAACATCATCGTTCAAACTAAACACAAATAATTAAAATAGCTTAATTAACAGAGCACTAAAACAAAGCACCAATGTACTGTAAAATAATGCATAATTTCTAAAACAGAGCACCAATGTACTGTAAAAAAATGCATAATTCCTAAAACAGAGCACTAAAACAAAATAATCAACATTATAATTGCTACAATACAGTACAGTACACTCTGAAAACAATAAACACCTTATGAAAACCACTGTCAAGTTCTGAAAACCAGTCAACTTCACTCTCAAACCAATGCAAACTGATCTCTCCAAGTACAGTATCCTGCTAACTACTCTGCTGACTACATCATCAACTAGCTACTCTGTTAACTACAAATCAACCGCAACTAAATCACAATTAAGAGAGCACCAATTAACAGTGCCAAAAAACCTAACCCTAACCCTAGAATCGATCTACAGGAAGAGGGAAGAGGGAAGAGGAAACTCACTAGACGCCGCCGAATGACGAGGCAATCCGGTGACTCTCCGACGGATTCTCCTTCACTGCCCTGGCCCAAGATCTTGCCGCCGCATATTTGGGACAGTGTTGGGGGCTCTGGCTAGGGCTGCTCGTATTCGACGGCCAGCTAGGGTTTGAGCTCCCGCATATATCTTCCACAGGTGGACCATCGTCTCCAACGCCAGCAGACCCGCCGCAGTCGCCGCCTGCGCCGCCAGCCATCGCCATGACTGAGAGGAGAGAGTGCGGGGGAGGAAAAGAGAGTGAGACGAGCGGACCGGGCGGGGTACGGCTCGAAGACTAAGCGGCCCGGCTCGAACCGGTGCGCCAGCGGCGTGTAACGCCGTCTAACGGTGTTGCCGTGTGAACAATGCTGCCACGTCGACGGATGCGGGCCCCCCTTGTCATAAACGCACTTAAAACGGTCCAAACAAGCAACTAGTGTTTTTTGCAAAAAATTATCAAAAAAATTAATGCTCTTTGGCACAATTTCGTATATGTGTGGTACCTGTAAACCTAGCCTGAAAAGGTAAAGAAACAGAAAAAGAAGGGGAAATGGAAAAATACAAACAAGAAAGAGATAAAGGAAAAGAAAAGAAAAATGAAATCTTGATTCACAGCTTGAAACAGAATAGAAAGCGGAAAAGAGAATCTTACCCATCAGCGTGAAGGTGGCCAAGTGGTTAGTGCTTATCTGCGTGATTCTTGAGGTCACGAGTTCGAACCCTAGTCGCTGTGCCGGTTTCCTTTTAGCAGGAAAGAAAAGAATATGAGCCGGTTTCCTTTTAGCAGGAAAGAAAGGAATATGAGCCGGCCCATCTACGAGAAACCTGCTGCAGGCGCCGATTTGCGAAAAACAGAAGAAACTGACGCCTGTTGCGCTAAATAGGTAATGCCAGTTATCATACCTAAACAAATTTCCTTTTTGAGATGGTACCTATACATTGGTACTTGTGCGTTGGAGTGGCTAGACCCCCTTTTGTGCTAGCCTCGGGTCGTTGGTTCGAGATGTGGGGGTCACAATTTTTAGTGTGTGGTTGTAATTTTCGCTCTACACTGACAAGCAGGGCCCACCAATGGTTGACTTTTATGCAAATAAAAAAAGCAAACTAATTTTGTGCAAAAACGCGTCGCGCCTAGCGCCATGTGTCAATGACAGTGGGCCTTGTACATGCTGTCATGCAATGCAAGCATCTGATACGTCCGCGTATGGGATATGTGACCGTATTTGCACGTCGACGCAAGTTTGATGGTCACAATCATGCATTTTATAAGTTTGTGCACCAAACTGACCGTCACGTGCAAGTTTTAAGAAGTGTATTTATACCTCAACCAAAGGAGGGAGTAGTAGCCAGCTGCAGCACGAGTTTCAAGACACTTTGTGAGGTTGTAAGATGAGCCAACAATTAAAAAGATAGTGCACATTCAAAATTTACTATTTGTACAAAAAATACAGCACCGTGACACCGTCGCGGGAGCACAAGCTTGTCGCATCCAAGCCATCCCACGTCGTCGCGTTAAGGTACACTAGTGGTTGGGGCGCACCCTTGGTGCGCCTCTTGAGAGGAAGCTGAGGCGGTGCCAGGTTAGGTGCGCCCTTTTCACTTTCTTACCTATACTAAGTAGTGACTGCCGAAGAAGAAGTTAGTGGAGGCAAATGCATGGTTAATTGGAGACAGATTTGCTCGCCAAAAGAGTTTGGAGGGGCTCGGCATAAAAAATCTGGAATGCTTTGGTCGGGCTCTACGCCTACGGTGGCTCTGGTTTAAATGGGATGATAATGACAGGCCTTGGAAGGGGTCGGCAACACCTTGTGTAGGTTCAGACTTTGCTCTATTTGAAGCTTGCACCAAAATCTCTGTTGGTGATGGTGCAAAAACTTTGTTCTGGAAGGACAACTGGTTAAATGACTCGGCGCCGGCCAAGATTGCCCCGGCCATCTTGAAGAGGTCAAGATGCAAATCAATATCCATCAAGGATGGTTTCCAGGAGGGAAGATGGATGAGGGGCCTGTTTAGACTGAATTCTGAAGAAGAACTGCAGCAGTTCCTCTCTCTCTTTGGGAGGTCATTCAAAACATGCAACTTTCTACTACGGCTGATTCCATCTTCTGGCGCTTGTCTGCTAACGGTGAGTATTCGGCAAGTTCTGCATACAATGCTCAATTCATTGGGAGGATTCGGGAACCAGCTCTGAACAAAGTCTGGAAGTTGAAAACCGAAGGAAAGGTGCATTTTTACTTCTGACTCCTGCTCCAAAACAAGAATTGGACTGCGGACAGGTTGTTGAGAAGGGGATGGCCACATAACCCATGATGCAAGTTCTGTGATATGCAATCTGAGTCAGCGGTGCATCTTTTGCTATTCTGCCCATTCGCTAGGCAAATTTGGGCTGATCTTTCCGTCTCCGATCCGGAAGTCTCGCCATTGGATCAGCCTCTTCCTCGGTGTCCTCTTGGTGGCATGAGCTTAATAGCATCTCTCCAAAGCGACGAAGAATGGAGTGCATGTCAGTCGCCTCCTACATGGGCTGGCACATATGGAAAGAGAGAAACTGCGGGTGTTTCAGAATTCTAGCCTCTCTGCTCAAGAGGTTTGCCATCTTGCCAAAGCTGAGCTCAGCCTCCTTCAGGAGGCGCGGGAGTAGTCCCCTTTTGTATTAGTAGAAGGCTGACTTATGAGCCTGGGGATTTTCTTATTTTGTTAAGCCACTTGGCTACTTTGTAAGCTGGCAACAGCCGATGTACAATTTTCTTTCTGGGAGTACGCAAAGCTTGCGTATTATTGCATTGATAGAAGAAGTTAGAATGAGTACAACAGGTGGTACAACACATGACACGAACGCAAGGGGCGTGAACATGGTACCCGAAGTGGAGAGACGTAAGATACTCGACCCAAGCAAAGAGGAACACAGCTAAACTCGCCGACCAGAGAGGCAATCCAACCAACAACTAAATAACCAAAAGCTCCGAATCTAGCACCGAGGACGGCACGAGCAACCAAGACAACGCCTTCAAGAAGGAAAATGACACCGAGACGTCGTCGTCGCCCGATCCGGAAACCCTAACCTAGGGTTTCCCCTGATTCTCGAAGAGGGGCACAGAAAAACGACCATGGCAGCGCCTCCAAGAAGGGTACGACACCCACGGGTGCCGCCGCTACCAGCATAAGATGCAGTGATTTCTCGCTGGCCAATTCCGAGCAATCCCAAGATGTCGGAACACGAATCAGAGAGGAGGTCGTCGCGCATTTGCTGGAGTTGCGACTACAGGAAGGTGAGCCGCGCACAACGCCGTAGGAGGCATCGGGCGCCGCTGGATGTGCGAACTCCGAAGGAGGGCAAAGTTGTGTGGCTACGCGGAATGAGAGGCGGCGGGTATGGGACAGTAGCCATATCCCCGGACGAGCCAGGATCTGGAAGGGAGCGCAGACCCGGGCCACCCAGAACCGGAGCAGCAGGGCGCCGGCGGACCTAGGAGCTGGAAGGGGACGCAGCTCCTGGAGCAATGTCGGAGACGAAGATGCACCGGGATGGACGGCCAACCAAGTAACCGGTAGGGTGGTGGTGGAGCGCAGACACCGAGGAGCTAGTGAGCCAAAGGAGTCGGAAATAGCGCAGCTCCTAGGGCTCGCCGGGTCTGAGGGCGCGCTGGCCAACCATGAACACAAGAAAGGGACGCAGGTCCATGGCCGCCAGGCAGAAGCCGCCCCTGCGGGGTGGTGGTGGGTGGCAGTGGTGTTGAAGGGATCTCGCGCGCAGCCACACTCCTGATCGGCGAGCTGCAAGAAACATGCATTGTCGACAGGACAAGCCGGCTCCATCGCCGCCTCCCAAAGAGGCCGGTCCGAAGCTCGAGTTGGGGAAGGGGGCAGCTGCAGCAAGTAGGGCGCGCCCGGCCGCCATGGCCGGTCGGCCGGAAAGCACCGTCACCCGCTGGGAGGAGCACCCAAATCGCGTCTGGGGCGAACGAGAGCCAATGCAGGGGGGGCCGCGGCCACGGCAAGCCATCCGCGCCGCCAGCGAGCAGGGGAAGCCGGGGGAGGCCGCTGCAGTCGCCGGTGGAGTTCACCGGAGCCGCCAAACCAGATCTAGGCGGGCAGGTGGCAGACGGCGGGGGATTGGGGCTCGAGGAAGGAGAAACGGCCCCGCCATCCCAGGGCCCAGCACGGCTTCGCCGGCCGGCCCTCTGGCGGCAGCGACGCGGGGTGGGCGGACGGTGGGTGCCCGGCCGACGGCGGCTAGGGTTTCCCCTGAGTTGCCCGGCTCGGGGCGATGCGGGGGTCAGGCTCGACGCGGTAGCCGGTGTACAGTTTTCCCCCTTCTAAATGCAATAGCAGAGCTCCTGCTAACTTTGGTCAAAAGAAAAAAATAGTTGTGCAGATAAAACACATTCAGAGAATGGACGGAAAGGACTGGGTGGCGCCAAGTAAAGAAATGAACCTTTCAGTTTCCTTTTTTGATCTAGATAACACATACATGCAATTCTTGAGATCTTATTATATTGATGCATCATGTGAGAAAGAAACTAAAATGCCATCACAGGCAACACACAACAATATAATGCCATTGAGAGAAGCATCTTGTTGCATGGCAACATAAGGTAAAACAATAGAAATTGCTGCACGTTACAAGTGGCGGCGTGCCTTTGATGCCTCCCTTTAACCGTGCGGCGAGTCCGAGAGGAGCACACTCACCTCATCCGTTGTGTGGTTCATAAAAATACGTACATTTAGATGAGTCATTACGGACGACAATGACACTTCGGGACACGCCGTCGATGAAGACGACAGAGATGTTGACCTTGGTCTGGAGGTCCCTGATGGCAGCCCTGGTCCCCTCAATGGTGAACGGCTCCACATCGTTGGCATCCTGTGTCCTCAGCTGCACGCACTTCTTCTCGTAGGATAGCCGGACGCGCTGCCCTGCCTGCAAATGCACTCCAGTTCATATTCTTTGGCTTGAATTAAGCCCACGCAGTACCCAAGAGAACCATTTGATAAGCAAGTTCTAATATCAAGTCAATGATAATTAAAAAAACTAAAAACTCCATCCGTCCCAAAATTCTTGTCTTAGATTTGTCTAGATACGGATGTACCTAATACTAAAACATGACTTGATACATTGAGAAATCTCAGACAAGAATTTTGGGACGGAGGGAGTATGATGGTGCCTTTAGGTGTATTTGACAACGAATAATAAGGAATTTTAAGTAGAAGTACTCGGTAACAAGCCATCATCAGCTACAAAGTAATGCTAGAACTGTCATTGCCATATAAAAAGGATCAGGTGTATTTCCAATAAGAATTACTTCTATTTCATTTGTCAAGAAGTAGAACTGAAGATGGGAATACCTCTTATATCGCATATTTCTTCACCGAAGTGTTGTAGCATGCAATGCAAGCAAGACGTAGTTGATCTCCTTACACCAAAAGTTCAACAAATCAGTTTGCAAACAAAGAATTTGAGATAAAGTTCCAACTAATATGGTATAGCCTTTTGTTATTTAACACAAGAATAAAAGAAAAATGATATCCGCATGAACAACAGCAGAAGAGAAAGCCTAAAATGTTTTCTTCAAACTAATGACCCAAAGTACTAAAGTAACCTCTAAAATTCTTCTTGCACAACTGAATTGTCCTATCTTGTAACCGCAAAAAGAACAATGACAATATCGACTATACCTTGCCTACAATATGATATCAAATATGGCTAGGACCATACATAATTACCAACATTAAAATCTTGGAGTGGTCACTCTCATGATATCTGTTGCACAACACATAACTGATTTAAAGCTTGAGGCAAAAATTGATAGTATATATGAAATATTAAGACTACATAGCTGATTTATCTGGACATCAGTATGTACAGAAGTTGTCATATATAAAACATACAGAATGAGAATAATAGCTATTAATCTCAAAACTTAATCAACAAACACAAACACGGTAATGCTAGCTAGTACCCTAGAAATAAATAGTGGTATTCAAGATGGGATGGGACTCGTCATCAAATGGATCTATAAATGCATCATGGATGACCGGCCTCGCTCTTCTTGTTTAATGAGACAGAAGTTCAGATTCTGAAACTACATGGGCACTTGTTTAGTTCAGTGCAAGACAAAAGTAACAATCCATTCAGCAAAAGCCAATCCGAGGTAGTACACCTTATCTATCTATCTATCCTTGTTTTACTCGCACACAAAATCTACATATCCCCTTTTTCTTTCGAGAGAATTCTGTTTCCACCTTGTTGATCGACACAGGGTCTACATGTACGAATCTGGTTTGTGCGGCTTAGTAAAACAAATAAATTTAGATGGCCACATGCTAAGGATTTTTCACAGATAATTAATATCTGATTGATATTTGGAACCCTATCTAAAATACAGGAAATCAGATGAGTCACTTTCACACCTTACTCTCTTCTAACGCAAAAAACACTAAAATAGATCTTTGTACCTTCGATTAACACTGAACCATTATTTATACTAATAAAGCATTTTCGTTCAAAAATAGACCATTGTATTTGTAAAAATACAATGGCGCATCAGTTTTACTTATGCAAGGCCTAGCTGTTATGCTGAAGCATAAGCTGAATTTGTAGGAGGACGACAATGAGAAAGATAAGTAAGTCTCCAGAGGAGGTGTGCACCAAAACGAAGTTCAAGACAAAAACATAAATGTAGGAAGAGAAATGTGAGTGTGACCCTATCCATCACTCACATCTAACACACAGACTGAATATTCAAGTGTCATGTTAGTCACAGTAACTCAATACATTTATATTGAAAATAACAGAGCAAAGGCAAGCAAGCTATCTAAGAATCAGGCAAACTCTATTTTATCTAATGAAGAGGATCTCTAATTAATTGTTTGAATTTTTCTGTAGGCTTTGATTGCCATGTTTGAAGCAATAACTAACACACAAGTGACTGGTATATCTCTCTTCTTCTTATCACCGGCCACTTCAATAATTCAATTCTTCAGAATAAAAATAACCAGATGTATGCATACCGAAACACATAGAAATACTACACAACAGCTTTTCCAAAAGGTAAACCATAATGCATACAAATGGGAGCGGAGAAAGTGATCATATACCTATGAACACATAAATACACTCTCTATAGCTTCTAGAAATATGTATCCAGAGTGGACGCCTTTGCTTTGATCAATTTTTTCAGTCCATCACAACTTCTTCAATTTTTCGTTGTAAACCCTACACGGAGCAAGCTTGCATAACTACGAAGTTATTTTGAAGCCACGAGAAAGGAAATAAATGTGAAAATTGACCATTTTCTTGCTTCTGATTTAAAGTTGGGAGTTTATGCATCTCATATTCTTTCCATTTGCCTTCCTTCAGCTAGTTAATATATACACACCGTTCAAGTCCTTGAAGAAACCACGAGCTTACAGAAAGAAGATCTACAAACAGTCAAAGAGTAACCTGAAGCACTTCCTTTTCACAAGTAACCTCCAAGGTCTAATGCATTTCTATTTTTCAATGGTGATTTTGCTCAATAAACCCAGAACTTTACACATTATTATGATGGTTTTGCATAGAATATATACTTCATATTTCTCCTTGCATAGAATATTAGTAAGTGGGCTTATTCATTGTAATATAGATAAATAGATAAGTAATAATCGCTTGAACTTTGAAACTCAAAAGTAAGGTGTTGATTAACATCCTTTGGGTAAAACACCATGAGAATAACAGTAAGTGGGCTTCGACCCAAAGGCATTTTTTCTCGCATCAATATCGAATCCAGTGCACTGATTGCCTTCTCTGTACCTATCTTTAGCATATTTGCTAGCCCTGAAATCTGTAGGGAATTTTTTAAGACGCAAACAATGATAAAAAAGCATGAAGCACAGTACAACGGAATTAGCTCACTCCTTCGTATGTCTCTGGTCAGTGTCAAAGCAATCTTCTTTAATTCCAAAGGCAAGTTCTTCTACAAAAATCATCATTGAAGCAATCATGTCAGAAATTCGTGAAACTGATTTGTAGTGTGTACAACAAAAGAACAAGGAAAAAAGGACCATAAATGAGCATCCAGCAACTGATTTTCATTCAAACGTCAGTGGCCAAATACTTCGTATCTGAGCGCCAAATGGCCACTTGAATGAATACAAATTTGAGAAAGGAACAGAAACATACCAGGAAACACTGGTACAACAGAAACAATGTCAGATATGTACCCACATCCGTCACAGATTAGAATGTATATTGCAGTTGCAGAGTTGTAAAACTAATTACTAAGGCTCAGATTAGAATGTATATTGTAGTTGCAGAGTTGTAAAACTAATTACTAAGGCTGCAAGGAAAAAAGGGAAATATTTTCATCAGTTCGATGGAAGATATTTCATCACCAAAATTAGTTCCATAAGACTATAGATCAACCTAGATGAAAGTAGGCAAACAAAGATATAATTGAATCAACACAAAGTAGTCTCTAATTTTTTTACTTTTAGAGTTGCATAAGTGGAGAACCGGATTGACATATTTTCTTCAGAAAATTCATATGGAGAAACCACAACGAAAGGGTTTTGGTCAAACAAACATCATGTCCAGCAATTCCTTTCATATAATAACTATTGGTGAGAAAAAAGTGAGCAAGTAAATTATAAATGACGAGAACAATTGCTAATTAAAGAACATGCAACCAATCTTATAACATGAGAGCTTACATCTTTTCCGAAGCCACAGTTGTTGTTGGGTTTGACCTCCTGAACCCGCTTCCTCAAGTAGTCCAGCTCAACTATCAACTTCTTGATCTCCTCGCATTTTTACTTATTCTCTTCTAATTATAACAGAGCTCGGTTACATCTACCATGTCCAACTAATACTCGATGCTTCACTACATTACGACTTTTGACAATCTACCAGCCAAAAAAACAATCTTATTTCTCAGTATGGTGATGAACTGAGCATTCCATAGCATCATATCATTCTGCTTTATTCAAACCGATATTGATTTGCATATATGAAAGTAGAATAGACAAACCGTAGAGCAACTGAATATTTGATGACTTTCTCAATGGTTCAGCACGTTGCAGAAGTACACTCTTTTTTTTGTGTGAATGATTCACAGAGTTCTGCTATGGGTATTATTCTTGACACTTTAGCTCAGGAGACAACTTTCTGACCTAAATCACTCATTTACGAAGTATGAACAATAAACACAGCCAGTGACAATCTAGTTTTATGCCTTAAAAGCCCAATTCACATCTCAGAAGAGTTTGACCAAATATATACATACCTTCATTCGGTGAGAATGCAAGTTCTTTAGTGCCTCAGGAACATCCGGAAAAAAAAACTCCTTCCAATTCTTTCCATTCAAATCCAGTCCTCCATATATGACCCTGGAATTACATTAGAACATAACTCCATCGAATCAAAAGATATATGTTCCAGCACTGGAATGGAATATCAAAGGTGCAAGCACCTCCATCATGGATCGGTGGAGAAGAGGGGATCCTCGACGAGCTCCTCTCCTGGAGGCACGATGAGGATCTACGACGGCATGCTAGTCAAGGATGCCGCCTCGCCTCCAACTCACGCAGGTCGCGCACGCCCATATCGTGCACTACCGGCCACCGGTTCTCCAGACCGTGCCCGGCCGCCGTGCCGGCCTCTCTCTTCTCTACACGTGACGGCCTTGGAGTCCACCCCCATGACGCGCTGATCTGGTCCACCATCTTCGACCGCTGCTGCACCTCCACTGCTTGCCGTTGACCTATTATGCGCGAGCCGGCGAGGTCCTTGTCCCTATAGCCGATGTGTAGGCACACAGCAGAAGACGAAGGCGATGATGAGGCGTGTCGGCGCAGATCTAGCTCCCCGTCGCGATGGCCGGTTAGCGGACGAGAGGGAGGCCGACAGCACAAAGCAGATGAGCGGGTGGGAAGAGGTGATGAGGGCCTCGGGGTGTGACGGAAGGACGGTAGACGGGCAGAGGAGGTGGCAAGGTTGGGGCAGAGGTAGGCGGCGGCGGCGGCAGAACTGGGGAAGACGAGAAGAAGCGTTTCCGGGGGAGAGCACGTGGACCGGCGAGATTTTTTGTGTGGGGACGCACAACAGGCCCAATCGCGCACGCCACTCTTTTCCTCCGTCTCCCAATCGCTTGTAGGATTTTCTTTTTGTCTCGTAGCTTTGCCTACGTGGACACAATGAGAGCATGCCCATGCCGCACACGTTAATCTCTATTTTTAATGGAGCAGTTGGTGGTCTTCGCCGGTCAATTTTCGTCCCACCTCCGCTGATCTTTTTTCGTCCTAAAAAAATCTACGAAATTTCGTAGGTTAACCAGGGACAACTCCCACCTCCCAGGTTTTTTTCCGTCCCACCTTCCATGGTTTTTTTGGTACCTCGTCCCACCTCACACTAAGCCGCCACGAACCGCAAAAACCGCCTACCTTAGCCAAATCAACAAATCTCTCTCATTAATGTAATTTTCTTTAGGAAACAAATAATAGATTCTTTCCTACCTTAGCCAAATCAACGGATCTCTCCCATTAATGCAATTTGCTTTAGCAAACAAATAATAGATTCTTTCCTACCTTAGCCAAATCAACGGATCTCTCTCATTAATGCAATTTGCTTTAGGAAACAAATAATAGCTTTTCAGGAAACAAATAATCTCTAATTTCTAATCTCTAATCTCTAATCTCTACTCCTAATGAAGCAATTGGTGAATAGCCTGCGCGGTTTTTTTTTGCTGGTTTATTTTCATCATCCTCCCACCTTCCTTTTATTTTCGTCATCCTCCCACCTACGAAGAAAAACCCACGAAAAAAATTCCACGACACGCACGCGCGAGCGAGTCGGCCCTCCAGATCCCTTCGCCGCCAGCCCCCGACCTCCTCCCCGGCTCCCGGTGTCGGCCGCCCCCATCTCCTCCCCCGATCCTGGCTCGCCCCGCCCCCACCTTCTCCCTCACTCCCGGCGCCTCCCGACCCCCATCTTCTCCCTCACTCCCGGCGCCGCCCCGCCCCCACCTCCTCCCTCACTCCCGGCGCCGCCCGACCCCCAACCTCCCTGGATCCGCGTGCGTCGACGCCGGCTTCGCAGCGGCGCTTGATGTGGAGCGCGCCGGAGTAGAGGAGCGGGCCTTCTTCCTCACCTCACAGCGCTGTCCTCCTCGACGACCACGCAGCCGCAACGGCGGAGGACCCGAATCCCTAGCCATTAAGCTCAGGCAGCCATGGATCCATTGGGTACGAATCCCTCCACTTCTCTCTCTCTGACCCACCCCCGTCTCTTCCCCCCCCCTCTAACCCCCTTCTCCATGACACAGGGCGACGCCATGGAAGGGCCAACAACACCAGCAGCTATGGACATGCAGGCTGCTGCCCTCCCTGATGCATCATGCGCGCCGGCCACAAGGAGGGAAGAACACTGCTCTGCTACTTCCTGGGTCGCCATGGAAGGTACTGGAGTAATACAGATAAGATAAAACTGCAACTTACTGGAGTTATGCTCCATGTTATGCTTGCTGCAACTTACTGGAGTAATTCAGTCAAGATAAAACTGCAGAAATCTCAAACTTTAGCATGGACTGAATAATGTTGATGCATAATTCAGGCAAGTTCAGTTACAAATTTTGTTAGTATTGTTACTGGATCATTCAGAGGTGAAGCAACTTTCGGTATTTTTTACAGCACAATCTGTTCTTGTATTTCCTAATCTTGGTTGTTCACTTGCTTTTATTCACAGGGTAAAGAGGTCAACCTCTTCCAATACACAATTGTTGAGGTATGTATCGATGTCTAAATGTTAAAAAAGAACCAGGTTACACCATATGGTTTAGGTTGCTCACATTGGTTGCTGACCAGGTGTTCAAAAATCTTAGTGAGAGAGGACATTGACGGTGCGAGAATGGAAGACAACAAGTTTTGTGTGTGTGTGTGTGCATTACTGAAACGTCGCACGACATGTGAGTCTACATCTAACTTCCTTTCAATTTTCTATTGGAAATATTTCTTTAGAAAATTTCTGTTGGACACTTATCTTCTCTTTGTTTATCGTTGATTGGAACAGGGTCAAAGTTATGGAATTTTTGCTGTAACCGCCTGGACGAAGATGATAGGGCTAACCGGCTAACAAAGATGCATTCAAGGTAAGCCATGCCTCTGGTATGCTTGCTTAACATGTGAAATCCATAAGACAATTCTTTCGAGTTGCGACCTGCATTGTGGTGTCTCTGTTCATCAAGTTCCGAGCACCAGCTCCAGTGAAATTAGGTGTTCATCCTGCCATAGTCCTAGGTGGCTTTCTTTGGCCTGTTTCTTATTGTGTATTTAGTGGTTATGCACAAGCCTCATCATCTAATATTTCTGCAGTAATTACTGAAAACAATTTGAGGACAAAGCTTTGATTGTTGTTGTAGTTGAAGATTCAGAGTTGCAAGGCAGGCACAGTTAACAAGGATAAGAAATTGTAGAAGATTTATCAAATCAGACATGGGCTTGGTTATGCACTGAATCATTGTGGGGGATCTGAGGTAATCAGACCATACACCCAAACTTAAATTTTACTTGCTTTTAAATGTTTAGGAGGCAGATGATGTTTGATATGCTAGACTAAAGTACGCACCTTTTAAGAGTATATCACTGATACTCCAGTCACCAATAAATTCGGAAGTGCGTACTGCCTGGATTATTGGAGCTCATTTTAGCTCTAAGAGTTCTTTTTTATCTCTTTTACATTCTGGTAAACATGTGGGTGAATAACAGTTAGAAATTGTTCTATATGTACACGGGAATTCTAATAGAACTGATGCTTGAAATGATAAAAAGTTCTATAATATTTGTTAGCCGAGCACTGGAAAAGCTCACTCCTGACACCAGATCACCATCGCCGACGTATATACTTTTTCGTAACAGAGTCCACATGTTTACTCATGTTCTCTGTTTTTTGTTGTTTCGGGGAAGGTTGTTAGGAGCCCATCTCTTCTGCAGCCCTGGAGAAAGAGAGCTAGATATAGTGGTACTTGCTAGCGTTTTAATGGACACCTCCTTTTGGCCTTTTTTAGTTTCTCTAATAATTAGCTAAGAGACTTCAGTGAGTGAGATTTTTTTGGTCCCTCCCTTTTTCTGTGTCTTTTGGAGTTTTGCTTTGTGGTGAAAGGAGGATAGAGATACTCAACAAGGGCCGCCCTCTTCCTCGTCCGAACAAGATCCCCAAGAGCCTGTACCCACTTGTATGTACTCTGCACATGTGAACTCGACATGTTGTCTCTTGCTGCTTCTGAAGCTGAACTGAACTGAAGCTTAAACTGTATGTGCAGGAGAAGAGCTCGATGAGCTGCACGGCCTCACACATGAGGAGCAGGAGGCCCAGGGAGGAGGAGTCGTTTGTTTACAGTAGGAAGATTGGCTTATGACCTGGTGCATACCTGCATGGTATTTTCAGTAGAGATGATTCAAAATCAAATCAGCTGTTTGTTAAGGTGGTGTTGCCTGCTGCGGTTTTACTATATTGTGAATTTCTGATTGTGTGCAAAGGGGACACATGTTCAACTAATTAGATCAGTTTGTTAACTAGAACGTGTTATTGGGAATAAGCACAGATCAATTGTCAGCACAAGAAATGTGGAATGCATTAGAAGTCATTGCTGTTATTGTTATAATGTTTAATCTTAAAAAAGTATACCTACTCTCTCACATGGTTACTGATACGCAATTTTTGTTTGCCTCTTCTCGTGCTGCAGGATGGAACTGGAACCAAACTTGGTAGTTGAAATAATTCTCTGTCGTAAGTTGCATATCCTAAACAGTAATTTATGACATTTTGTTTTCGTCCTTATGAATTATCCTTAATAGCTTTTTATCTCAGAGCCGGAAATAATATACCCAATTCATATGCAACGAATACACACGAAATATATGAATACTAATGAAGGCCATGTGTCTTTCTTATTTCATGCACTCTATGCCCAGTTACCTACTTAAGAGTTTCAATTTTTCTTGCATAATTCTCGTGCCACTGAAATATGTAATGTGAAACCCGCTCCCATCTGCTCTCATTGTATAAGAGTGTAACTTTTTATATAACCAGAACCCTTCCAGGTGTTAGATTTATAGTTAATTACTACTTAGTTTACTATTCAGGATGTTCCCACATTTTTCTTGGGTACAATTAAACATTTTCATGCTTTATGCAGGTTTGGAGATGACATGTACTAAGAATCTAATTATTTCCTCTTGTCGTTCTTTTGTAGTTAATTCAAGGAGGACCCTATATCTAAAGGTAACAGAGCAGTTTATATCATAATTCCATTGCTGGATTTCTAGAAGAATGAAAAAGGGAGAAATGGTTGTTTCATTTGGTGTGCGGATCTGGTTTAAAGTGTGTGTGCTTATATCTGGAAGATCTTGGTTGCAAAAGTATATCAGGAAGATCTTGGTTGCAAAAGTGATCAGATATACTCCTCTGTACCAAAATATAAGACCTTTTTTTCAGTTCAATTGAATTGCAAAAATGTTTTGTATTTTCGTACGGAGGGAGTAATAGTCAACACGGCCTCATTGGTTCTGTAATTAAATGCCTATGATCTTGTAATTCTGAATCAAATAGTTTGATTACACAAAGAATGTTATTTACTTTGTGTAAGATCTTGTAATTCTGAACCAAGTTAATTCTGAATCAAATATTTTTTCTACTATTCTATATGTAATAAATAGAGCACAAAGAATGATATTTTCTTTGTCAGCATATATAGGTCTTAAGTAGCAAATCTGGGCATTATACATAGTTTTGTTTTGCTTTGGATTTCAATTAACTTGGAATCGAGGGAGAAGTTATGCTCTCTGTAATTTTAGCCTAACAGGTAATTCTTATGCGTTTGAATATGGTATGGTATTTTTTTATTTAATTAGTTTGGCAAAGCTTATCCTGAAGACGGACTCAAGAAACGGTGGCTTCTATGTTAAGAAGCTCAGAAATTGATAGTTCAATCGGTAGCCCTATCGCTGAGGTAAAGAAGTACATGCGATCAAGGGAGGGGTACATGGTGGCATGGTGAGATGCTTGGCTTATGGATCCGCTCATTGGCCAGCGGAGGAGGGTTGTGCGAATAAGTTATATATAAAACTTGGGTTAGGTATCCGTCGGATCGTATTCATGATGTTATGGAATAAAAAACATGTTTTATTTAGTTGTCAAGAAGAGAGCATCTATAGCTGGATTTACCAAATCTGCCCCCTAAACATCCATGGATGCGCCTGGTCAGTGTCTGATTGTATCCGTTCTGAGCCATTTTTTGTCTGTGCATGCAGTCATGTTCCACATTTTCTCCCTCACTTGCATGTTATTGGTGGAGATGAAGAGGAAGAAAGAAAAGAAGGAAAGATGGACCGTGTCCGCAAGCCCACATATCCTCTCCATATATGGTGTCAATAGAGGGTATGCAGACAACCCGGACGTATAGGACATTAGAGATGGTATGAGGGGTGTGGTTGGGCCACCTTTTTTCCTTCTCTCTTGTTCGGTCATTGACCGGGCGCGTCTGTGGACATTTGTGGAGGATTTGATAGTATGAAGTGTGTTAGCTGATTGTCGTGTTAGATGAGATGACATTGTTCTCGGTTATTTTAGCTAGCTCCATCATTAGCATCTTAACTTCTTCTCAAAAGCCCGTAGCAACATATGGCCATAGAATCCGCTATTAACATCGTAATTCAGTTTCAAAAGCCCGCGGCAACGCACGGGCGTTCTACTAATGTTTTTAATGTCGCTGTTGCAGGTGGACGTGTTTCGAGCGGTGCTACGTAGGAGGCTGAGCTCGCCGACCAAAGTGGCGTCGAGGCGGGGATCTAGCACGGAGCACATGTGCGCGTTGGCGGAGCAGGAGAGCGGCGGGGAAGACATGAAGTGCGCCGCGCTTCGCCGCGAGTCTTGACCTCTCCCGCTGCTCACCCATGTCTGCTTGTTGTTGCACTTGTACCACCAGCCGCCGATGTCGATGCTGCTACCCGGTCCTCAATGGCACTGTCCGAAAATGTGGCAGGGGCGAGCCAGGTGTAAATGTCAACCAGAGTTTGGATGAGAAGATTTCTTTTATACCCCCCCCCCCCCCCCCCCCCCCCCGCGTCGTCCGCTCCGGGCGACTCGGGGGCGAAACCCTAGCCGCCCGCCGGTTTCCCCCCGCCTCCCCTCCTCCTCCCCCGCCGCCGCCGGCAGCCGCCCTTGCGGCGGTAGGCGGCGGCGGGGTTTCCCCGCGCACCCGCCTCGACGTTGGAGGCGCCCCCACCCCGCATCAGACGCCGTCGCCCGCCTCCCCAGCTCCTGGTGGCCGCTAACGCAGGCCCTCTGTGGCGGCCGTCGGTCGCCGGAGCTGTCGCTAGCCCTCCTCCCGATTCGGTGTGGGGGTCTCCTGGGAAGGTCAGACGGCCAGATCAGGCCGGCTCGGCCCTGGATCGGGGTCGGCTCCTCTCTGGCGGCTGGGGCCGGGGATCGCCGGATCTGCCCGGATCTGGCCGGCGCGGCCCTGCCTCGTCGCTTGGCTTGGGTGCTCGCGGTGTGGTCTCCCTGGTGGCGGCGGTGTGGGTTGTTCTTCGTGTTTTGACGGGATGTGCGCGGTGGGTGGATGCCGGGGCGGCGGCCTCGGGCGGTGTGGACGGCGTGGCCTCTCGACGGGCGACGGCTGTGGGAGCTGGTGGTCCGCGACTTCGGCTGTGCGGGTGGCGAGGTCTCGGTGGACGTCTACTACGGTGGGTCGGGGTGCCCCGTCACCCGGCGTGCCTGCTTCGATGAAGTCCAACGCCTTCTCCGGCTGCGTGCGCTCACCTGGCCAGGTCTTTGGCCGGGTGGATGGGACGGGGGCAGGATCGGGGGAAACCCTTGGCCGTCGGCGGAGGCCACGACAATGACGGCGCCTTGTGGGCATCGGTTCCCTTCTTGGAGGCCTTGTCGAGGTCCTATCCCATTCCTCACTGTGCTCTTCATTTGGGCGAAAGCTCTAGTTCCCCTTGCGGGCGACGGCGTCGTACCTTTGTCGCGTTCCTTCTTGAAGGCGTCGCCTGGGGTTCCCGGAAGCACGGTGGGCGCTTTGTGGTGCTTGTGAGGTGTTTGGCGGCGGCAATGTGTGCGGCGTTTTATCTATTCTACTGCTGATCTTCATCTTGTGGTAGCGCTCTATGTGCTTGGCGATGTTCTAGCGTAGGTGGTGGTCGTCATTTGGCGTCATGGTGGCGTTGATGGCGGAGGAGCCTGCCAAGGTTGGCACCTCAATCTGCTTGGAGATGGACCAGTGGAAGATGGTGGAGACGACACCGGTGAGTGCGTCAGACCGGTTTATGCCCCAGACCCGGTATGTGGCTAGGCTGGGGATTCCGGCTTTTGATCGATGTTAGGATTAGGTGAGTGGTCGGGGTAGTGGCCCAGCTAGCACCCTTTCATCATATGGATAGAAGTAGTGGCATATGTTGCCTAGATGGTGGATTCAAGCTTATTGTTGTAACACTTTGTAAGGTCCTCGAGAATAATCAATAAAGTGGCCGTATGCATCTCCCAGATGCAGAGGCCGGGGGTCATCCTCCTTTTCTAAAAAAAAGAGTTTGGATGAGAAGAAAGACGAGACGTGATCAGTATTAGAGTGACTATTGCCACGCCGGCGTGGACCAGTCAAAACCACGCCCGAGGATGAAACTGCCCGAGGTCAAAACCAAGACCAAGGTGCCTAATATTGCCCTTCCAATATTTTTTACCACTCCCCCCATCCCAAAGTAGATGGTGTATATATTAGGTCAAAAGTCAACGCTTTTTATATTTGATCAAGCATAAAAATAAAAATAATACCAAATCAATATCAATATATTCACGATTAGATACATTCTCATAATGTGTTTGTTTAATATTGTAGTTATTGATATTTTCTTCTATATATATATATATTTGGTCGAATTGGAAGTCGTTGGCTTTTTGAACAATTTTATACCTCATATGTTTGTGGACGGAGGAAGTACATGATAACGAACATTTATTATTTACTTTGGGTTTGTTGCAAGAGTGGTGGATGAATGTGATAAACCAAATATAGATCCCGCCTCCATGTTGTGCCACCAATGCAACAAGCTTGTTCATATGTGAGCCATCCAACCTTAGAAGCTTAATTTATGGATCCTCAGATGACGAAGATGTAACAAGCCAATTTGCCATGACATTTCATACTTTCATTGCCTTGAAAGACCCATCACAACATTGGATCAAGGAGAAACCTCAAAAGGTACTACTAGTATAATGTAATCTACTTTGTATAATGTAATGTACTTTGTGTGGTGTATAGATTATCACTATGTTTGTATTAATTCATTAAATTCAAAAGTAATGTCATGTGATCACTTTAGGTCGAAAGCTTGCTATGATTCTGCTCGCTATGCTCGACTTACACTTAAGGGCAGAGAATATATGAATGAAAGCTGAAGAGCACGTAGGAAAAGTATACTAGACGAGAAGAGACAAGCTTTGCCCGATCAACATAAAGCCAGATATAAAGCTAGGCGAGACAACCAATTTGATGAATCCTTGAGCAATTTGATAAAGCCAGATATAAAGTGCTTCGTCGGTGATAAACCAATTGCCGAGCACTTTGGCATCAGCCATTGTCAATGCTAGTTAAGTTCCCGTCCACGGTCACAGTCTTCTACTCAGAGATAAGTTGCTCGATTAAAGGTGATCAGGGAAGCCTCCTTGAGCATCATGGATGTGGACATGATCCGCGAGCCAGGTGTTGCCCCGTCCTTCATGGAGAACACATGCATCTGCCATTGGAATTGGCAATAAAGGTTTCATCTAGGTTGACCTCTTCTCTTCAAAGGTATGTTCCATTATTTACTTATTTACCCACTATGGGTGCTTAGAGCATCTATAGCTGGACTGAACAAATTTGACCCTTCAAACATTCGCGGACGCGCCCGGTCAGTGTCCGGGCGTGTCCTCTTTGACTCCCTATTTTTCCGTTTACGCAGCTATGTCCCTCACTTTTTTCCTTATATGTCCGGTCACATGTATGTGATTGATTGAGAAGGAGAGAGAGAAAGAAAGAAATAATAAAGGAAGAAAAAAAGATGTTCTATGGGTGGCCAAATCCTATCAGGTAGATGCACGACCACTGTCCGGGCATGCCCGGACACTCCTCGGAGCATCTCCAACAGTGGCTGCAAAAAACGCGCGGCGGGGCGGGTTCGCGCGCTCCAGCGGTGGCGGGAAACTCAGGCGCCGGAGAAAAGATCGCACGCGCGCGCGAAAAAGCTGTCGGGCGCGCGCTAGTTTTGGCGCGCGGCGTCCGACACGCTTTATAAATGCAGTGCCCGCCACGCGCCCTTCCACCGCTCTCCACCTCGCCACGCGGCCTCTGCCGCTTTCTCGCCTCGCCGCCGATGCGCCACCACCGCGCCACCATGCCACCGCGCCGCCGGGGAGTTTCGGGCTACCGCGGCGTCCGCGCGTGCCCCTCCGGCGCCTTGTCCGCCGAGATCCGGTCCGGCGACATGCGCCTCGGCCTCGGCACCTTCGACACGGCCCACGAGGCCGCCCGCGTGTACGACGCGACAGCGTGGCGCCTCCGGCGGTCTCGTAGGGACATGAACTTCCTGGAGGTGCCGACACGGGAGCGGGCGCCTCCCCCGCGGCTTATCACCGACGAGGATCGTCGCGAGAAACGGAGGTAGGAGCACTGTCTCAGCCTCGCCGAGATGGACAAGGAAGCCATGGAGCTGTGGCGCCAACGCTTCCCACAGGACGTCATCAACGAGCAGCAGTTCTTCGCTCAAAGGAGGGCGGAGAGGGAGGAGAGGACGGCGGAGAGAGCCGCCTATCGTGAGGGCATGTGTACGTGGAAGGCGGCCGCTCAATTCAACATGGAGCTAGGAGAAGCATCGTCCTGGGACTCCAACGATGATCGGTACCTTGACGCCTTCATTCAGACATCGGAGAAGGACACAACGAGGCTGAGTCTGAGTCGGAGGAGGAGGACGACGAGGAGTAGTTTTTTTATCTATCATAGGAGGAGGCTATGAACTATCTATGCACTATCTATGTATCGTTTTTATCTATCTATGTACTATCTATCTATCGTTTTTATCGTTTTTTACTAGCCTATAGAGTCGGGGCTGAATGTGTATCGAGTCGTAGTAGAAAAGAGAAGAAACATAGGGCGTCTGCTGGAGCAGCTCGCGCGCGCTATATTTTGCAGCAGCCGTTAGAGCCAGCACTCCGCGCCGCGCAAAAACTCATGATTCGGGCGCTGTAAGCGTTTTTCTTAGCGCGCCGCACGTTGCGCGCCTGTTGGAGATGCTCTCATGCTCATCCCATATATGAGGTGAATATGAGGGCTGCGCACAGCCTAGACATTTAATGAGGCTTTGAGGGGTCCGGTTGGGTCAACGTTTTACTACTTTTTGCTTCTCTCTTATGTCCGACCAGTGGTCCTCGTGGCCGCTCGATCAATCTAAGGAGTCCGACTGTAGATGCTCTTAGAGAACCCTCCTCGACGGTGTCATGGATGAAGGTTCCCCCCCTCCCCATGCACATTGCATCACTGGCTGATGGAATAATTTTTGCATGTTAAAATGATGGAAAGTGCTTATGTGATCCTTGTGGTAGGAAAACCCGAGCTTTTCTTAGGAGACAACAAGTAACACAACCGAACAAATTGAATCAAAGGGGATTAAGGGATGTTGCAGTACAAGGAGAGACCGAAAGAGAAGAGAGGACGAGAGGGGGACGGACCTCCGTGGACATGCATATCGCCCCACCTCCCTTCCCTTCTTCTTATGGTCCTTCTACTCCTTGCTCATCCATCCCCTTCTTCTCCTTTTCTCTGCTCATGGAAAGGGGAAGCACCAAATTGATGCCGCCCAATTACAAAGTAAAAAATCCGGGGCGAACGGGGCAATTGCGCGGACCTGGCTACAACTCCTTCGTGATCTGATGTGACGACCAATGAGGAGAGACACGACAGAGGAGGAGGCCGATGGTATGGGGAAGAGGGGCTCGCGGCAGGGGCGAGGATGAAGGAAAGGGAGGAGGCGGCAGCCAGAAGGGATGACGGTCGCTATCGCGACGGCGACGCCCACCCCTCCTGCCGTGTGCATGTGAGGACAACGGCGGCGCCGCCGAGGAAGTGGACGGCAGGGATCCGGCAGGCTTGGCGAACGAGACGGCAGCGGCATGGGAAGCATATAGGGTTAGGGAATGGGTGGATGCGGCATAGAGGAGGAGTTGGATGCGCGAGTGCGGGATGAGGCGATGGCTAGGTTATCTCCACGGGAGCGGTTGCGTTTTATATGCCTACGTGTGAAATGACGATAATACCCTCAACGGGGCGTTGGAATTACACGCGGTGGCAGCCGTTGGTGGTAACTATTTATTGCCACAGTGTCTCCGATTCGATCCGACGGCTAAGGTCTTTCCTGGGGGAGATTGGACGGTCCAAATTGCATCAAGAAAATGAAACTCTGAGGAGGCCGGGGTTCTCCCATCTTTCTTATTTCTGGATGTTTCAACGTCTTACAAACTTATATATGTTTTAATCTATTTTTTATGTAGTCTATTTTGTCAGGATTTTTGTATGTAATCACATTAATTAATAATAAGATTGACTGATGAATCAGGATAATAATTTGCATAAATATTTCTGCCCGCTACAATGCACGGCAGTTATCTGGTCCGAAAAAAAGTAGACGTAGATTTACTAGAGAGCAGAGTCGAGTGACCTTGGTGGCCGTCCGATCTTGCGCCACGATTGGTGCTAGGACAGGCGAATAGCGTCTTGCACCTGCGGCCTGTGGTGGGCGAGCTACTTTGCATCAGCCAGTTTTGGAGACCACCAGATGACGGACGGATTCAAGGGGGGACGAGGGGGGGCGAGACCCCCCCCTGACGATTGCATCGCCGCCTTGATAGCGATCAGTTTGTTCGCTAAATTCTCTCCCTATAACTGCCTGTTGCTTGCTTCGCCCCCCCCCCCCCCCCCCCCCCCCCCCCCCCCCCATGCAGAAGGCCAAAATTCCAGAAAATGAATAAAAGGAAGCAGCCCAAAGCAATACGCCCATATGCACAGTTTAGATCTCCTCTAATCACCCCTTGAAACAAGATCTCATCTAATTGCTTCGTTTCCAATCTGCTTCTGCGTTCGAGGCTGCCGCCGGCCGCCAACCGCCTGCTAGATCGTCTATCGAATCTCTCCATCAAGAAAGGAAGAGTATATGCAAGTGCCTCCTGTGATCTACGGTGCATTCTGGCCGGCCGGCTGCACGGATGAGCTCTACCAAATGATAAAAACGGTTAGTTTATTTTTATCATCAGATTCGTTCGCGTCTTTCAAATCGTAGAAGTGTAGTCGTAGAACTACACACATTAACAACTAGCAAGAAAATTTCGATCTTTGATACTGTCTCATAAATCAAATTTTGAATTAATAGCTATGTAATCTTTGATTATCTAGGGCATATTTAGATAAGAGCCGCCAGGTGCCATACCAAATATTTGGCGTTGATGAGTTCAATAGCCACGGTTTGGTTGCGATCGAATTATGTGGGTCTCTCCAGCTCCATTACCTCATCCTGTTTACAAAATCATGTTTTTAACAAGACCTTGGTGGTCCTTCCCTCCAACAAAATTTTGGCGTGTGGTTGGTTAACTGGATGAACACAGCACATATGAAATCGACCATCGATCTTCCAATATGTACTATCTTATGTATCTATATCTATCTTATAATTTTTACACTTCTAGTTTTTGCCCCCCCTATCTCTATTTTCTGGCTCCGTCCCTGCGCGGGAGAGATGGAGGATGAATCCGCCGGCATTTAGCCTGGGTCTCTGTGTGTTTCTTGCTCCAAGAGATAAAGATAGCAGCCGCCATTAACGTGGCTCGAGTTTGAGCGGCAGGCAGCATCTCCGTCCTGTGCTCCCGTGTTAAGGGGGGCAGAAGAGATGTTCGTCTACTGATTGACTCCTGAGCAGCAAAGCAAATTAATGGGAGGAGATTGGGGTGCTAATTGCTTTTCTGCTTAGGACCTTGTAACTTCCGATTTCACCTCTAATTATACCAATCCCTCACGATCGTGATTTCCCGTTGGCAAACAGGGGAAGAACACCAATCTCGAATTCCCATGTATGGTCCATTAATCCTCACTATAAGCCCTTTTAGGGATTTTAATTTGGACTGCATACGGAGCAAAATGAGTGAATCTACACTAAAAAATATGTCTATATACACTGTATTCTTATCCTCTAGTGCGGATCCAATCGATTTTATAAAGCCAGTACATTGTAGTCCGTATTGAAACCTCTAAAAAGTCTTATATTTAGAAACAGAGGGAGTATTTACCAAACGAAGCCTTGGGATTCAGATGCAACGTTTGGCAAACAAGATGGGCCTAGCAAGTCTGCCAAAACCCTTGCGGATGTCCCCGGTTGATATATCAGGCGCGAACATATGATTTTTTGACATACCAAGTTGTCGACACACTTATGGAGGGCTAGACATACAGTGTTAATCATCTGTAGAACATTACTGCTGGATATGAATAACATTGGCATGGATAGTTTAGAAGAAACATCAAGCTGATATTATTTCAAATAAAAGGCTATTTCTCTGGTCACATTCATTGAACCAATGATTCAGTACACAACAACCAACAAGGAAATAAGGATGATAGGCATGTAACATACAATAGTTTTCATGCTAATTCTTGTAAACTAACAAGAGCAATTGATTGAGTCATAAGAAAGCAGTTCTTAATAACATACATGATAAACGTTGTTACTGCACAGAAGAAATTGAAAATAACTTGTGCATTCAGGGCAAACTTATTGGAAGCACTTCAGCAAGTGTCTTCAGGAAACAAGTCCATGTCCGTCGCAGTCTGGTAGCCCACCCAGCACCTAAGAGTCCACCATTAGCGCATGAGAAACTGACAACATGATGTCCAAAGGCTCAAAAATACAGACCAGCTGCCAACAGAAGCCACAACTACTTAAAACGTCAACCTGACACTCAAAGCAAACCCCAGATCTGTCCCGAGCAACATTAGCCCAGCCGATGCACCAACCGCCCATGTCGACATCTTTGATGAAAGACCCCAATTGCCACCAGAGATGACAATCTCGCACGGAGGCACTGTTTGTTTTGTAGGCCTCGTTTCTGCAAACCGGTCCAGGCGATGACCAATGTGATAATTGAAAAAAAAAATAGCAGCAGGTCAGTAAGAAACATATTCTTAAAGACAACAGCATTTCTAGCTTTCCATGTAGTCCAAACTAAAGCAGCGACTGCAACAACCATCAAATTTCTGACATCTCCAGTAAACTTCAGAACCCTACTACACAGATCATTAAAAGAAACATGAACAACCTGAATATATAGAAACAGGGCATAAAAGGAATAAGTGGTCCACAATTAAAGAAGCTAAACCTCTAACACAGCTATCTACATCCTCATTTTCTAAACCAATCCCGTTGTTATATGACAGCAGCTCCTGAATAGCTTTCGAATCAAAACTTTCCAGCTTTGGTTCCCCACTCAAAGGCACACTGTCAGACTTCTCCTTGCTAGCTATAAAAATACTACATCTAGCAGCTTCCATATCTCTAATCACTTGAATATATTTGTGTAGAATCAGGGAGAGAGGAGTACCTGCAGCGTGAGTGCGAGTGTGTGTGGCAGCTCACTTTGGGAACGGGAGGACTGGATGCCCCTTCTAGGTCAGCTTATCCCCATGGGCTTGGGCCCTAAGTGATACATATGATGGGCTTGGGCCCATACCGGTTCAACACTCCCCCTCAAGATGGGTGGTAGATATCTATCATTCCCATCTTGTCACATGCCAAGTTACAGTCCTTTGTTCCTAGTCCCTTTGTCAAGCAATCTGCAAACTGCTGCCCAGAACTGACATGATCAAGGCTGATGATCCCAGCATCAAGTTTCTCCTTAATGAAGAAGCGATCAATTTCCACATGCTTTGTCCTATCATGTTGAACTGGGTTATTAGCAATGGCTATAGCTGACTGATTGTCACACCACACCTTCAAGGGGCCCTTCCTCAGAAGTTTCAACTCGCTCGGTAGGTACTTCACCCAGAGCATCTCACACAACCCTTGAGATAATGCTCTGTACTCAGCTTCTGCTGTTGATCTAGACACAACTGTCTGTTTCTTGCTTCTCCATGACACCAAATTTCCTCCCACAAACACACAGTAGCCAGAAGTTGATCTTCTATCATCTTGACAACTGGTCCAATCAGAGTCACTATAGCCATCCACCTCAAGATGTCCACTCTTCGCAAACCACAACCCTTTACCCGGAGTCCCCTTCAAGTATCTCAGAATTCTGTGCACAATATCAAGATGCCCACTCCTTGGTTCATGCATGTATCTGCTCACCACACCCACGGCATACGTAATGTCAGGCCTGGTATGACACAAGTACAATAACCTCCCAACTAATTTCTGATAATCTTCCTTATTCACCAGCTCACCTGATTGAGCTGTCACTCGATGATTTTGTTCAATTGGCGTAGGGGCTGCACGACATCCCATCATGCCCATGTCACTCAAGAGATCCAAGGTGTAATTCCGTTGGCACAAAGATATTCCCTTCTCTGTTCGAGCCACTTCAATGCCAAGGAAGTATTTTAGGTTGCCCAAATCCTTTACCTCAAACTCCTTGCTTAGACACCCCTTCAATCTCTCTATTTCCTCCTTATCATCTCCAATGATGATAATGTCATCCACATAAACTGCAAGGATGGTGATCTTCCGATCAGAGAGTGAGTGTTTGTAGAACACCGTGTGGTCACCATTACATTGACCATACCCCATAGCACGGACAGCACATCTAAACCTATCAAACCAAGCCCTCGGCGATTGCTTCACTCCATACAAGGATTTCTTCAGCCTGCATACCTTCCCCGTGGTCTGTGAAGTACCAAAACCTGGTGGTATCTCCATGTACACTTCTTCCTTCAACTCACCATGCAAGAAGGCATTCTTGACATCTAATTGATGCAACTTCCACCCAAAGTTTGCAGCACAGGAAACCAATATCCTTACTGTGTTCATCTTTGCCACTGGAGCAAACGTCTCGTCATAGTCCATTCCATAAGTTTGACTATATCCTCTGGCGACCAATCTGGCCTTATACCGTTCCAACTTCCCCTCAGGATTCTGCTTCACTGTATAGATCCACTTACAACTCACTGCTTTCTTTCCTGTCGGCAATGTGGTTAGCACCCACATCTTGTTTTTCCTCAGTGCTTCCAACTCTTCTATCATCGCTTCACACCACTTCGGATCTTTCTTTGCAGCCTTCCAATCCTGTGGGATTGACACAGTTTGAAGAGAGGCAACAAACACTCTATAGGAAGGAGACAAAGCCTCATAAGACACAATTTCCAATGTCATGATCATAAAAAAACTTCGGTGGTAAAGCCTTCTGTGCCGCTTCACGTGTCCCCTTTCGCAACGCAATAGGCAGTTCCACCATGTCAGATGAGCTTGCACCACTGCCTTGTTGCTCCCCCTGCACTTGCTGCTCCTCCTGCACAAGTGGTTGCCGCCGTGAATAGACCAGACGTGTGTCAGATGAGCTATGCACTTGTGGCTGTCGTCGAGAGTACACTAGGGGAATATTCTGCCACCGATCTGGAACAGGGAGCTGGAGATTACCAATCTGAATGGAACCCACTGTTGGCTAGACCTGAACCTGCACATCACCATCAGTGAGAGTACCAACCGGAATTGTACCCACAATTGGCTGGACTTGAACCTGCACATCACCATCAATGTTAGTGCCCACAGAATCCTCCTGAGTGTGAGACACAGCCTTCTCCCCCTCTTGACCATCCTGCATAGAGTGTAAATGGTGAAGCTCTTGAAACAACACACTTAGATCTGTTGGCTCACCATAGAATGGCTCAGACTCCCTGAAGGTTACATCCATACTGACAAACCTGCGTTTCTCTGAGGGACACCAACATTTATATCCCTGCTGACTAGAAGAATAGCCCAGAAAAATACACTTCACTGCTCGCGGATCAAGTTTTCCAACAGAAGGACGGTGATCACGAACAAAACAAGTACTCCCAAACAATTTTGGGGGAACAACAAACTTAGTTTCTCCATATACTAGCTCACATGGAGACTTCATGCTTAGTATTCTTGATGGTGTCCGGTTGATCAGGTATGTGGCTGTCATCACTGCTTCACTCCACAAGAATTTGGGCACATTCATCGTAAACATCAATGACCGAGCAACCTCAAGAATATGCCGATTTTTCCTTTCCGCCACTCCATTCTCAGGAGGGGTGTCTGGGCACAAAGTTTGATGAAGAATACCTTGATCAGACAAGTAGGCCCCAAATGTGTTGTTCACATACTCTGTCCCATTGTCAGTCCTGATCACCTGCACCTGCACCTGAAACTGATTCTTCACCAAGGCATGGAAATTCTGAAAACAGCTAAACACCTCATCTTTGTGACGCATCAAATAAATCCAAGTCATACGAGAATAGCAATCGATGAATGTCACAAAGTATTTCATTCCATTCATTGATACAACTGGGCTCTTCCATACATCCGAATGAATAAGCATAAAAGGAGATATGCTCCTAAGCCCCTTACTCACATATGAGGCTCGTGTGTGTTTGGCATATTCGCAAGCATCACATGTCAACTTGCCCTTGCCTATCCCACACATAACATCCGGAAAGATTCTACTCATCTTGTCAAAAGATACATGTCCCATCCTACAGTGATGGATCATCGCCCCCTTCTCCTTGTCCTCCATGGTCGCAGCACACACCAAGTCCGGTTGCACCTCCTGGTCCATGTACCAGAGCCCCCTACGCCTGATGCCAGTCCCAACTGTCTGGCTCGTCTGTCGCTCCTGAATCACGCAACCAAATTTGTCAAGGATCACACGACAGTCAATTTGATCAATTAGGGCACTGAAGGAGACCAAATTGACAGGAAAAGCTGGCACATGTAAAACTGAGGATAGGGAGATGGTCGGAGTGCACTTGACTGTGCCAACCCCTATGACAGGCTGGTTTGTGCCATTAGCAGTTTGCATAGTGCGCGTGTGAGACGGAGGGTGCTTAGTGTAAGACTCAAACACGCAAGATTGACTAGCAACATGCTTAGATGCTCCAGAGTCGAGAACCCACTCTGGAGCACTCCCATTAGAAGCAAGAGATGCCTGTTCTGGATTACCTTCATCATTGGAGGCCCAGAGAGCAAAGTCTCCATAGTCAGCATCATCTGCATCTTTTCCTTTTGATGTCCTAGTGTCTCCTGCCACTGTCATGTGAGCCCTCTGATCCCCCGAGTGTCCTGAGCAGCCACCTCTGCCCCTAGAAGCCTGACCCCTTGAGGTCCCTAAGTATCCACCTCTGCCTCTAGCACTCCTGCCTCTGCCAGTTCCCCCTCCGTTGTATCCCCTGCCTCTGCCACGAGTTGGACACGCCCACTTCCAGTGACCTGCCTCCCCACAGATATGACATTTGTTGGGATCGCTCCACTCCATGCGCTCAGTGACTGCAAATGTCGAAGACGGCACACCCTTCATGTCTGCATGCTCAAGAGATAGCCGCACCTCCTCTTGAGACATAGCAGCAATAGTCTCCTCAATAGAGGGCAGGAGAGGTTGGTGCTACAGGGATGCCCTCCTGCCATGAAAACAACCTCTAAGCCCCTCCAACCGTTTCAGCACACGCCTACGTGCAATCCACTTGCGCCCTGACTCGATGCAAGCCGCATCGTAGAGTTCCAGAGGGTCGCAGTTATCCTGCTCTACCCACAAAGCCTGCATCTCTGCCACATATGTCATCACTGACATGTCGTTTCCTTGATGCAGCCGACTGATCTTCCCCTCAATCTGAGCAATTAGCATGACATTGCCCTTACCTGAGTACAAGGTGGACAGAGTCGTCCATATCGCAGCGGATGTGGATAGCCCCTCCACAGAGCGTCCAATGAGGGGCACCACCGAGTTCAACAACCAGCCAATGAACACAGAGTTTATGACCTTCCATCTTTTTCCTTCCACAGTAGTCTTGTCTCCTGGTTCAGCAACAACACCCAACAAGTGCCCATCAAGCTCCTTCTATTCCACAGCCAGCAACGCCCTCCGGGACCAGCTCAGATAATTGGTAGCCCCCTCTAACTTCATGTCCATGGGCGACAGTTCGATCTTCTGAGCCACTTCCTGTCGAGGAACGATGGCCCCAGATTTCGACACCTCGAAGATCTTACCAAGCTTCTCGAAAGCCTCAGCAAGGCCTGTTGGCTCAGCCATCTTCGGTCGGGAGGAGTGGAAGCAGCAACACTCAGTAGCAGCAACAGACACAGCCTCTACACACCCAACAACAGCAGCCCACAGCAGTAGTAGCACTGACCACCACCAGTAGCAGCAAGCAACACCTCTTCCTCCAAAGGAACAACAGCAGCAACGACAGCTCCAGGACCACCTCTCCTACCTCCTCCCGCTGCCTCACGCAGCAGCAGCAGCACAGAAACTCCAGCAGCACCTCGCGCGCTCACACAAGCACTCCTCCTTCGCATGGACAACACATGTGCAGCCTTCAGGTCGCGAGTCCCTCCGTCCTCTGCCGCGTCAGCCCGTGCACGGCCGCGCAGGCAGCGCCGCGCCCGACCACTCGTGCGCAGCAGCGCGTTGACGCCGCGACCGTCGTCGCCCAGGCACTGGCCCACGCCTGCGCCTCGCCGGATCCCCGCCGCCTCGCCGGCCGGCGCCGCCGTCCGTCAGGCCCCGCCGAACCTGGCCTCTGATACCATGTAGAATCAGGGAGAGAGGAGTACCTGCAGCGTGAGTGTGAGTGTGTGTGGCGGCTCACTTTGGGAACGGGAGGACTGGATGCCCCTTCTAGGTCAGCTTATCCTCATGGGCTTGGCCCTAAGTGATACATATGATGGGCTTGGGCCCATACCGGTTCAACAATTTGTTTTACCTCAAGAATATTACTTCCTAACTTCACCCCAGTTCTGCTAGCTACATCACTAAGAGAAGCATTGGAAGAATTTAAGATAATTGGAGTGTGTAAATTAACTACCTTGGTGCCATCTTCCATCTGCTGATCCTCTAAACCTGTCACTCCTTCAATCTTCTGTTTAGAACTTTCCTTGTACGCCTGATCTATCATCTGAGTGCTCGGACCATTTTTTTTAGCAAAATCCTTTGGGTCATCAATGTTACCATCTTCTTTTTCATCATCGTCATCATGTTGACCATCACCAACACGTACTGCACAATAAAATATGTCACATGTGTGCATGATGAGGGAGTATATATAACTCAACACCAATAATTAACCAAAGTACTAGCAATGAAGCAAAACAAGATGCACATTACTCAATTACCTGATTCTCCAGTGGCATCGGGCGGCATTGTCAATGATAGCATCGCAGCAGTAGGTGGTGCCGCAGGCTTATTTTCGCAGCAGGTCCAATGTCCGCATCAACCTCTTCGGTCATCATATCAGTAGCTGCCACAAGGTTAATTTCCGTAGCATGCTCACTTTCCACAGCAACCTCTTCGGAAGCCGTATCAGTAGGTGGTGCCGCAGGGCTAATTTCCATAGCAGGCTCACTTTCCACAGCAAACCTCTTCAACCGTTGTATCAGTAGCTGGTGCTGCAAGGCTAATTTCCGCAGCAGTCTCACTTTGAACATCAACCTCTTCGTCCTTATCGGTAGCTGTTGCTGGATGGATAATTTCTGCAGCAGGGTCACCCCTATCGGTTTCGTGTCAACAAACAAAAGCTTGGGACGTCTGGGGTGGTTCTTTGCTGCTTCTTTCCACTCGTGTTTTGTTTCGTCGCTCACTCCATCATGGAGGCCGACCTCCTTAAGACATGGCAGGGGCTGGACCTTCGTGCCACTAAATCTATTTAGATCCTTACATAGCAGTTGAAAGGACTCAAGGCGCAGCAAAGCTCCCTCTTGGATTTCCAGCTCAGTCGTGACTTCCACAACGATGCATAGGTGTTGCAGGCTTCTGAGTGCACCTTGTCCTATGACAAGCTTGTCCATTTGAGTTGCAATCAGCTTCAGGTACTCTATGCCGCTCACTCTGCCAAGGTCATCAAGAGCGTCACCACTCAGGTTAAGATCACCAGTGAATGACAAGCACAGTTTAGTGAGACCACCCAGTTGTATGGTAACAAACAGAGGCAGCTGGCTGCATATGTTGTTCCCTTGTAGCTTGAGCGAGCTAAGGTAGTAGGAGTAATCATGTTCCAGGGAGAAATTCAACAAGTTTGACCATGCATCGTCGATGTTCAGTGAGAGTGAACGAGCTTCATTCAGTTGGATTCCTCTCCCGGTGAACCCCTTGATGGCCTTTGAGAGATGACTTAAGTTGTTGCTAGCAATGTCATCAGCGCAGGTGGACTCGCACCATATTTTTACCTTCGTCAGGTGCTCCATGAGTTGTGGCAATTATTGGTTCTTGTCCAAAACAAATCCGGCTAGCGTTTTCAGTTTACTGTTATCTGACAACCAAGTCTGTAGCTTACGCATTCTCCATCTTCCTACATTTTGTTGGAGCTTGAACTTTCCAAACAGGTGAACTAAACATGGCCGCTCAATGACTTGTGTAGGCAGAATTTCTATGCTCAAGAATTGAAGTTTCTTAATCTCCTTTGGAAGCACTGGAACCTTAACAGAGCTTCCGAGGCTTAGGTACCTGAGCAGCAACAGGTAGCTGCATATCTTCTTGAGATGCTTGCCCTTCAAGTGTTCATCGCATTCTTCTAGATCCAAAACTCGCATCAGTTCATAGTTCATACTTGGGAAAGTCCAACACAGATGTGTGTGCCTTTTTTTTAGAAAAGGAGGATGACCCCCGGCCTCTGCATCTGGGAGATGCATACAACCACTTTATTGATTATTCTCGAGGACCTTACAAAGTATTATAACAATGTGCCTGAATCCACCATCTTGGCAACACATGCCGCTACTCCTATCCAAAATGATGAAGGGGTGCTAGCTGGGCCACTACCCAAACCACTCACCTAAGCCTAATATCAAAAGCCGGAAGCCGGAACATATTCGGAAGACTGTCAAAGACCGGACAAGAAGTAAATCCTCTGGATTCATTTTGGACCTTCCGGCACTTTTATGATGCAGAGAAAGCCAAGGGATATTACTCCCGGGTAGGGGATCCTCATCATATAACAAGGTAACAAAGTTCTCACAGAGGACTAGTGCAGGACGAACTCGAGCATCATGCCGTGAGTTTGGGAGAATGGTTTTTCTACCATGCACGGGATCTCCCGTGCATGCTAGTGTCCCACCGTACTACCTATGAGGCTATGACTTGTAGTTACTCCATCCTATGACCCTACCTGATTGTTCCCCTTCTCATATTTACTCATGCATTTTAAGTCAGAGTCTGAAATTTTAATACCATCTAGCTTTTGAATGAAAATTTTCATTTCTTGTTTGTTTGCATATTTGGGGTCCTGAAAAGGAGATCTTTTAAACAAGATCAATCATGGATATATTTCCATAATTTTTTAAAAGAATTTTATTTTTTTTAAAGAATTTTGTAACTTGGTGCAACTATAGAATATAAAGCCCATCAAATTACAAAACTGTATACGATGTTCTTAATAGAAACAAATTGATATGAAATGAGTTCCGCAGACTATATCATAGAATTTTACACCATGTTTCATGGAATTTCACCATATTTCGTAAGGTTTTATCATGTTTCAAAAATTATGAAAAATATATTGAAGAATGATCTTTTTTAAAAGTCCTCGTCACCAGGAACATAAATATGCAAACGAAAGTGAAATCGGGATTTCGGTTCATAAGATAGAATAATTTCAAACTTTGAAATCACATGAAAAAGCATGAGTCTAGGGTGCTGCATGGGAGAGGGTGGGTTCATTAATGGATGAAATACAACCAGAAGAGGTCTGCATGCATCCAAATCTCCATCTATATCCAACGGTTGAGCCATGCACGGGACCTCCCATGCATGGGAGAATTTCTTTTCTCGTGAGTTTGGCATCTCTTCACCTCTACGCTGTTGCTGCTACTGGCGTCAATAGGCTGAATGATACTACGGTCAACTAGCTCATCGAAATTGTCAACGGCGACTCTGTGGGCATTGCATCTATGGTCTTGTTTGACGAATCCTTCAGCTAACCATCTCCTTATCAGTCTTCCTCTCCTGATTGGATGAGACCACTTGGGTAAATGCCCAGATATAGCAAACAAGTCTTGACATCTTGTTTACCAAGGCTGGTGTAGCTATGGACGAGCACACGTTTCATGCTTGCTAAGGTCTCATTTGTATCCAAATGTTCACCATGGTTTTCACACAGAATTGCCCCTTTCTCCCTCGTGGGATCACCCTCCACTTTGCAAGAATCGGGCTGTGCTAACAAGAGCAAGGGGTAGACCATCACATTTTTTTTAGTGCTTCTGAACCCAGCTGTGTATCACCTGATTGGTGGTGGATCCTCCAAGCAAGCTTCCTTGAAGAACAGTTGTCTTGAATGATCCTCGGCAGGAGTTGTCATCATGTACACGTGACCATGATCAGAGCTGCAGGCATTTGCCACGGAGTGGATGGCTGTCGTCACCATAACTCTGCTACTCACCCCTGGAATTACCAAAAAGGGTTGCCCCCCGCTTTGTATTCCAAAGCACCAATGCCAATCACAGAGCAAACGCTGGGGCGAGCAGCACAACAAGCCAAAGAAAAAGAAGAAGAAACAATGCCAACACCGGCAGCTCGACAGACGCGGATGACCCACTACCGCCGCGCCCTCCGAAATCTACCCACCACGATCCTAGGCTCCGATCCTCCGTGTACCAAACAACACCTCCAGGAAGGAAAACGACGCCTACGACGCTACTGCGTGGACGTGTCCTAGGGTTTCCCCCGGCACACGGAGGGTAGACGGGAATGAAGACCACCGACACCCTTCAGGGAGGAATGGTGGCACCCGTAGGCGTTACCGCATCGGAGCAGGAAGATCCGGCAAGGATTTCTCCCAACTCCAAACCCCATTGCCCAACCGGATCGAAGCCAATCAACCAGCTCGCCGCCCACCAGCATGCGCCACCGCGGTCGCAACGCCATCCACGCGGCCTCACTAAGATCGCCACCACGAGGCCAAGAGAACGAGGAGAGGAAGCGTTGGACGAGGGGAGCAGCAGCGCCGTAGCCGTGCGGGAGGGAACCACCTCCTCCGCCGTCGTGCAGGAGGCTCGTGCCTCCGGCACCGTCGCGGTCGCCGTCCGGACGCAGCAGCAAGGCATACCAGGCCACCCCTGGCCCGGCCAGGCCCGAATCGGGCCCGCTAAGCCTCGTCGGCCACGCTGTAGCAGGGCAGCGCCAGCACCGCCAGCACCCCAACGCCCATCGCCGCTCCCCTGCCTCCTGGGAGACATGCCGTTGACCCGCCCTGCCGTCGGCCTGCCCAGACCTAGATGGGGCCCGAAGGGCCCAGATCTGGGCCGAGCGGGCGCCGCCTGGCCGCGCCGCCACGCCACCCCGCCGCCAACGGCGCCGCCGCCGTCCAGCCGATCTCCCGCGCCGCGCCAGGAAGCCCCGCCGCCACGCCGGACCGCCGCCGCCTAGGGAACACCCCCCGGCGCCCTCCGCCCCGCGCCGGAGAGCAACCGAGAGGGGAATGGCCAGGGGCCGCCGCCACCAGCCTCGCCCGGGCCAGGCCCGGCGGCGAACGCCGGCGACGGCGGCGGGGAGGGGGCAGTGAGGGGGAGCTGGCGGAGAAGGAACCGGGGCGCGGCCGGTCGCCCGCGGGGGCGACGCGGTCGCGAGAGATCGAGGGAAGGGGGTTGCTTTTGGGGGTTCACCCCTGGAATTACAGGAAAGGCATCTTTTATATCATGCCAAAATACTGCCTGCATGTCATCGATCACAATGAAAAACATATAAACAGTAAAAGCGAGTTAGGACACATTCACTCTTCAGACAAAGCAAGTCTCGGATAGCACATAATATAACAAGGAAATCCATCTCTGCTCACACTCTTGTGACACTCTCGGATCCTTGCCCTCCACAAGAATCTAATGCTAGAGAGACATAGCTCTCTATTCCTCTCTTGCTTGCACCTTGTTTTTGATTGGATTCTTATGGGAGGACTTATTTTTCTTTTCCTTTTTGGAACCATGCAGGGCAGTTGCATGTATATGCATTAAGAAGAAAGAAAATTATGAACTCCAAAGGTCGCACGACCCCTACAACGCCAAAGATGACTTCTTTTTGTAGTATGGTTTCTTGTAGCTCAAACTCTTCTGAGTGCTAACAGGATTAGGATTATAGTCACCCGGTTCAACATCAACCTTGATTTGCAATTGATCTGATCATAGATTAGTTATGAGTTTTGTAGTCGTGCATGATATTGAACTAATTTGCCTATCTCCTCCTGCTCGTGGAGCATACAGATCGAGGGAAAAAAAGTGGTAGTTTAGCATTCTTAGCCATCAAGCCATTCATATGGCTTCGTATTGTTACATTTACATGAACTTGTGTAATCCTAAGACTAAGAGCCCGCGTGTCAGTGCCCTACTTATCTGTATGTAAATCTTGCTGGTTCATTAGGTAACGAAAAGTTTGATGGCTGGTCAAATCAAACTACTACTTGTTAGATAAGTGAGCAACTGATTCTTTACCGAGGGCCAAAGGCCAGTACATATACAGGTGTGGCAAAGTGCAGAAAAGCCCCTTATACAATGGGGATGTATAGAATGAACTATACACATCTAACACCCCCCTCAAACTCATGGTGGATCAACAACACTGAGTTTGGAGAGGAAAAACCCATGCTGCGCTCGAGTCTGTGCCTTCGTGAAGAAGTCAGCTAACTGTAACTCAGAGGGCACATAGTGAAGAGCGAGAGTGTGATCCTGCACAGCAGCACGCACAAAGTGGGCATCCACACCGATGTGCTTGGTGAGCTCATGCTTCACCGGGTCACGCGCAATACTGATAGCACCGGTACTGTTGGACAGGAGAGGAGTTGAGGTAGTAGCAGACACACCAAAGTCCTAAAGTAACCACCGTAACCAGATCACCTCAGCCGTCAACATAGCCATGGCTCGCAACTTAGCCTCTGTACTCGAGCGAGAAACTGTAGTCTGTTTATTTGTCTTCCAGGCAATAAGAGAGCCACCAAGAAAGACACAGTAAGCAGACAGCGAGCGTCGATCAGAGGGATCACTAGCCCATGTAGCATCAGAGTAGGCCTGGAGTTCAAGAGAGCTGGAGCGGGGAAAGAAAAGGCGCTGAGAGATCGTGCCACGAAGATATCGTAGAACACGGAGGAGGTGACTATAGTGGACAGAGGTAGGGGCTGAAACAAACTGACTCAGGATGTGGACAGGATAGGAGATGTCAGGACGCGTAACAGCAAGATAGACAAGGCTGCCAACGAGGTGACGATAACGAGTGGGATTAGGAAGAGGGTCACCATCAGAGGCACGAAGCTGAACGTTGAGCTCCATAGGAGTCACAACAGTGCGCTCATCAACAAGAGCAGCGCGAGCAAGAAGATCCTGAATATATTTTTCTTGGGAGATGTAGAAGCCATTAGGGGTCGAGGAGATCTCAATCCCAAGAAAATAGCGAAGTGGACCAAGATCAGTCATGAGGAACTGGTCTCGAAGGCGAGCCTTAACAAAGGCAATGTACTCAGAGTCGTCACCAGTGATGATCATGTCATCAACATAGAGAAGGAGAAGAGTCTGACCACGAGGAGACGTGTGAACAAACAACGCAGGATCATGATCACTGGGCAAGAAACCAGCCGCAGTCACCACAGAGGCAAAGCGCTCAAACCAGGCGCGAGGGGCCTGTTTGAGACCATATAGGGAGCGGCGAAGTCTACAGACCATACCATCAGGAGCATAGTACCCCGGTGGTGGCTGCATATAAACCTCCTCACGCAACTCGCCATTGAGAAAAGCGTTCTGAACATCAAGTTGAGAGATAGACCACTGACGAACAGAAGACACAGCAAGAAGAGTTCGGACAGTGGTCATGTGGGCCACAGGAGCGAATGTCTCATCATAATCTCGCCCCTGCTCCTGCTGAAAACCACGGGCCACAAGACGAGCTTTGTAGCGCTCAAGAGAACCATCGGAGCGAGTCTTAATCTTGTAGACCCACTTGCAGGTGATGGGACGGACACCGGAAGGAAGGGGAACCAGATCCCATGTGCCAGAGCGCTCAAGAGCAGCAAGCTCTTCAGCCATCGCAAGCTGCCATTCAGGCTGAGTCATGGCAGTCCGATAGGAAGTGGGCTCAGCAATAACAGAGAGACCGTACCGATCAGGGGAGTAGCGATCAGGCGGGGGCGAGGCCGAGCACGGAGGTTGTGAACCGGGGGAGGCGTGAGAGGAGGTGCACCAGAGGTGGAAGGCTCGTCAGAGGAGACATCCTCAGTACGAGATCGGCGAGTATAGTGGAGAGGAAACGGTAAGAGAGGGCGACGGACTGGAGATGATGGTGGAGAAGTGGAGGAGGAGGATGGAGAAGACGGGGTCGGTGGTGAATGAGAAGGAATGAGAGGTGCCGGAGGAAGAGGTGACACACAAGGCACATAGCAGGATGTATCAGGAAGGAGAAGGAAAGAAATGTCGTCCACAGAGAAACTCGAGGAAGAAGAACGTGGGTAGTAAGAACGAGACTCGATCGTCAAAAGTCACATCACGCGAGATGCGCAAGCGACGACCCACAGGATCCCAACATCGATATCCCTTGTGCTCATCACTGTAGCCAAGGAAAACACACTCAACCGACTGAGCAGTCAGTTTGGTGCGTTCACGGGGGGCAAGAAGAACATAGCACACGCATCCAAACATGCGAAGAGCTGAGTAGTCAGAAGAGCGACCAGTGAGACACTCCATAGGAATACCACCCTGCAGAGCAGACGATGGCTGAATGTTGATGAGATAGGTGGATGCAGAAACAGCCTCAGCCCAAAAGTGGGGTGGAAGGGAAGCAGCAATCATCAGCGCACGGGCCGTCTCAAGCAAATGACGATGCTTTCGTTCGGCAACGCCATTTTGAGCATGAGCACCAGGACAAGAGAACTAGGCAAGAGTACCCTGTTCCGCGAGAAAACCATGCAACAACTGAGAGATATACTCTCCAGCGGAGTTAGCACGAAAAGTACGAATGGGCGTGGCAAACTGGGTGTGAACCATGGCAGCAAAACGTTTGTATATAGGGAGAACCTCGCTATGAGATTCCATGAAGCAGGGACGAGCGGGTGGGGCGGCCGCGCTTGATCTGAAGCAGGGACGAGCGGGGGGGCTCGATCTCCGCGCGAACAGAGGCATGGGCACAAAGGCGAGCGGCCTGAAGCAGCCAGCCGCGGGCAGCAGCGGTCGGACAGCAGCGGGGGCGCCGGCGGCCGGGCGGGCCAGGTGCATGGAGGACAAGGTTGGCCGGCCGGAGAAGAAGAGCTCCGGGCGCAGCAGGAGTGCCAGGTCCGGGCAGGCGGCAGGAGCGGGCGCCGGATCTGGCCAGCCAGCGACGGGAGGGGCTGGAACGGCAGGATTCGAGGGAAGCTAGGAGGGGGGCGCACGGAGTTGCGGCGTGCGAGAGAGCGGGGCTAACCTAGCATCTGATACCATGTTAGATAAGTGAGCAACTGACTCTTTACTGAGGGCCAAAGGCCAGTACATATACAGGTGTGGCAAAGTGCAGAAAAGCCCCTTATACAATGGGGATGTACAGAATGAACTATACACATCTAACACTACTAATTGTGCTAACATAAAAGATGCATCTTATTAGCTAGATTGATCTCTTTTTTTTGAACCGGGCGTAGCCCCTTTCCATTTGCATTAAACAGAAATACAATAGTTCCAGACAAACAAGGAGAGGGAAAGGGGATAGCGAGTTCAACGCACTGACAGGAAACCCACCGTGCCCGCCTGCCATCGAAACGAGCACTATGGGGTGAAAACCTGACAGCACCAAAGTTCAAGCAACAAACCGAGCCAAACAAAAACTCACAGGATAGCTAGACAGACTATAGTTTAAACTAGCCAAAGCGACTAAGGCAGGAGAGTCATGACGTAGCGCAGTCGAGCCCATCACCAAGGCAACACTTCTCCAGCGTCATCCACCATTTGCCTGGCCTCCTCTCACATCGTCATCAGTCTGGTCGTGCTTGATCGGATCATCTCGGCACCTTGGCGCAGCTTCTCCGCATCTTCCTTGTACTCTGAAGACCTGCCCATTAAAGTAGGAAAGAACATGCCGAAAACACAATCTCAAAAGGAGGTTTAATCAACTTTTTCTCGAAGGTAGCTCTATTACGTGCCAGCCATATAGCCCAGGTAACAGCAGCCAAGCCTACTGTGAAAAATTTAGACCCATTAGGCAAAAACATATTGCACCATACATAATATTGCCAAGTATTATTGGGACAAAGCTCGGTCCCCAAGACCACCCCAATTGATCTCCAGGTAACTCTCGCCACAGGGCAAGAGAAAAACAGATGGGTAGCTGTTTCCAGCCTACCACAGAAGGAACACACAGGGTTCCCCGGCCAATTTTTCCTTTTCATCACAGCTCTAGTAAGAACTGCATCTTGTGCCATCTGCCACAAGAATACTTGGATTTTAAGAGGAAGTTTTGCTTCCCAGATCCACTCGTAGTTACACCCACTAATAGGATTTTCCAGCCACTTGTACATAGATTTAGTCGTATACCTAGCGTTTTTGTTAAGCCCCGAATGCACTGAGTCTCTATCAGTAGAGAGCTCTAGTCCTGCAACAAGCACACGCATTTTGTCCCATTGCTCTTTCAAATCAGGGCCAAGGCGACGTCTGAAGAAGGTCGAGACCCCAGCACTGCCAAATTTCTCCACCGTGCAGTCCTGATCTGTGCAAATGTCAAACATCAAAGGGAATGACAAGTTGAGCGGGGGCCGCCCATTTATAGGATCTTTCCACACCCTGGTGAGGTCACCAGCCCCCAACATGATACGCCTCCCCACCATGTATAACTCTTTTATTTTCAGGAGCGATTTCCAGCATGGAGAGTCAGAGTATTTAGATGTCACTGTGGCAATAGATTTGTTAGACAGATATCTGGCTCTCACCAGGTCTTGCCACACCCCTTTCTGGGTTTCTAGTTTCCACCACCACTTCACCATGACACTGATGTTCTGCTTCCTGAGGTCTTTAACCCCAAGGCCCCCCTTGTTCTTCGACCTACAGACCCTTTTCCGTTTAACCAGGTAATATCGATTCTTCTTATTGCAACCATGCCAGAAGAATTTCCTACGATGTTTGTCCAGTTTATCAATGAAGGTCTTGCTCATGAGCCACATAGACATGTGGTACAAAGACAATTGTGATAACACCGACGTGAGCAGGGTCAGCCTGCCCCCTATAGAAGCAGCATTCCGATCCAGGTCCCAAAATACTTTAGGTAGTTATCAACAATAAATTCCCATACCGAGTCTTTCAAAGAGGAAAAACTCAGCATACTCCTTATCCATATCAGCATCCCCCCAATGGTCAATATCTCACTTTTCTGAAAATTCACTTTCAGCCCAGACATCAGTTCGAACATGTATCGAACATGTATAACAGGATCTTAAGGTTCATTGCTTTATCCATATCGTGCTCTAAACAGATGATCGTGTCGTCTGCATACTGCAGCACGGCCACTCCATTTGGAATGAGATCAGCAGCTAGCCCAGTCAGGAGGCCGTTCTCTTGAGCTTTTTTAATCATTTTATTCAAGCATTCTGCTGCCAGATTGAAGAGGAAAGGAGAGTGCGGATCCCCTTGGCGCACCCCCTTTGCACTTTGGAAATACGGGCCTATCGCATTTTTCAATTTAATACTGACCGTACCGTCATACAGGATCTGTTTCACCCACCCGCACCAGGTTTCATTGAAACCCCTCATCTTGTGACATTCCAGAAGAAATTCCCAGTTAACTTTATCGTACGCTTTCTCAAAGTCTAGTTTGAGCACAACTCCAGTTCTCTTTTTAACATGAGTGTAATAAAGGAGCTCATGAAGCGTCATGATCCCATCCATTATGTTCCTACCTTTCACAAACGCGTTTTGAGAGAGGTTGATCAGTTTATCAGCATATTTTTCCACTCTCCGATCCATAGTTTTAGTAAGCAGCTTATAGGGGCATCTTAGGAGACAGATAGGACAGAACTGTTGGATGCGCTCGGCGCCCGACACTTTAGGAAGAAGAGTGATAACTCCATAGTTGAGACTCTGCACATCAAGCCTTCCCTTATGGAAGTGCCTAAAGATCAACATAACGTCATTTTTGACAATGTCCCAACAGTGTTGGTAAAACTCTGCAGGAATATTATTGGGGCCAGGGGCTCTATTGGTGTCCATCGCAAACAAAGCCTCTTTCACCTCCTCCTTAGAGAAAGATATATTGATGATCCGGTAGTGTGCAGGCCGGGTACTGTGCTGTATAGATATGTTTTGGAATTAGAGAGAAAGGTGAGTCGGGAAAACCAATGGAAATGACGTAAAAAGCTAGGGTAGATAATAACTTGTATACCTCTTGGTCCCAAGGCACTCTCTGAGGCTTGCACAGAGCTTGCTGTTCCTGGGACAGCAGGACTTGCCCACACTTCCACCACCACTAGTGATGGTCGATTGCATTCCAAGCTGCCGGAGTATCTCCCTGAGAACATCCCTCACACCTTTCTCTGCAGCACGAACCCAAGCCCGTGCTTCGTATTCGCCAACAACAGCAGGGCTATCATACAAATGACTAGCAAGGAGAGTCTTCCCTATACGACCGAGTCCGACGATGGAGATCACCTTGAGTTCTTTGGGTTGGCCTTGCTGTGTTTCCCTTTTTTTGAAAACGAAAGGGGCTCGAGCCACCTTTATATTTCAAAACAGGCCGTAGCCTGAGTAACATACAAACATGAGGCTTGTGGGGGTGCACTTTAGTGCAAAGCCACAAGGTAAACCTGATAGAAAAGGAGTTGCTCAGACAGAGGAAGAAGAAGAGGCCGACAACCAAAAACCAAAGAAAGGCTACATTGCTACTAAATTGCCCCAGAACTTGAGGTCTTCCTTGTCTTGCAACTTCTTGGCTCTGTTGGACCAAAGACGGATCATATCTGCAGCATAAAAACGTACGTATGCGTCTGTCCAAGGTCGCGAGTTGAAAACACGATCGTTACGGGCATGCCAAAGGGTGATGGCACAGGCGGCAAAAGCAACATTCCATTTGCGTTTGTGCTGAAGTTGAGCAGCAGCTTGCCGGACGAAGGAGAGGATATCGGGTGCCCTGCCAGCTAACGTAGCCAGTTGAAGGTGCTGCCAGATAGAGGATGCCGCCCGACAATGCAGCAAAATGTGGTGAACCGACTCCATAGCAGGGAAAATGTCACAACCAGAGTCAGTGGTAACGGCAGCCCAATTCTTCCTGAACATGTTGTCTCTGGTGTTGAGCCGGCCCCAAAAAGCGAGCCAAAGGAAGGTTTTATGTTTCAAAGGAATCAAGGCATCCCAGATCAAGTCGTGGAAGACACAAGAAACACCACGGAAAGTCAGCAGCCAATAGAAGTAACTTGTGCTCAGATACTTGTCAGAGACTGACGGCAGGCGAACATCTTCTGCTGACCCATCAGGAGCGAGCGGAGCAAGCAGTTGCTGCAGAAGGACGAGCTCACGCTCAGCAGGTCAGGAGAGGTTGGGGTGTAACTGCACTGACCAGGTACCATCTGAGTATTGTGAGGACACGGAGCAGTAGCGGTTCCTAGCGAAGGAGTAGAGAACAGGCAACAACAAGTACAACCTGCCTTCTTCAACCCAGAGATCGTGCCAGAAGGAAATGAGCTTGCCCGAGCCGAGGATGCATCGTGAGGAGTTGATGACTATGGGGATACAATCTTTGAAGCCACGCCACAAAGCAGTATCCCTCCCGGAAGGCCCAAGAGGCAAAGTAGACTGACAGTGTTGCAAAGCAAACCATTGGTAGCACGGGATGTCAGAGTGCTGTAGAACCTTGGAGAGAAACTTGCAGAGCATGGCTTGGTTGTGAGCTTGCAGATTTCTCACACCCAGACCTCCATTCTGGCGATGTAGAATCACCTTGTCCCAAGCCACGAGGCATTGTCCCCCCTTCACTTTGTTCTTTCCTTGCCAAAGAAACTCTCGTAGCAGGCTCTCCAGAGAGCAGATTGACTCTTTAGGCCATGGGAAACATGACATGAAGTATGTAGGAATGCCAGCCAGCATGGAGTTGACGAGGGTTAGCCTCCCACCTAGAGAGAAGAAGGTGGCCAACTAGCCCGACAGACGATGATCCACCTTATGAATAACAGGTAGCAGCATCCCATGAGTGATCTTGTTGAGAGACAAAGGCAGGACAAGATATGTGCAGGGGGTGGAGGAGATGGGGCAACCAAGCAGACTAGCAATCTCGTCCGCGACGACTGGATCCACAGCAACAGGCACTAGGGTGCTTTTGTGGAAGTTTATCGTCAAACCCGAGAGGCTGAGAAGGAGTTAAGGATGTCTTTGATGATCGTGGACCGCTGCATGCACCCCTTGAAGATGATCAAAGTGTCGTCCACGCACTGCAGCACAGGAAAGAAGCGGTCTGCGTTGAGTGGATGTTGCAGAGACCCGTTTTGGAAATGCAGACAGCAAAGCCTTTGTAACACATCTGCCACCAACAGAAAGAGATAAGGTGACAGCGAGTCACCCTGTCTAAAACCACGCTTGGCAAGGATGGGTGGGCCCAGCTCCCCGTTGATCATGACTCTAGAGCTGGCAGAGGAGAGCAGGTTGTCGACCCACTGCCTCCATTGTTGTGGAAAACCCCTTGCTTCCATGACCTGCTTGAGACAGTCCCAGGTGACGCTATTGAAGGCTTTGTGGAAATCGAGCTTCAAAGCAATAACAGGTAGTTTTCTTTTGTGAGCACACTGAATTAACTCCGCATCCAATGCAAAATTTTCAGCAATGGAGTGTCCTTTCAGAAACCCAGACTGTAAGGAGTGCACTAACTCTGGTATCTGTTTCTGTAAACGATTGGTCATAACCTTCGAGGCCAACTTGGGTATGCTATGAACCAGGGAAATGGGCCTGTAATCTTTTATATCCAAGGGTGTGTCTTTTTTAGGTAGTAAGGTGATGTAAGCAGTATTGATCCCACCAAGGTTAACACTATTGCTATGCAGATCCTCAAAGAACCTCAGAGGATCCTCTTTAAGCAGATTCTTGAAAGCTTTGTAGAACTCGTTTGTGAACCCATCTGGTCCTGGGCTCCTGTTATTTGGAGCTTTGTTGATAGCTTCGACGATCTCTGCCCAGGTGAACGGGGCAGCAAGCCCAGAGAGGTCCATAGCCGAGTACATGGAGCTGATGTTAACAGTTGGTATGGAGGGAGCTGACTGCCCCAAAACTGCAGCAAAATACACACTAGCAATATGAAGCTTCTGCTCGTTCTGGTAGTGCTGAATGCCGTTGTGGAGAAGGACTTTGATCTTATTGCGACGCGCTTGGTAGTTAGCCGCAGCATGGAAGAATTTGCAGTTCCCGTCACCGGAGACACACCACCTTACTTTTGCCTGGCGGCGCCATACCGCGGTTTGCCAAAGAATCAACTGCTCTGTCTTGGCTGACGCTGCTTCCCGGAGTACAGCTTCCAGGCAGGAAAAATCCCTCCGTTCCTCCACTGCGTTGAGGAAGCAAACAACATGCTTGTTGTTGTCAATGAGCACCCGGAGATTGGGTTTGTGTAGACTCCAATGCCGCAGAGCAGCCCGCAGCCTCCGCATCTTGCAGTTGATGCGTGTGGCCGAAGAAGAGGTGGGCCGCAGGCCTCTGTTCCAGCAACTGACGATGATATCCCTCGACTCGGCCATATCCAACCAATGATTCTCCATCCGGAAGAGCTTGATCTTGGGGGTGTCAGCAGTGAACTGGAGCATGATCGGGGCATGATCCGAGGTGGGGTAGGGCGGGCAGGAGGCCGTGGTCTGCATGAAGTTGAGGCCCCAAGCTGCATTAACAAGAACGCGATCTAGGCGCACTAGCGTTGAGGAGCTGCGCTTGTTAGACCAAGTGAACAACTTACTGTCGATAGGGATGTCATCCAAGCCGTGCTCTCTGATCCAGGTGTTGAATTGCTCCATGGTAGTCCAACAAATCCGGCCCTTTGATTTCTCATGAGAGAAACGATACATGTTAAAATCCCCCAAGACTGCCCAAGGTGTGTCAAAGTCAGCTGCCACTTCAGAGACTGCTTCGAAGAAGGCAGATCGCTCAGAACTTAGGCAGGGTGCATACACAGCAGAGAGCAGGAACTGGTAGTTGGATACGGCAGAAACCATCTTGATCGTGACGTGGTATCTATGCTCGATGACAACATGTCCAACGACCTTGGAGGAATCCCATGCAACCAGAATCCCCCCAGAAGTGCCTTTAGAGAGAGTGACAACATGATCCGTGAACTTGGGTGGAAGGAAGGATCTCAACTTGAACGGAGTGATTGAAGCCAGCTTCGTTTCCTGCAAGCATACGACACTAGGACAGCAAGAAGTTATGGTGTCCCGGACAAGCGTGCACTTGTCGTCGTCACCGAGGCCACGTACATTCTAGTTTAGTATCTTCATAGATAAACATGGTGCATGCAACCCAGGAGGAGAAACGAGCGAAGAACACAGGAAGAACAAGAACGGGAAGAGTAGCAAACATGATAGTTCTTGATAGAAATAGACCAGACTCGATACATAACTAGGTAGCAGAAAGTGAAACACATTGCAAAAGCTACTACAAGCATGACAGACACAAAGCTAGGACATGGAAAGAAAACACGAGCTGACAGGAAAGGAGCAAAGACTAGCAGAGAACACATCGACACTATGGCCTCCAGTGGCGACCACCGCAACCCACTGAGAGTATGGAAACTAATCATGGGGAGGGGTGAGGACGCGCACAGAGGAAGCAGAGGATGCACCTGAAGCAGGGGAGGCCGGAGCCTTGCCCAGAGCAGCAGAGTCCGCACGGGTCCTGGCTTGGTCGAGGATGGCGGAGGCGTTGAGGTCGCAGCCTTGAGAAATCTGCTTGAGCTTGCTCCTGGTGAGTGGGGACGGAGTTGCAGCAAGCGGCAGCTCCAGGAGACCGGCCACAGCCACCGCCTTGGCCCGGGCCTTTTTGCGCCGAGAGGAGGAGCCCGGGTGGCGGGAGAGGCCGCTGTTGGAGCTGGAGCTGGACTCCATCGCCTTGCGCTTGGCGGCGCGCTCCACCGGGCTCACCCGAACCCCGTCGTAGGCTTGCTGGATCCGCGGGCTGCGACGCGGGGACGAGGCAGATGGCGGCGGCACGGCCACAGGGGCGGCGGCGGCAGCAGGCGATGCCGCCACCGCAGGAGCAGCGGGCACAGCAGCACCAGACCCGCCACAATCCATCACAGACAGGTCTGACCCACGCAGATCCAAATTGAGATCCAGCATGTTCGACGCGCCTGGCAGGGCGGCAGGGCCCGGGGGAAGGAGCTGCAGCGCGGCCTTGGACGGGATGAGATTGGCAGCTGCCGGCTCGTGCGGTGGATCGCGACAGCTGCAGAAGACGGAGGCCACATGCGTTGGAAGCGCCGCACAGGCGCCATGAAGCAGATCGGAGGCAACTACAAGAGATGGCTGGCCGATGGGGAGGATCCCAGGCTTAGCCCTAGGGATATAGTGGAGTGGCCGGGTGCAGATGGGCCGGGAGGTAAGAATCTGATAGGCTTGGAGGTGCGCTTGGGCTGGAAACTGGGCCGCAGGAAGCAGGGTGTTGGTGTCATTGGAGGAAAGCAGTGGGCCAGGCGCTGGCAGAATGCTTGCAGGCACGTTGGGCTTGGGCGGGTAGCGGGCCTCAACAGCAGGGAGCAAGGGCAGGGTGCGCGGGCAGAGCCCACCACTCACCTCCTTGGGCCAGAATTTGAACAGCAGAGATCGATAGCTTCCCCGCGCCGGCTCTTCTGAGAGATAGTTGAAGCAAGGAAAGAAACCATCGCCGACCGTCACCGGCCGCACGGGAATAAGCCCAATGATGGTCCGACAGTTTGTGAGCTCCAGGATGAAGGAGAAGCAGAGTGAGTCGACGTCGAACGAGACCGCAGCCCGCGCGGTGCGCACATCGGCCGCCAGCAGCGAGGAGTGGAGGCAGAGGCGGAGCTCATCCTCATGCAGAATCTGAGCTGCGGAAGGTGAGGAGAAGAAGACGCCTTTGATGAGCTTTGGCTTGGCGGAGAGCTTGAGCATGGCAAGGCAGTCGTCCACCGAAGCCATCTGTGGATGCAGAAACGCACGGAAGGCGCGGTCCGCCATGCCCTCCTCCACCGCGAAGGGAGCAGAAGAGCGAGTGGGAGTGCGGCCGCAGCGCATCGGCAGGGCAGAGCACGAGCTGCTCCCGGCCCCGCTCCCAACAAAGTGTGGCAGGGAACCCTGGCCGGCCCATCCCCTCCTCCTCCCCACGACGAGGTGGGGCAGTGGGAGCGCTGAGCGAGCGGGGGACGTCCCAGAACTCATTGATGAGCACGTCGGCGTAGGTACCATTTGTCGGGGAACGTAGTAATTTCAAAAAAATTCCTACGCACACGCAAGATCATGGTGATGCATAGCAACGAGAGGGGAGAGTGTTGTCCACGTACCCTCGTAGACCGAAAGCGGAAGCGTTATAACAACGCGGTTGATGTAGTCGTATGTCTTCACGGCCGACCAATCAAGCACCGAAACTACGGCACCTCCGAGTTTTAGCACACGTTCAGCTCGATGGCGATCCCCGGACTCCGATCCAGCAAAGTGTCGGGGATGAGTTCCGTCAGCACGACGGCGTGGTGACGATCTTGATGTTCTACCGTCGCAGGCTTCGCCTAAGCACCGCTACAATATTATCGAGGATTATGGTGGAGGGGGGCACCGCACACGGCTAAGAGATCAATGATCAATTGTTGTGTCTATGGGGTGCCCCCTGCCCCCGTATATAAAGGAGCAAGGGGGTGCGGCCGGCCCTAGGAGGAGGCGCGCCGGAGGAGTCCTACTCCTACCGGGAGTAGGACTCCCCCCCTTTTCCTAGTTGGATTAGGACTTGGGGGGGAAGTAGAGAGAGAGGGGAAAGGAAAGGGGGGGCGCCGCCCCCCTCCTTGTCCAATTCGGACTTGGGGGGGAGGGGCGCGCGGCTGCCCCTTGGCCTCCTCTCCTCTTCCTCCACTAGGCCCATTAAGGCCCATTAGGTTACCGGGGGGTTCCGGTAACCTCCGGGTACTCCGGTAAAATGCCGATTTCACCCGGAACACTTCCAATGTCCAAACATAGGCTTCCAATATATCAATCTTCATGTCTCGACCATTTCGAGACTCCTCGTCATGTCCGTGATCACATCCTGGACTCCGAACAACCTTCGGTACATCAAAACATATAAACTCATAATGAAACTGTCATCGTAACGTTAAGCGTGCGGACCCTACGGGTTCGAGAACAATGTAGACATGACCGAGACATGTCTCTGGTCAATAACCAATAGCGGAACCTGGATGCTCATATTGGCTCCTACATATTCTACGAAGATCTTCATCGGTCAGACCGCATAACAACATACATTGTTCCCTTTGTCATCGGTATGTTACCTGCCCGAGATTCGATCGTCGGTATCTCAATACCTAGTTCAATCTCGTTACTGGCAAGTCTCTTTACTCGTTCCGTAATACATCATCTCGCAACTAACTCATTAGTTGCATTGTATGCAAGGCTTAAGTGATGTGCATTACTGATAGGGCCCAGAGATACCTCTCCGACAATCGGAGTGACAAATCCTAATCTCGAAATACGCCAACCCAACATGTACCTTCGGAGACACCTGTAGAGCTCCTTTATAATCACCCAGTTACGTTGTGACGTTTGGTAGCACACAAAGTGTTCCTCCGGCAAACGGGAGTTGCATAATCTCATAGTCGTAGGAACATGTATAAGTCATGAAGAAAGCAATAGCAACATACTAAACGATCGGATGCTAAGCTAATGGAATGGGTCAAGTCAATCACATCATTCTCCTAATGATGTGATCCCGTTAATCAAATAACAACTCTTTGTCCATGGTTAGGAAACATAACCATCTTTGATTAACGAGCTAGTCAAGTAGTGGCATACTAGTGACACTTTGTTTGTCTATGTATTCACACATGTATTATGTTTCCGGTTAATACAATTCTAGCATGAATAAGAAACATTTATCATGATATAAGGAAATAAATAATAACTTTATTATTGCCTCTAGGGCATATTTCCTTCACCATTGCCGTCGACTCGATGGAAAGCGAGATGGTGGGGAATGTGATGAAGCGCCTCCACTTTGACCAGGACGAAGATGCTCGAGAACTCACTACCATGAAGGCGGGCGTGCTCGAGGAGGAACATGCTAGCGAACCCAGCTACGCTTGCCGCCACCCCGCGACGATTCCACAGCTCGAGGGGCAGCTTCTCTAGGGACAAGCTGACAACATGGCGGTAGGCGAAGGAGAAGGAGTTGTCACCGGCATTATGAGGCAAGATCCAGACGATGCGATCCCCCAGGGGGAGGGGGCTGGCGCGCAGCGCCGCAACCTGTTCGGACTCCCGCTGGAAGACCACAAAAGCAGTCCCCACAACGGCATCAGCGAACCGCACCGCCGTGATACCGAGGTGGTGGCGGAAGACGCGCTTGAGCCATGGCAAGAAAGTGGCTTTGGGTGGGGTGATGTTGACTAGGCAGACGAGGGAGTTTTGGTCAGGCACCATGGGGTAGTGCACATCAAGGGACGAGGGGCGGCCATGCACAACAGGCTCCATGAGAGGAGGAGAGGGCGGGGGATTGGAGCTAGAGGAAAGAGCGAGGGCGCAGGAGGAGTGGGCGGAGTTGAGGGGGGAGGGCGTGCTAGAACTTGTATTTAAGGCCGGGGGGAGCAGGTGGGAGGGGGGGCGAGGGAAGCGAAGATGGCACTGATAGCTAAGATGCCCCACGAGACGGCACGTCCAGCAAACAACCGGATCCCGGCAATCCCGGCGACGATGGCTGTAGGCGAGGCATCGGAAGCAGCGCCGGGACAGGTCCTTAGGCTTTCCAAATCGAAAAAGGCGATTTGGAGCACCCAATGTGGCAGGAAACGGATACGCATTAGATAGCAACATCTCCTTGTAACTGGGAGCGGCAGGCAAAGACAAAGGGCGGGAGAGGGAGCCAGGGGCGGCAACTGAAGCGTCGCCAGCAGCCTCGGAGAAATCCGAGCGCTTGAACGGCTGCGGGTTGGCTGTCGCTAGGTGGTGCAGGCAGAAAGCCAGGATTAGGGGAGAGGTTAGCAGGCCATCGATTGCGACCATGCACGCGGCTGCATGCACGAGGGCATGCACCAGGCGAGACGACGGCGGGATCCCCCGAAACCAGGCCATGCGTATCAATCGCACTTGATGACCTGCCAACCTGGGGAGAGGGCTGGCACGGGGGGCGAGGCCCAAGGATAGAAGGAAGGAGAGCGTTAGCGCACGATACTCGGTCGCGGGCGCAGGAGCGGCCTGGTCCAATGGCACGACACTTAGAAGGCTCCAGGGCGAAAAGCGACATCCTAACAGAGAGGAAACCAGAGGACCAGGTATCGCGGAGCACGACTCCTTGGCGATGTTCTCATGCGCAAGCTGGAAGAGAAAGATACCACGCTTGCGCGTTTGAACGCGGTAGCCGTTGACCCAACCCCCAAACCAGCTGACAAGGAGCGAAGCGAAGGCTTTAGGGAAAAGAAGCACGCCGTCGGTAAGGACTGTGGCGAGCACGCCGGCAGGCCGGCAGCGCCCAGCGACAGCCTCCACCGTGCCACACCCATATTTGGCCAGCATAGCATCTTCGAACTCGGGGCCAAACATGGGCCACGCCGAGCGTGCTGACCTGAGAGACTAGACGAAGGCTAGCGAGGATGGCGGGAGGAACAGGATGCGCCAGCAGGCCAGGGAAGCAGAGCGGGTTGCAGCACCAAATTCACTCTAAGCAAGAAACCGACCAGAAGCAAGAGGCCTTACCGGAAGGGACCGACGTGCGGCAGGCACGGGCACCAGAACGACGAGCTGCCCGACGAGGGCGGGGTCGTATGGCAGTGGTGCAGCGACGGCCAAGGAGACCGCAGTGCACGGAAGGTCACTGCAGGCAGGGAAACCAATGAAGAAGGCTGGGAGAGTGGCCGCCAAGGCCGGAATGGCCAGTGGCGCGAGCGGGTGCGATGGTGGGCGCCGCGGCCGCAGAGCCCAGTGGTGCGGGCGGAGCGGCCGCGAAGGTGGCCGCCGTGGCCGGAGTGGCCAGCGGCGTTCTTACCCTAGTCTACGAGCGCTGCCAGGCCACTCGAATTTTTAAAACCGTGTTTCCCTTATCAGCTCTATGAGCTCGTCCCAGGGCACGCGTCCATGCCGACGGCAGCCACCGAGCTGTCCGTCTCCTCATCAGATAGTTCCCTTGACTCCAAAGTGCTGGATCCGCCACCATACTCATCGGTGCTGTAGCTTGTTCTCAGCTTGGATGCATCCTCGGATTTCTTCCTGAGATGATGGATCGCTGCAGCAAACTTGTTACGAGCATTCTGTTAGACGAATGAGCCTCGCCTTGCCTCTCGCCGGAGCTCTCTCTCTCTCTCTCACGCACATATGTAGAAGAAAGAAGATGGAAGAACAAGACGCACACAGCAAGCTTTACCCGGCGCACGTACGCCGCCGGCCGCACAAACGGCCGCTTGTTTCTTTTCCTGAGCACGAACTCAGCCACTAGTTGACGATACACAGAGGACCCAGAGAGCTCTTATACGCGCGCTCGTACGCACGCTGTGCCCACGACGCTCCCACTCGCCAACGCCCCGCACCCCACGGCCTACTTGGCTCGCGCTCCCGTCGCGCCCGTACGCGGACGACACGGCCACTAACTGCCCGGGCGACGCGGTCACACCTCCGGCTCCATCGCCAGCAAACCCACGCACGCGCTCATACACATGCTGGTACACACACACTCACGTATCTACTAGCCTGACACGGACCGGACCCTGCACGTCATGTCTGGCACATGCCCGACGTGCCCTGGCCGAAGCCGGCAAGCCGCGGCTTATTCGGCCGTTCGTGCTACCATGTGATCTCACTGGGATCTCAGAATTGTTGACCTCACTAGGCTTATTCGGCAAGCCACTGGGATCTCAGAACTGTTGACCTCACTGGGATCTACTAGTAGGCTTATTCGGCAAGCCGTTGACCTCACTTGGATCTCAGAACTGTTTCAACTCAGATATTTGAAGATTGCATGTGATGTCTGCATAAAACTGCCAAGCCATGGGCTACCATGTTTGGAAACACTGGATATTATGGACGCAATAGTCGCTACTGTTCCATGTGATATCCATCTCCCACACTTGTTGCACCTCAGCCTTTCTATCGAGAGAAACCTGCTGGATTGGTCTGTCAGTAAGGGGAGCCTTAGCATTGTTCCGTCTGCACCTTCCTACGTTGTGGAGAGAGCATGGAATCTCTGGGCACTTTGATCTGAGGACATGGCAGCTTGAGAACTATACAAGTGGTGGCTCATGGCTCCTCGGTACAAAATGCTCTGGTTCGTGGTGTGTGAAAAGTAACCATTTCATGGGATGACTTGGCATCTGCCCCGTTTCTCCAGAGATTTGAGTGCTCGCAGCACAGCTGCATCGTATTTTACACTATTCCTAAATGGGTTGGAAAACTTGGCAACCTGTGCATTTTGAAGATTTCTGTGTTGATATTCTCGGAGGATTGCCGGCCCTCACTGCTCTGTCGTTGTATGTGCAGAAGGCGCCCATTGAAAGGATCATCTTTGACAAAGCCGGGTTCTCAGTTCTCAAGCACTTCAAGTTGAAGTGCACGAGTGGTATATATAGCTTGGCTAACATTTGAGGCAGATGCAATGCCTAATCTCTGGAAGATGAAGCTAGTCTTCGACGCCATCCCCCCAGTGGACCAACATCCTTTTCTTTATTCTTCGAAGCAAGGCGCCTTTGAACGACACCAACGAGGTACTGAAATTATCAGCGTCGTGCCTATGCCAGAGCTTAGAGAGATGTCGGTAAAATTTGGGGGTGCAGCTGCTGATCTATGTGAAATATGGAAGCGTTCCTACTCTCCAAACAGGGAGAGCCACAGGTATTTATTGATGTTGTACGAGAGGCGTCTCGTGGCGTTACAGACAGGGGGATCGATAGAACGAACCCCAGAGATACATGCGGGATAGGGAGAAGAGATAAGAAGTTAAAACAATAAAACAACTCTATCTCTAACTACCTAACTTGTCACCCAAGGTGTATGGCGCATATGCAATATACGTGATGCTTAACACTCCCCCATAATCAAAACCGAACTAGGTTGAGATTACGACGAAATTCTTCAAAACTCCTGGTTGGTAGTGCCTTTGTGAATCCGTCTGCAAGTTTATCCTTGGATGGAATAAACCGGATCTCTAACTCTTTGTTGGCAACTCTTTCTCTGACAAAATGAAAATCTATCTCGATGTGTTTGGTTCTGGCATGGAAAACTGGATTGGCAGACAAATAAGTTGCTCCAAGATTGTCACACCAAAGAAATGGAGTTTCAGTTTGCAATATTCCAAGCTCTTTTAAGATGGCTTGAACCCAAATGATCTCAGCGGTAGCATTTGCCTATGCTTTGTACTCAGCTTCAGTACTGGACCTGGACACAGTAGCTTGTTTCTTTGCACACCAAGAAATCAGATTTGGTCCATGAAAGATAGCAAATCCCCCCGTGGACCGACGATCATCCACACACCCAGCCCAATCCGCATCAGAGAAGGCACTGACTCAAGTGGAGGAGGATCGATTTATCATGAGACCCATACTTACTGTATTCTTTACATACCTCAGAATACGTTTTGCTGCTGTCCAGTGAGCTGTGGTAGGAGCATGCAGAAATTGACAAACTTTGTTGACTGCAAAGGAGATGTCAGGTCTCGTCAGAGTTAAATACTGGAGTGCACGAACAATACTCCTGTAGCTGGTACTGTCTTCCTGATTTAGGAGTTCTCCTGCTGTCAGGGATAGAGGTTCTGAATTAGACAAAGGAGTAGGTGAGGGTTTGCAATCCTGCATGCCAATTCTACTTAAGAGATCAGTAACATATTTTCCTTGTGACAGATGAATGCCATGCTCAGTCTTCTGAACTTCAATACCGAGGAAGTAGTGCAGGTCTCCTAGGTCTTTGAGAGCAAAGTTTGTTCTGAGATCATTTAACAAGGCTGTCACTGCGGCACTAGATGAGCTAGTAACAATAATATCATCGACATAGATGAGAACAAACATGGTAGTATGAAACTTGTTGTAAATAAACAGAGATGTGTCAGACTTGGAAGGAGCAAAACCAAGTGCTTGCAGTTTCATACTCAACCGCGAGTACCATGCGCGAGGGGCTTGCTTGAGTCCATACAGTGCCTTATCAAGCTTGTAGAGATGGAACGGTGCATTTTTGACCTCAAAGCCAGGAGGCTGTTTCATGTACACCTCTTCTTCCAGAACACCATGAAGAAACGCATTCTGTACGTCTAGCTGTCTGAGACACCATCCCCTGGAAACAGCAATAGAGAGCACAAGACGAATAGTAGCTGCTTTGACGACAGGACTGAAGGTGTCCTCGTAGTCAATGCCATAGCGTTGTTTGAAACCCTTTGCAACTAGGCGGGCTTTATAGCAATCAATGGAACCATCAGATTTCCTCTTAATTCTGTAAACCCATTTGCAGTCAATGAGATTTGTACCTTCTTAACGAGGGACGAGATGCCATGTCTTGTTACGGTGCAAAGCAGAGATTTCTTCCTCCATTGCATGTTTCGAGCGCGAGTCACCAAGAGCTGCAGCTAAAGTCTTAGGCTCGCTTGGTTCTCCTGTTAAACATGTGAGACCATATTTGGAAATATTCTTGTAATTAATTCTTGTGATGACTCCCTTTTGTAACCTGGTGCGTGGTGGCGTAGGTGGTGCTGTAGAAGGCGCAGCCGCAGAAGATCCAGGCGACTAGAGCGGAGCAGCCGCGACGGATCCCGAAGGCGATCCGGGAGCGCTGACAGCGCCCGATCCCAAGGACGCATCATGGGCCTCACCGACCGAGGAGTCAGACGGATCCGCCTCGGGAAAGAGCGGAGCGTCGTACGTACGCGGGTGGTCGGGCGAGGCCGCGCGAGTGGAGGGCCCGGGTGGGTAGGACCGGCACGCGGAGGCCTCTAGCTGGTTGGGCCAGCATGCATGCACCGGGTTGGGAAACCCTGGTGGAGGCCCCGCCGACCGCACGGATCCCGCGGCGGCTAGGTGCGCTGCTCCTGACGCGCCTGGAGCAGTCTCCTGGGAGGATCCCGAAGGCGATTGCACTGCAGAGGGCAGCGATCCCAAAGCAGATATGCCAGGGGAACCCGTGCACATAAAATGTTGCATTGTAGCATCAATTTCTTCTTGATTTTCTGGTGGATTTGCATCATTTTCTTTGCTGGGACTTGCTGCAACTGTAAACTCAGGCACACCATTAGGAGAGTTAGACAAATATTGATCATTGCAATTATTTTCTTCCCCACTAGCTGCGCCGAAGAGATGTGAGGGCAAGAGAAGAATTTCTTTTCTAAGGAGAGCTCCGGCATTAGGATGAAGAGTGGAGAAAGGAAATTGAGTCTCATCAAAAAACCACATCACGAGAGATATACACTCGTCCGGTGGAAACATCTAAACACTTGACTCCTTTGTGTTGTGCACTGTAGCCAAGGAAAACGCATTGTTTTGATCGAAACATAAGTTTTCGATTGTTATAGGGACGAAGGTTGGGCCAACAAGCGCACCCAAACACACGAAGTGGTGCATAGTCAGGTTTGACATGCAAAAGACGTTCGGTAGGAGTTTCATTCTTGATAACACGACTAGGCAGAATATTGATAAGGTGTACAGCGGTGAGAAAGGCTTCGTCCCAAAATTTCAGTGGCATGGATGCGGCAGCAAGTAATGCGAGGCCTACTTCAACAATGTGTCTGTGTTTGCGTTCAACAGACCCATTTTGCTGATGAGCGTGAGGACATGAAACATGATGAGATATTCCCAATTTCTGAAAAAATGAGTTGAGTTTCTCATATTCACCACCCCAGTCAGACTGGACGGCGATGATTTTGCTATCAAACTTTCTTTCAACAAGTGCTTGAAAGTTGTGGAAAACTTGAAATACATCGGATCTTTTCTTGAGAAGATAAATCCACGTATACTTGCTAAAGTCATCAATGAAGCTAACATAATATGCATGTTTACCAACAGAGATAGGAGCAGGGCCGCACACATCAGAAAAAATGAGTTGTAATGGTTTGGTAGAAACACTAGTTGAGACAGGATATGGTAACTGATGACTTTTTGCTCTTTGGCACGAATCACAAATTGTTTCAGAATTTATGCTCTCCAACAACTGGGAGTTTATTCTTGCTAAGTACTTGCTTGACAATAGTAAAGGAAGGATGACCTAAACGGGCATGCCATCGCTCTAAGGAGAGCTTAATGGCGGCACAAACTTGTTTATTGAATCTGCTAACTTTGGGAATCAACGGGTAGAGTCCGTCCACGCATCTACCTCGGTAGAGGATTTGCCTCGTGACCTGATCCTTGATCAAGAAAAAGAAGGGGTGAAACTCTAAAAACACATGATTGTCAAGAGCAATGCGATGAACAGATAAGAGATTCTTTGATGAACTAGGACAGTGATGAATATTATTAAGATGAATATCTCTATGAGGGGAATGAATAATTGAATGACCAATATTGCTTATCTCCATACCTGTTCCATCTGCATTATGAACTTGATCTTGCCCATGGTATCTCTCATGCATTGTGACCTTCTCGAGCTCGTGGGTGATGTGATCCGTTGCTCCGGAGTCCACATACCAATTGGTGTCAACACCATAGGATGTGTTGGCTGCGGCAGCAACCTTCTTCTTATCTTCAGCATACCGCCACTTGCATTGCTTTGCTATGTGATTAGTTTTCTTACAAATCTGACACTTGCCTTCATACTCATCATACCCGCGAAAAGTGTTGTTGTAGTGGTTTTGACCGCCCCTATTGTTGGTGTAGAAGGGTCGGCCTCCTCCCTGGTAGTTGTTGTTGGAGCCGCCACCACCACCACCATAGTGGTTGCCATGGTCGCCATAGTAGCCTCCGTCGCCGCCGTTGTTGTTGGGGTAGTGGCCGCTGCCACCGTTTCCAGTGCCGCGACGAGGACCACCGCTGACGCCGTTGTTGGGGTAGCCTCCGCCGCCGCCGCCGTTGTTGGTGTAGGGGCCGCCACCGTTGCCGCCGCCGCGATAGCCCTTGGCCGAGCCACCTCCTCGACCGCGTGACGCGGCGTTTGCTGACGACTTGAAGGCACCCGCACCCGTGCCCTGGAACATCTCAACCCTCTGGTCGAAAGTGGCCACCATGCCGAAGAGCTCATCGACTGTGACATCATCAGGGCGCACATCAAGTGCGGAGATTATTGGCTGATAGTCCATGTCAAGACCGGATATGATGTGGGAGACAAGTTCATTCTCTGTGATGGGTTTTCCTGCTGCTGCTAATTCATCGGCGAGGCCATGCATGTGCTCAAAGTACACAGAGGCGGATTGGTTTCCTTTCTGGGCGGTGGTGAGGGATATGCAGACATGATTGGTTGCAGAGCAGGTAGGCGATGATCTGTTGATCTTGAATCAACCAAGGCGCATAGGCAGGGTTTGGAACAACCTGATCTTTGCCCTCAGAGGTTTTGCTGGTTAGGGTTTTTGGTGGTGCGGCTATGGTTTGGTCGATGTACCCAAAAAGACCGGCCCCCATGATCTGGGAGCGGGCTTGAGCACGCCAGAGTATGTAGTTGGATCGGCTAAGTGGTTCGGAGACATTGTTGTTGAGACCGGAGGAAACGACGGATGAGGATGTCGACATAGTCGAGTTCAAGGAAGGAGATGGCTAGACGAGATGGAAGAAGATGGCTCTGATACCATGTGAAATATGGAAGCGTTCCTACTCTTCAAACAGGGAGAGCCGCAGGTATTTATTGATGTCGTACGAGAGGCGTCTCATGGCGTTACAGAGAGGGGGATCGATAGAACGAACCCCAAAGATACATGCGGGATAGGGAGAAGAGATAAGAAGTTAAAACAATAAAACAACTCTATCTCTAACTACCTAACTTGTCACCCAAGGTGTATGGCGCATATGCAATATACGTGATGTTTAACAATCTAGAGTATGCCATGAGGACCTTTGTTAGGAACCATCCAAGCAATCCTACAATCATCGTGCAACTGGTGATGGAATCACAAAACAGAGAACACAACAACCAGACGAGATTGTGGAGGTGGAACCGAGTGGGTCCAACAGACAACAGCCAGACGAGATTCTGACGAAAGAAGTACGTAATTATGACAAGATTTTTGAGAGAGTGTTTGAGAGACCAAGGTAGGCACTACTAGTGCTCATTGTAAACACAGGGAGATATGCCCTCCTGATTTACTTTCTCATGTTTTAACGAAGCTAGCTAATTTTGTTGTAACCAGGATTTCGAGGTCGCCGGAGTGCTGCTCACCAGTCTTCTGGTAAAGAGAAATTCTGCCCTCGCTCTCTTGATGCAGTAGCCTGTTTCCCAGGTCTGAATAAGAGGAATTGTTCTAGAGAAAGCGCCCATTAAAACATCCGACTTGTATTATTTTTGTTGCGATTTCGGAGTTCCGATGGTTTTCACTGTCTTCTTCTGATGACTTATATTACCCAACTTTGTTTGTGCTGTAGAGCACGTTACTACCAATTATTTTCTGAACATCAGGTTCCGTGTTACCCTCGTTTTGTGTTGAAGTTTGTTCAAATTCTGAAGAACACCAGTAGTTCAGAGAGAGGCACATTCTGTGCCGCCTACTGGCTTTGTGCAGGCGAAGAACGCCTATTGTTTTTGGGCGGGTTCTGAGGTCCAGTAAGTCTTGACAGCCACACTCATAAGGTCCTCACTTTTTCCTTGTTGCATCAGGTACGGTGGTGCTCCCAGGAAGGACCGCCCACAAGCCGATAGATAGCGAGTCAATTCTTGTACATTTACCTGTCTATATATACTGAACCGTGTCTTCTTACAGTTGTGCTGTGCCGGTAACAAGTATCATATCTTTGACCAGGTGAAATAATCTTGGTTAGTACTTTTGAGGAGCGTTTCGGTGGTGTTATATTGTGGTAGTTTCTGGGAGCAACTCGATGCAGTGCAGTTCCAGTTTGTCGAGATTTACATCGAAATGTTGTCTCACCTGCTTCATTAAATGGTGATATTTCTTTCGGTACTGTGCTCTTTTGTTGTTCCATTTATGTTTATATGTATTTAGTCAGGACTTGCTGATGAGATCAAAATCTTGTTGTCCAGGTTTTTCTTTTCTTTCATGCTCCGCGGTTTTTATTGACTGGGACACATAAATCAAGAAAACAAGAAAGTTTTGGTGTTTCAGACATTCCTGCAGCTTATATAGTCACACGACCGGCCAAGTTGTCAAACAAGAGTTTTCCCCACACATCTGCCTGGAGCTAAAAGTTGAAGGCTCTAGCTGGTGATGGTGAGGACAAGACTTAAAACTTGTGCCTGCCTTTAAACAACACTCTGAATGGAAATTGGAAATGGACAAACTGTGCTCCACTGGTATGACAATTGGCTGGAGATGCCTCTGAATTCAAAAGTTTTCTGAACTCCACTATTTTGTTATTGATGATACTCAGATTTTTTTTCCGAATAGTTGATGATACTCAGATGCTACTGCAGTTGAGCAGATTAGTTAGTTATATATGGCAGTTTGTACGTACACAATAATTAGTGTAATTTGTGAGCATTAACTCTTGGTTGTTGTTAATGCTTACCTGCAATGCAATGTCGTGTTGCTGGATTTGTTTATGAGTGGAATTGAATTCAGTATCGTGCAAAATACATTCATGCTATGCCAAGCGACTAGCATTTTTGTTTTTGTTTTTGTTTTTGTTTTTGCAAAGAAGAATAATTCGTCTGCAAGTTTGAAATACTTTTGATTTTTGTTGTTGTTGAGGGGATTTGGATCATCAATGGTTCCTTTTCTCTCTCAGATCAGAGAAGAGAAATAAAATGGTTGCGGTGAGCTGGCGTTCAGGATCTTTTTTGCATCCAGACCCCTGGAGAAACGTCGGATTTGGTATTCGGTAGCCGTGGCCTCTCGTGGGGGTGTGCCCGAACTGAAATTGAAATATATGAAAGGACTTTGACCTCATTCTTCTCTTCTTCTCGCATATATGCAAAAACACCCCTCCGCGTCCGCTCCTTGCCATCCCCTCACCAACTCCGATCTGCTCGCTTCCCTCGGTCGGCAACTTGTTCCTCGCCCGCACGCCTCCCGGATTCCTCCTCCCCCCACACACAAACCCTACCAAAACCCTACACGATCGCCGGCATTGCGCCGATGGGGGGCGGATCCCGCGACAAGAGGAAGGGGAAGGCGGTGGCGGTGGCGGCGGCGGCGGATGCGGAGGCGGGAGGGAAGGGCAAGGAGGCGGCGGCCGCCCCTGAGGAGGAGCTCCGGGAGGGTCGCAAGCAGGTGTTGAAGCTGATCGAGAAGAACCGCGTGCTCGACGCGGTGCGGCTGTCCACGGACGTCGCGGCGAGGCACCCCAAATCCGCCGCGGCGCTCAACGTCAAGGCCTACGCGCTCGGGGTGGCGGGTTACCAGACCTCCAGGGCCATCGAGTCGTCCAGGTACCACCAGGCCTCGGCCGAGGCGTACGGCGCCGCTGCCGACCTCGAGCCGCGCTGCGTCCTCACCGCCACCCTGCACGGCAAGGCTCTGCAGCTGTGCGGCGAGGTGGACGAAGCCTACCTACAGCTCAGGCGCGCAGGGAGGATCCCCAACCCGATCGACCCGGCCCTCACAGGTCATGTGCTCCCTAACACCCGTGATATGGAGGAAAGGAAACGAGCAGCCGTCAAAAGAGCCGATGACGAGTTGATTATGTACGTGGACGAGGCAGAGGAATTCGTCAGAATAGAGAGTGGTCGCCTTATGCTCAAGCACTCAGAAGCACAGACATCGACCGAGGCAAGGCAAGCAAGGGTGGAAGCAAAGATACTGGCATCAAAGTACCCCTTCTCTGAACGGGCGCAGATCCTTTTCCCAACTATGTACCTGGGGTTCACACAGAACCTACCTCCTCAGGTGCCCAAGATGGAGTTCTACGAGCACGCTCTGCGTCAGTTGCAAGACACTGCGGATACGTTTGACAGATCCCTCGTGATTGTTCTTCTACGTGCACAGATTCTGTTTGCCATGGGATGATCTGTAGATGCACGGCAAGAGTGCCGCCGAGGGCTGGATATTCATCAACCTACCGACCCTCTGCAACAGGACATACCTCCAGGGAGGTTCTTCATGAAGACAATGGCCAAGAGAATCAGCTCAGTCACTGCCGCAATTACAGCTCTTATGCAAGATATCGACCTAACTTTGCCACAGAATGCATAGCCTGCAGATGACTTGGAGCGCCAGTTGGACATTGACAATGTCAACCACATTCCTGAAGATAAACTGGTAGCTGAATCGAACACTGATGATGCAGTTATCCCCCCTGCTCTGCCTTGCCACTCCCATTCGATTGATGCCCCTCCAGTGGTTCATGAGGGCATCAGGCTACCTCCATCTCTGCTGTACTCAAATCCTAAGCGAAAGTACATCCCTCCTCCAGATGTCAGGCCTGAACAGGTAAATAAGTTATATGAATTTGTATTGGCTACTTCACTCTGACAGTCTGCCTGCCATATAATTGCTTTATTTTGTGTTATTTATTTGTCATTTTCTTATGAAACGTAGCAATTTACCGTATACTGTACGTACGAATTTTGGTCATTTTCTCTGAGTTAGACTGATCATGGCATTGCAATTGTTGTTTTGTTCTGCAGAAGGTGAACGGGCGCATTGTGTCTATGCACATTGTTGACCGCTATGCTGAATATCTCCATATGAGAGCTATGTGCCCCGCCAAGAAGGTCGTATGTCACCTTTGCGTTTTTGAGAAAGGACCCTACGTTAACACATTCAAGAAGGGCGACGTAAGTAACATTGTCCTCACAGGTCCTCAATTGCTCATAACATATGGTTATCATTCTTGGTATGAATCCTTAGTGTAGTCTAGTCCGAAAACACAGCATGAGGTAAACGCCCACCAACTTCTCAAATTTGTATGGCTGTAGACACTCTATGTAGGTCCATGAATGTGTAGGAAACAACCTCAGTAAAGTATATACATGAGCATCTAAACTGACTAGATTCAGAAAAAATACCGACATGTGTTCAAAAATATGATAATCTGATTTCTACATGGCTGTGAGAACTTTGATGTTTTAGTAGATTTATAATTTTTATCTCTGCATAGCTTTGTCAACTTCCAATAAGATTGATGTTCAAGAACTCGCCTAACTCAAGTTTGGATACAGTGCTTTAACTTCTTTATAGATAATATGGCATTGCGGGAAACTCCATGGACCTGAATCAACAATCCAGTGTGACCAGTGTGCTGTGAGAGTTAGGACACCACAAGAGCTGGAATTGCACGTTAACTACTGCCATGTATTTCGTGGAGGTAAATAAGTACCTATGGAGATTGCCAAAACAGTTGATACTTGAAGTTTCTAATATTATTTTTCTGTGTCTTTCTCAGACCCAACTTGTTTGGGACTAAAGGCTTTGTTGTTGTTTTTTTTCTCAGACTGGTATAAGAAATGGTGCTGAACGGAGTTTCTTTGCAAAGGCAGGTTGGTATACAACATGATCAAGAAATTATATTCATCTTAGTATTTTGAGCATTTTATTACTGTCCGCTCGGATTAGATGTTCCAGGGGGGGGGGGGGGGGGGGGGGGGCGATCCACATGCTGGCTTGATCCAGTCGTAACACACACATTTTCTAGCAGCAATCATAGAGGGTTATACAAAGAGGAAACCATAAGTTTAAGGTTCCTTTTGTTCTTGTATAATTTATTCATCTTGAGCATTTGCATAGTGCCATTAGGTGTTGCTCTGCTCCTCCTTACAAATTGAATTCAGACACTTGTAAACTCTTAACTATAACATGTCATGCATGCGGGATGCAGCCAGCTCAGGATGGCTGCTTTATTAATTATAATAGCATCTGCTGCCTTATCAATTAAACTCGTAATCATAACATGTCATGCATCCTGTAGCATCTCCTGATTGTCCATGCATATTTTCAACTGTAGTTTGTTATACTGTTTCAAATTCCAACTAGTATGTTCTAGAGATTTCTCACTTTTTTCCACGCTAACTTGCTGTCTCTCTGAACCACAGAATAGGGAGCTGTGAAGAGTGACTGGAGTCCTTAGGAAGTTCGTCCAAAAGAGAACGTGCACTTGGTACTTCGAATGCGCAGCAGTCGACAACTGTGACATTGGTTCTAAACACGTCATATGGATCGCTTGATATTGTTGAGTAGCAAAACTAGAAGTGTAATGCCTGAAGCTGTAAAGTAGAGCTCGTCCTCACCTCGTCATCTTGTCCTGGTCTTTCGTATTGCTGGAGATAGCCTTCCTTTCCCGTATGCTTCCACTTTGTATAGCAACAATTTTATAGCGGTTTTAATGTTAGGCACTGATAACCATGGTTCCTGAGCTATGACGCCTGCTCTGCTCGTGTTCTTCTTGCGGTACAGGTTTCCTCAAGTTGTGCTCCAGTTTGGCTGATGACGACATGACGTTTTCCCATATTTCACGTAGTCATTTAGAGCATCTACAACCATCAAAATGGAAAATTGTGCGGTACCGGCATGTAGCGGCAAATAGCGAACTGCCCGTTTGATTTCCAAGATGCGTGCTTTCGATTCCTTCCTGTATGTTGGTAACTGTTTCTCATTTCATATACATCTGAAATACTTGCTTCTTACTGACATATACACGGATACAAAGGAAGGGTCCCACCGAATTGAAGACCTATTTGCAGCGAATTTTCTTCCCCCGTCGCCATCCTCCTCCTTCCTCGACCTCCAGGCGGGTCCCTCTTTCTCATTCTTCCATTCAAAAAATGCATTCCCTTTAGTTGACAAATACCTAGCGTATTCAATTGGTTTGTTAGATCCGCCTCACAGCAGTTTGATCCGTGGAAGAAATCTCTCATCTGTTTCCCTACGAAAATCTACAATCTGAGATTTCTGCCTGGAGATTCAACGTACTTTAAGCAGGCTCGATTTCCAGAAATGTGTCCACAGGTATTGGATTGTTTTGTAATTTGTGTCCATGACCAGAGCCTGACACCTTCACCAGGCTCTCCTCTTCTTCCATCTTTGCTTGTGTCTGATAATGATAGCAATAAAACTAGCAGCACGTACCTCAGCTAGTCAGCTCCACGCAACATCTAATCTGTTACTGGATTCATGGTACTTGTATCCGCCGCTGGAAAAGAAAGAATTAAAGGTTCTATCTAGGTATTTATATACATTATCATCAGTGGCAGAGTGAGTTTAGCTAGACTGGATGGGAGGATGAAATTTCGAATATACATGATACTGCTGTTTGTTGTAGTTGCATGCTTTGGTTTGGTTGTTGTAAAAGAAATGACAAAAACACTTAAAGATTCTAGCTATTTATATACATTGTCAGTGGCAGAGTGAGTTTAGCTAGACTGGATAGGAGGATGAAATTTCAAATATATACATGATAATGCTGTTTGTTGTAGTTGCATGATTTGGTTTGGTTGTTGTAAAGGAAACAACAAAAGACAGCACCAGCAACATCTGGTTCTTGTGCATGCAACATCCTCGAAAAACATTTGCTAGCTTTTGAGAAGCCTGTGGTGAAGTTTCTCTTTCTTTTGAGCTATATATAAGCTTTGATTCTTATTATAAAACTGGTTTAGGGCTGGAGCATTATTTAGTTATGCTTCATGACCTATTTACATTGGCTGGATGTGGCCATTTTGCCAGGGAGCGCCCTCTATTTCCCTTTTCTTTATTGTGGTTTATGTTCTATGTAAAACTTTGTTGCGGTTTATTTAATGGAAATCGACAAGGTGGCTCGTGGCTTGAAAAAAAAACACTGATCACTAAGGATGATTCTGAAGTCTGAACAAGCAAAAGAAGTACTTTGTGGGGATGCGATGCTGGAATCAAAAGACAAGAGCACAAATACATCTATATCTAGAAAAATCTAAAACAAATTTTTTGGGACGGAGGTAATACTAGATACAGAGACAATGATCAATTAAGGCGTGTTTGCAGTTCCCCACAATTAAGGTGTATATCTGTTTTCTGGCGGGAGAAGGTGTATATCTCTGATGAACTACTCCACCCACCGCAACAACATCAAGGCTTGCCAGAACTCCGGCTTAGTGGAGGAAGATGGTTTCTTGGATTCAGCCGGCATGTTTACATGACTTGGCAGCAGATTCTCTGCCGAATCTGCAATGTACCAAAGGCCATCGCCCAACGGCGACAAAGCCCCAATGTTGCTTCTCAGGATCTTACACCAGAGCCCTAGATTTGGGTGGGTTTGCCACGCCAAAATCTTGCAAGTGCCAGAAACATGTGCATGTGATGGTGTAACCAAGGCGCCATAATTAACTGGAAGCTCCATCACAAGGACATGATTATGAAGCAAAAATCAAATAAAAACATTGCACATGCACCACTTACATATTGTGGAAAGCACAGATCCATCAAAAAGAGTCGAGACATACAATTCGTCACACAAGCAAGACCAAATAAATAATTTGCTCAACAGAGTTGGAAAAAAAGGGTTACAAAAAAACAGTTCAAAAAGAAGACCAGAAATTGTCGACACAAGCTATGAATTTCTTCTTCTGGGCGCATGGTGCATGAACATGAAAATCTTTAAGAGACACCCTGAACTCAAGACAACCAACCAACTCTACATTCATATGATTTCTCAGGAACAATCAAGTATCAACTGAGTACCATGTAATAAGTCAAATATACTCCAGAATATGCAAAAATATGCAAGATCATAAAGCCACAAAATTATTCACCCGTAAGAATCATAAGACAAAAAATTCTTTTTCACATAGTTCACACTTCACAGTGAACAAGAGAACAGCTGAAGCAATCACGGGTAACTTGAGCTTCGAACAGAATTGAAACATGAAACAAGTTAAGGCTAAGAAGAGACTAATGGTAATGCAGATAGGCACACAGTTATGTTCATAAGGACACAAGTAGACAACTAAAAAGAACTGATTGTATAAGTAGCTTCATGGACCTTGATGATTTACAGCGTTGCACAAATATCACTAACAGAAGGTTCTGACAACAGGAGTAGCCACCTTAACCACTAGTACATGATACATATAGGACCTATAAGACTCAAAACAGGATTATGACGAGTCACACATGTGATGAAGTAAACACACCACTCTGCCCTTGCGATGTCCTGTCCCAAATAAAACTCTTTGGCAAACCTGGACCGAAACACCCTGAAAAACAGAACAGTTCCAAAAGGGTTAGTGCATCACATTTTAGCAATTACTTTTTAGCAGTACAGTAAACCAGTAAAAAATTATTTCTTAAAGATTGCTCCCTTCTGGAATGAATATGCCTGCAAATACGGAAAAAAAGCAGCTTCAATAAAAAAAAGGATAGACGCAAGAAGTAACACCAAGTAATTAACTAAATGTGAACTCCAATTCAAATACCACCCTTGTTCAAGCTTCACATGCATTCCAATGCATGTGTATGACAAAAACGTGAACATGTACATCCTGCCTGCCAATGTAGCATATATATCAGATCCCTGCTTTTATAGAGCCACAAAAACACACCATACAAAAAAAATGCAAAAAGGGAAGGTGACAAGACAGATTAAACACTAGTACTTGCTACTGCGTTGAATGCTAAAATGACATGTGGTCACACTAGTGGTGCAGACATTTATCGGTACCTTAACACTGAACCCAAGGTTGCTGATTGTATCGTAAGTGTTATGACGGAATACTGATTAATGTTTCAAGAACTGCATATATATTTTCAATAGCCACTGCACATATTAATAATTAAGAAATAAGAAAGACTCACGTTGATTGATCACACGAACATGGTTAGCTCTGGGCGGCTGAAGATATCGTTGTTTCCAAGATAGCCTAGTGCGGGATAAGAAGCCACAAGTGCATCCTGTGCGCCAATATACAGAGAGTTGTAGATCTTCCAGAATATTTCACGTACTTTCCTTGCTGGATGGAAGAGGCCTTGAAGGCAATAATTCAGAACCACGGCTGCACCTAGAGCAACTCGCATCCCCTCAATAGCTTCCATGACGGCATTTATGACATGGGGAGATGTCTCAAATATGTTGGGCCAGACATAGTTGAGCAAATGGACAAGAGCATTCTCACAACCCAAGCCTGCAACTCCTAGAGCCATATGCTTGACAGCAGATACAGCAGTCTGCCTGTGAACCAGATCCCTGTCCATCAGAGCATCTTCAAGCAAGGGAGCGACAGCATATATGTAATCTTTGCCCATCTCACCAATATACTCAAATAGGAAAGAGAGAGATTTCAAAACACCATTCTGGACATTGAGCTCTGGAACCTGGTACTCATTCATGAGGGCAAGCAAAACTGTGAAAGGCGAGCAAGTTTCAGCAACAATAGCAATTGCTACAGTCGTGCAAACACGGTTCTTTCGCTCCTGCACCTTCAAGTTATTCTGCTCCGCTATCAGCTATCCTTCTTGAGAGCCTTCAACATTTCCAGCAGCTCAAAACAAAAACTCATCCACTCCCGAGCTGGTACGAAATCTGCTCCGCAATCAGCTATCCTGCCAACTACTCCCTCCGTCCCAAATTACTCGTCGCTGAAATGGATGTATCTAGAACTAAAATACATCTAGATATATCCATACGTGCGACAAGTAATTCGGAACGGAGGGAGTAGATCAATGCAGTTCTCTTGGACCTTCTCATGCCTATTTTTCAAGATGGGGGAAGAAGATCCTTGATTGGAGGCGCCATCTTAGTCATGCCAATAACATTCACGATAGCCTTCAACGCTCTGAGAATTGAACCCAGCACCTCAGGATACTCCTCCCCCAAGTACTCATATAGCACAACACCCAGGTGACCCATAAGCTGTTCCTCCTGGCACTGTTTCATCACAATGGCTATCCTTGAGATCAGATCAGCAGCTTGCTGCCTAACTTTTGCACTCTTGTTGTTCAACCACCACTTGATGGTACCACAAATCTGTGGATGGTAAGGCTTGACCCTCTGGCCAAGCGCATTCACAACAGCTCCAAAGCCATTAAGCATGACATTTGCATCATCACTTGTCTGCTCCTGGAAATCATACAAGATGCCATCAATAAGCAGCTCCTCCAGACGAGGATCAATATCCGAGGCACCCAATTTAGCCACCACCTTCTCAATTGTTTCCATCACCATTCTCCTGTAAGGCTCACTTTCATCTTTCAGACCCTCAACAACCTTCCCAACGATATCAGTAACTCCCACCTTGTTTGCCATCTCTACTGTTGTTTCCACAAGTTGCTTATAGTTCCTACGATCTAGAGCCATTCTCCTAACCCAGAAGTGTTTGAAGAACGCTGAAAGGACGGTGTGACTCCGGATACAATCAGGCTCTAAACACTGTGTGCTGATGACACACTGACTCCGGATATAATCAGCCTGTACACCCTCTGTGCTGACACACTGCTTCACAACCTTCAGGACAATCTTCTTCATCTCTTCATCTGGGGACTTGAATTCTCTGATTAAGACTGGCATCACACCCTTCGTGTAGAAACTGGCATACTCAGCATCCATAAGCGGGATGATGAAACCAATAGCCTTCAAGAAGGCAGCAAGGACCTTTCCACTGTGAGATCTGGTACCCTTCCAAAGAGGCCTCAACACACTATCAAAACTTTCTATACCATAGGGCGCAGCAGCTTCAGCAAGTGCAGCAAGAGAGAGAGCAGTGATTGTCCGCACTTTCTGGTTCTCATCAGTTAGACCATGCTCAATAATCTCAACTAGGTTCTTAAGGTGAGGCAGAACAGCACAGCCCATGAGAATAGCAATCTGCTGAACAATGTTGATACCAGTGTGTCGAGCTTGCCAGGACTTCTTACTCTGACAAACAGCCTTCAAAAATGGGAGGAGGGCGGGGATACCCAAAGCAGAAGCCACCACACTGAATGCCCTAGCAGTTGTATTCCTCATATACTCGTCAATGTTATCAATATCCGGTCTCATGGCGGCAATCATAGTAGCAAGACCAGTAGCTTTGCTAAGATTTGAGATAATCTCCCTGCCCTCAGCACGAGCGTAGTAATCCTCATCAATCAAAAGTGGCTCGATAACTACAAGAATCTTGTGCACAAATGGACGGACCAGCTTATACAGCACCCTGTCAATAACCTTCACCAGGAGATGCCGCTCCTGGTCCTCAAGCATTGGCTGCATGAGCAATGGCAGGATTCCATTGAACAGCGGGCCAGCACCAAATTCACGCGCTTTATCCGTGAGCTGCCGAAGTGACGTCTTTCGCTGCGGGGGCATGCCGTTCTTCACCTTGAGCAGGAGTTTCATGATTTTTCTCTGCTTCTGCTCCTCTGGCGTCAGCTGCTCCTCGTCATCCTCATTCAGCAACTTCCCAAAGAAGTGTATATCCTCTGGCTTCATGAGTGGCAACCCAGGACCCAAGTCCTTGGGCACATCAAATTGCTGCCCACGATTCTCCTCGGGAATAGCATACAATGGTGTGCTCAGAGGTGTTGGTGTAGCAAGCAGCTTCCTTGCAGGTGTGCGTATGGGCTGGTACGAAGCTGGAGGTTCAAGAATCTTGTATCCCTGCGCCGGGAACATGGCGTCAAGCTCCTCGTCAGTGAGAGGCCTGTTTCGCTCCTCGATGTCCCGCTCCATCCGCAGGAGATGGTAATACTCCGGAGTCATCTGGACAGCAGCAAGGTGGCCAGGTGTCGGCGTGGCAAGGTTCTCTGCTCCAAACGGAGTCGCTGCCGTGCCACTGGGTGTTGCATTCCCCATACTAACCGGAGTCTCATCCCACCGCGACCTCTGCTTCTTGGGCGTTGGCGTGGCAAGCCCACCAGAGAGCTTAGGAGTAGCATCCCATGCCCCAGAAGGGGTGGCTCCTGGTCCTGGGGTAATGCCACCAGCTGCCGGAGTTGCATCTGCATCAGCCATCCTCCCCGGAGTCGGCATCTCATCCCACCTGTTCCTCCTCACAGAGGTGTCCCACACGCCCAGGGGTGGCATCCCAGCGCCCAATTCCAGGAGTTGCATCAGGGGCATCCCAATCTGAGTCTGTCTTGGCCTTCTTCTTGACCCCAGTAGCAGCTGCAGCATCACCCTCCTGCGACTGATCCCACCTATATATTGCGCCATTTTGTTGGTGCGGCTGACGGTGGCTGGGGCGCGGCCTTCTTCTCCTTGGCTCTCTCCTCCTTCTTCTTCCTAGCGATCTCCGCAGCGTGCGCTCCTTCTCTTGCTGAGCGCTGGCCTCGCGCATGGCGTCGCCGTAGGTCCGGACGGAGGGGGCTGGGCGGCCTCCCCCGCGGCGAACGCGTCGTGGCGCTCGGACGAGAGGACGCGGTCGAGGCGGCGCCGGCGGTAGTCGTCCTCGCGGTCGACGATGCGCCGGGGCTTGCCCCGTCGTCGCCGCCGTCGGCCGACCGGGGATGTCGGCGGCCGCGGCGACGGCGTGGCCCGTGTAGGACATGGGCGCGCCGGCCGCCAGCGCGCGCGCGAGCTCCCCGTCGATCCCGTCCATGACCGCCGCGCGTGCTAGGGTTTCGCCGGAGGGAGCGATGGGAATTAGAGATTTTCTGTGTGTGTGTCTGTGTGTGGGGGGGGGGGTACTTCGAAATTGGGACGGAGCGAACCAACTTAAATCAAAGATCAAATTCCAATTCAAAACGAAATAATCAACACAAGAAGAATAGGTTTGGGGAATTTTATCCTATCTTGGTTCGTCCGGCTCGGCTCTCGTTTGCAAATATGGCCTTCAAATCCCGACGATTTCCAAACCACTTCTCAAATCTCAAGTGAACCCAAGCCAAATCCAATACAGGTCGTTCCTGAACGCCCTCGCCGCATCTGTCTCCTCTCACTACCAGAAAATACAGCCCGTTGATCCGATGGCTGATGGTGCATGTGACTCATTTGATGGCGAGGCATCGGTGAGCACGGTCATGGTGCTAGACCACTTGGGGTAGAGGCATGGATGTAACACCGCCGACAGGGCGCTGGACGTAGACTCTAGAATGGTAAGTCAAAGCAACATAACTGTCTCTCCCTTTTGGCACAACGGTCGGAAGGAAAGAAAGGAGCCAACAATCACCAAAGCTCTGAAAAGGTCGTCTTTCAACCATAAGATTCTGCAACTTATTATCACATTCATGGAGAGAAAGCACAACTTAATAATCTTGCTAAGGACAAACAACAGAAGTTCTTCAGCCGCCTAATCTCACCCCTCTCATTCCTTTCCTCCTATTTTCATGGTAGCAGAGAGCAAGAGACAAGGACAAAACAAATCAGGCGACATAATCGAGGATCCAACAGGCTTATTCAGAGGGTTGCCGCCAAATCACCCCCTCCCGCCACCTCAACCATGAAGGCCTGGAAGGAGTAGGCTCGGGTAACCACCACACACTGTCCTGCAAGCGAATATGGTTTTCTACCCAACAACATAACACCAGACAACAACAAGAAGTCGAACACTATCCTCCCCCTACTATGAACATGAGTAGCCCGACCCCCCCCCCTCTTTCCCACTCCAAGCAACAACGTCGCCATTGGAAGACAAGAGGGTAGCCAAGTGAGACAGGGTGGATCTTAGAAGTGGGAGGGGAAGATAGAAGGAAAGGTTCCCTTTTGTTAGTATTTGAGACGATGAGGAATTTTAGTATAGCAACATTATGGAATCTGATGCATGATTTCATATTGTCTGCTGGTGTGTCATTGGTTGTTGGCTGCAGACTTGCAACCCTCAACTAGAAACTAATGGCAGTTTCAATTAATTAAATGCAAAATCAAATCCTTCGTCTGACACCAAAACTAACATCTTATAATTGAGTTCCCATGCGATGGCCACATGATAATTAACTATGTGAGTTTATGTTTATTTGGCTTGTTTTTTCTCTATGAAATTGGCTAGGTCCCTTGTGGTGGAACCTTCCTACCCCAGTGCTAGTCATAGACTTGGCACAGGGTGATCACATTTTTCTGGAGTTATTCTAGACTTTTCAGCACTACTCTTTCACCGGTATGGCGTGTCAGTCAACAACAACACGTCTATAATGATTTCGTCAATCTTAAGATTTGTCAGCTCGGTCTCTCAGAGGTGTTTGTTGGTGCTCATAGGTGCAAGATGTGTGTGCCTTCATAGGGTGAGCATGTGTGTGTATGTAAGCATCTGCATAAGCATTGTATTTCTCCAAAAAAACATCGGTTTTGTTTTTTCATAAACTCTGTACTAGAAGAGTGTGTTGTCTAGGTGGGTTGTCGTGAGAGGCCAAAAGATTAATGAAATTATGCCTTTTTTATATACCAAATGAATGCATTGATTGCTCTGACCTATCCAAGGGTCCAAGCTCATAATAACGAGATTCTTGATCTACCAAAGTGTTGGTGAGTCCATATCACTTTCTAATACCCACATCTCTTATAAAAGAGCAACGGTTCCCTAAACAAAAGGTGAATATCTTATTCGTCATTTTTTTCCTTGACTTAGAATTATCCAATTTCATCCCGTGTATTTGTTTTGCCTCTACATACTAGAGATTATAGAATGCATATAAGTCACCAGGAAATATGAATAGATAACTGGAATTATAGAATGCACCCATCTATCGTCTCAATCGTCATGCATCTCCTTCCTACTCTGCCACCTCACCATGACTACTAGATCATAAAGGCGCGCTTTGCAGCGCATGTCCCTTAATTGAAACTAGAACATAAAGGCGCGCGTTGCTGCGCTCATCCATTTTAATAAGAATGATAAAACTATTTTCATAATTCAGATGGTACCAATATATCTAATAAATATCAGTGTTTACAATTACAACGACCTGAATGTGAAGATGAATATTTTCTATACTACCTTGGGAGAACTTTACTGAATTAATGCGGAAAATATTCTGAAGGCAGAAAAATAATTGAATGTAAAGCATCATACCAAGGCAAACACTTGCAGCGATTCTACTATTATTGTGTATAACTACATGCCTTGTCATGGATGTTATTCCGAGAGTTCTCTAAGCAATAACATCTTCCAAGGTGATACCAGCATCAATAAACCTCTCCAAAGCACAAATATAAAAATCCTGCAAAATGTAGCATCAAATTATAGGTGTGCCCAACATGAGATGAATATGTGGCCAGCAAGCGCTGATACAAATAAATGAAGATTGTCATTCAAAGTATATCATAACTGTCGGTGTCAAAACCGGTGGATCTCGGGTAGGGGGTCCCGAACTGTGCGTCAAGGCCAGATGGTAACAGGAGACAAGGGACACGATGTTTTTACCCAGGTTCAGGCCCTCTCGATGGAGGTAATACCCTACTCCTGCTTGATTAATATTGATGATATGGGTAGTACAAGAGTAGATCTACCACGAGATCAAGGAGGCTAAACCCTAGAGGCTAGCCTATGGTATGATTGTGTATAGAGATGGGTTGTTCTATGGACTACAACCCTCCGGTTTATATAGACACCGGATAGGGTTAGGGTTACACAGAGTCGGTTACAATGGTAGGAGATCTTGAGTATCCGCATCGCCTAGCTTGCCTTCCACGCCAAGGAAAGTCCCATCCGGACACGGGCCGAAGTCTTCAATCTTGTATCTTCATAGTCCAGGAGTCCGGCGAAGGTATAGTCCGGCTACCTGAACACCCCCTAATCCAGGACTCCCTCAGTAGCCCCCGAACCAGGCTTCAATGACGACGAGTCCGACGCGCAGATTGTCTTCGGCATGGCAAGGCGGGTTCTTCTCCAAATTCCGTGCACCTGTACGAATGATGTCCGATTTTTGTAATATAGCGCTCCTCGGCTTCCGCGCCCAATAATGGCTGTCTTCCACATGTTGAACGAATGCGAAAAGCATGGGGCGTTTTTACACCCACACCCCTAGCCATATAAACGAGCCGCCTATTTAATGGGATGAGGATTTAGATCCAAACCGCATCTTCTCCTCCCCGCGAGTTATCATCAGAGCTCTCCCAGCTAAAGTCCATTCCAACATGGCCGGCCGTCGCAGCTCCTCCCCTCGCCCCTCCGGTCCTAAGCCCGGGGACTGGGAGAGTTGCACCATCCCGCATAGGGAGTTAGTGTCGCTTCAGGCCAAGGGATTTCTCTCCCAGGCGTACATGGTCCCGGTCCGAGCCGGTCTCGCCACCTATAATGGCGGAAAGCAAGCGGAGAGCGCCCCCAATCCTTCCAAAGGAGAGCGGGTATGCCTCGTCCCATATCTGATAAGGGGACTGGGATTTCCAATTCATCCATTTCTCCACGGGCTCCTAGAGTTTTACGGCCTCCAGCTGCACAATCTCACACCCGCCTCCGTATTACATATTGCGGGTTTCGTCACCCTTTGCGAGCTATTTTTAGGCGTCGAAGCTCATTTCACGCCGTGGAAGAAGATATTCTGCCTGGTGGCCCGTTCTCAAGAGGGGTCTATATACCAAGTGGGCGGAGCCGAAGTATGGCGCATCGACGGGACCGGATACCTATCCGGAACCCCGAAGAAGGCGTCCGAGGACTGGCCTTCGGAATGGTTTTACATAGACGACGTCCCGCTGCCGGACCCTATCCGGGCCGGTCTCCCTGAGTTCAACAGCGCCCCATTGAAGAAACGCTTGAGCTGGCGCCCGCGGAGCTCTCAGAGAGAAAGCGACAGAGACGTCCTTTACCTGATGGGCCGGATAAGACTGTTGGCTCATTCCGGACTAACCATGATTGGAGTTATGTCCGCATGCATTATGTGAGGGGTGCAGCCACTTCAATACAGAGGCCACCCCATATGAGATTTCAATGGGGAGGATGGCGCCACGCGTTACGGTCGTAAGGGGCCGGGCTCGGCTGCCGCCCTAATAAAGATTTTGTCCTCTTTGTATAAGGGAGAAAAGGAGGAGTTCCTCCGCATTAATCCGTGGGCCGGATTCACTATATATGAACCTCCAAGTTGGGTAAGCGAACAATTGCGCTTGCCCATTTATTTTATACTTCCATGGTTAGATACGTAGTCTGACGACTTCAATGCAGGAACTGCGACAGGAAGTGAAAGATATAAGCAGCCGCCCTCCGCAACCCGAGGACCCAGAACGGTCCCTCGATCCGAACTCCAAAGAGGATCCGGACATATCGGTGGATCTTGTCGACGGGGTGTTCCATCAGCTAAGCAAGGACAACACCTTGGTCGCTATTGTGGCTGATTACCCCGGGTTAATCCCGGCCTCCCAGGTGACAGAAACCGGAGTTTTTATTCCCTTGAGGGGGATTCCATTGTCACGTATTCCGGCGTTTCTAACAACAACTGTGTTTCACAGGGGAGATTTCCGAGGCGGGAGGCCGAACCAGCGGCGGCTGGCCAGCGAGGGGCCGCAGGGCCCCGTGGGGAAAAAAGAAATGTAGTCCGGACCGAGATGCCAGCGCAAAGGTATCACGCACCCTCCGTTTCCACGGTGTTATTCTGTCAGGGCATATTAATGTTCGTGCTTTCTTCCGGACGAAGAGACCTCGCCGGACTATATCCGGAGAGGCTACCAATCGCACCTCCACCAGCCAGGTTCCAGTGACTGGCCAGGAAGCGGAGGCGAGCACAAGGCGTGCACCGGACACTCCTCCGACAGAGGATGCGGACAGGCTGTCTGCCACAAATTCTGAAGTGGAGAGTGCCATGAACCACAGGCGTCGCCGGACAGTTTTGCGCGACGCTTGTTTCTCCCAAGAGGCTTTAGATGCCTTTAATTCGGGAGATGCGTACCTACGAGCCGCTCAAGATGGTCTAGCCAGAGCTACGGAGCGGTATGTAAAGGACATACGGGTAAGAAAATTCTGGTTTAAATATATATATATACCAGTAGCCCCCGAGACTTGAAACAGTTAAATTAACTGATTTAAGGATCATTTAAAACACAGGTTCTTACAGAGAAGAATACCGTACTGTCCCAGGAGCTGGGAAGGTGCAAGGCCCAATTAGAGGCCGCACTAGCCGCAGCAGGGGAGTCTAAAGAGACCCCCTCAGGTAAAATATACGTCGAAAGATTAGTATTGTGCGGCTTTGAGTGTCAATTTTGACAAATCATATTGCAGATGGCGCCGGACTCGATCCGGAAAAGCAACAACTCTTACGCTGGCTAAAGGCCGGTGAGAGTATGTTGACCAAGGTGAGGCGAGAGAAGAATGATCTTCAGGATGCCAACACCAAGCTGGACGTCGAACTTAAAGACGTTCGAGGCCAGCTGTCAGACTCCACGAAGGAGAACCATCGACTTCGACGCGGCATATTTAGTAAGTGCTTGAACGAACCTTGCAAGAAAAAGAGTTCGGCGAGGAAGTCGACTAACAGAGTAATGTCTGTAGGTATGCTCACAGGTCGTCCTACAGAGGAGATGCCCGGTTCTACGGGTGTCCTTCTTCCCGAACTCCTGCAACTGCACGAGCGAGGTCGGCAGGCAATGCGAGGCATTGCCCAAGCCTTATGGCCTGCCCACTCCATGCCCGAGGGCCTAGGAGAGCTTGCGGAGAAGCTGAAGGGAGCTCGGCGGCGCTTCCGGTTGTGGAAGATATCAGCCTGCCGACAGGGCGCTAGGGAGGCCTGGGCCATGGTGAAGACCCGTTTTATGAAGTCTGGCCCAAACCACATGGCCGAGGTCGGACCAGTGGGGCCTGACGGGAAGGAGATTCCTGTAAGCTTTGTATATGACCAAGTAGAATTGGCCGCAAAGTATTCCCAGCAGGACTGTAAATTAGACAGCCTGTTAGATGGTATAGAGGAGGAATACAGTCAGTCAGAATGACTATGTAATTTATAATTGACATGTGTAATGCCTTCTAGCCGGATTGTAGATCGTTTGTCTTTGCCGACCTTTCCGATTCGACCTCGGGACCTGACGGTCCGGAGTGTGTCCGAATACCATAGCGGTTATATGAGAACCGGGGTATGCATGGAGACCAGGCGTAGGGGTCATTAGTGCTTTATCAGACAAGTGCCCAACTAGTTATGTTATATTACATGGTTAGTAAGAAACATCTTCCAGAGAGAATAGTTCCGTTAAGGGTTCCTTTCGCTGGGGAGGCATGCCCTAAAGTGCATGTCCGGACTGCGTAAAAAGACGCAAAAAAAGCATCTGGGGGCGTGTAAAATTAGTAAAAAGATCATCTTTTAGTTCACCGACCGAATATTCCCTTAAGAACGCTAGCTTTCGGCTTCACCCAGTCTGAGGTACACATCCGGCTGACCCGGCAGTAACAATCGCAGAGGTGCTCCCTTTACCTCCTAGCCGAACAATTGGGAACGTAGGGGTAAGCACAGGAGCCAGGCAACCCAGCTTGGCCAAAACTTAAGTCATATCGATGCATATAATGGTGAAGAAAAAGGTACATGCGGAAGTTTGACACATGTGTTGGGCGTGAAGCCCATGTAAATAAGCTTCTGTGAAAGAAGCCCCCAGGTGAATGAGCGCGAGTGGCGCGTCACTTGATAAGCCTTTAAGGGCTATTAAAGAAAATAAGGGAAGGGGAGAAATGTAAGACAGAGAATGTAACAAATGGACAGAGGAAGTAGACGAACACAGAGTCCGGCGCTAGGCATAGAATCTTCGTAGACGGGCTGCGTTCCATGGGTTCGGCTCGAGTCGGTTATCCGATGCATCTCGCAGGCGGTACGCCCCGCCGGTCAGGACTTGGTCAATTATGAAGGGACCTTCCCACTTGGGCTTGAGTTTGTCCTTCTTCTTGTCCGGCAAGCGTAGAACTAGTTCGCCGACATTGTAATTTTTGGCCCGTACTTCTCTGCTTTGATATCTTCGAGCCTGCTGTTGATAAAATGCGGAACGAGCTTTTGCCACGTCGCGCTCCTCCTCCAAAGCGTCCAAACTGTCCTGCCGGTCGAGCTCGGCTTCTCTTTCTTCGTACATGCGCACTCGAGGTGAGTCATGAATTATGTCGCAGGGCAGAACTGCCTCTGCGCCGTACACCATAAAAAATGGTGTGTATCCGATGTTGCGATTCGGCGTGGTCCGCAGCCCCCAGAGTACGGAGTCGAGCTCCTCTACCCAGTGCGTATTAGATTCCTTAAGGGATCGCACTAATCTGGGTTTGATGCCGCTCATAATAAGACCATTTGCGTGCTCGACCTGACCGTTAGTTTGAGGGTGATAGACGGAAGCATAATCGAGCTTGATGCCCATGTTTTTACACCAGAGTTTTACCTCATCGGCCGTAAAGTTCGTGCCGTTATCAGTGATGATGCTGTGGGGGACGCCGTAACGATGTACGACCCCGGATATGAAGTCTATCACCGGTCCGGATTCGGCCGTCTTGACAGGCTTGGCTTCTATCCATTTGGTGAACTTGTCCACCATGACCAGTAGGTATTTTTTCATATGGGTCCCACCTTTAAGGGGTCCGACCATGTCAAGCCCCCAGACCGCAAAAGGCCAGGTAATGGGGATAGTTTGCAGTGCGGTGGGTGGCATATGGCTTTGGTTGGCAAAAAGTTGGCAACCAACGCATCGTTGGACTAAGTCCTGAGCGTGTGCCTGGGCTGTCGGCCAATAAAAGCCTGTACGGAAAGCCTTGCTAACAAGGAGCGGGTAGCGGCGTGATGACCACCAAGTCCGGCGTGAATTTCGGCCAGAAGGTTCCGCCCTTCATCTTCGGAGATGCACCTTTGAAGGACTCCGGTAGTGCTTTTCTTGTAAAGCTCTCCCTCATGGACTTTATAGGCTTTAGATCGCCGCACTATGCAGCGTGCCTCATTTTGGTCCTCTGGGAGTTCCTGCCTAGTAAGGTAGGCTAGGAATGGTTCTGTCCACGGGGCGATGACCGCCATTATTACGTGGGCTGAGGGTGTAATTTCGGTGGCAGGGGCTCCAATTATGTCAGATTGTTCGGCGTCGGGTAGTGCAGTTGTGTCTGGACTGTTATCTGCGGGTTCCCCCTCCCATGCTATGGATGGCTTGAATAATCTCTCCGAAAAGATGTTGGGGGGCACTACATCGCGTTTTTCTCCGATGCGTGCCAGGACGTCCGCTGCTTGATTGTTTTCTCGGGCTATATGGTGAAACTCAAGCCCTTCGAACCGAGCTGACATTTTTAGGACGGCATTGCGGTAAGCTGCCATTTTTGGGTCCTTGGCGTCGAAGTCGCCGTTTATTTGGGATATCGCGAGGTTTGAGTCCCCGCGCACCTCTAGGCGTTGAATGCCCATGGATACTGCCATCCGGAGACCATGTAGAAGGGCCTCGTATTCGGCTGCATTGTTGGAGTCCGTGTACATAATTTGGAGTACATATTGGACTGTGTCTCCCGTGGGGGACGTCAAAACGACGCCAGCCCCCAGTCCGGCCAACATTTTGGAGCCGTCGAAATGCATGATCCAGTTTGAGTATGTGCCGTACTCTTTAGGGAGTTCGGCCTCCATCCATTCTGCGACGAAGTCGGCCAAAACTTGCGATTTGATAGCTCGCCGTGGCTTATAGGTTATATCGAACGGGAGGAGCTCAATGGCCCATTTTGCAATCCGGCCCGTTGCATCGCGGTTATTGATAATGTCGTTGAGTGGTACTTCTGAGGCTACTGTTATCGAACACTCTTGAAAGTAGTGTCGTAGCTTCCGGGATGCCATGAATACCGCGTATGCAATCTTTTGATAATGCGGGTACCGTGATTTGCATGGAGTGAGGACAGCGGACACGTAGTAGACCGGTCTTTGAAGAGGGAATTTGTGTCCGTCCGTTTCCCGCTCGACGACGAGCACTACGCTGACAACCTGATGTGTTGCCGCAATGTACAATAGCATTGGTTCGCCGGTGTTCGGCGCGGCCAGGACTGGGTTTGTTGCCAATATGGCCTTTATTTCGTCGAGTCCGGCCATGGCGGCATCTGTCCACTCGAAGTGTTCGGTGCGCCGAAGGAGGCGATAAAGGGGCAGTGCCTTTTCTCCCAAGCGAGAGATGAAGCGGCTTAGAGCCGCCACGCATCCGGTTAGTTTTTGTATTTGTTTGAGGTCTTTTGGGATATCCAGTTGTGACAAAGCTCGAATTTTGGCCGGATTTGCTTCAATTCCTCTACCGGATACAATGAAGCCCAAGAGCTTTCCGGCTGGAACGCCGAAAACGCATTTTTCCGGATTGAGCTTGATGTCGTATTTTAGGAGGTTATCGAATGTAAGCCTCAAGTCGTCTACTAGAGTTTCGACATGTCTTGATTTGATGACCACATCATCCACGTACGCCTCCATTGTTTTGCCAGACATGTTTGGATCATGCGCTGATATGTTGCGCCGGCATTTTTCAGCCCGAAGGGCATTGTGTTGAAGCAGAATGGGCCGTATGGTGTGATGAATGCCGTTGCGGCTTGGTCTGATTCTGCCATCTTGATTTGATGGTAACCGGAGTATGCATCGAGGAAACACAACGAATCGTGTCCTGCTGTGGCATCGATAATTTGATCGATACGGGGGAGGGGGAAGGGATCCTTAGGGCAAGCCTTATTGAGGTCTTTAAAATCGACACACAGGCGCCAGGATTTGTCCTTCTTTGGTACCATCACCAGGTTTGCTAGCCAGTCCGGATGTTTTATGTCTCTGATGAATCCAGCCTCCAATAACTTGGCTAGCTCCTCTCCCATAGCCTGTCTCTTCGGTTCGGAAAAACACCGAAGGGCTTGTTTGACAGGTTTGAATCCTTTTAGGATGTTTAAGCTGTGTTCGGCCAGCCTGCGCGGGATTCCTGGCATGTCTGAAGGGTGCCAAGCAAAAATGTCCCATTTCTCACGTAGGAACTCTCGCAGTGCGGCGTCTACATCAGGGTTCAGTCGTGCCCCGATGGAAGCTGTTTTATTGGGGTCCGTTGGATGGACCTGGAATTTGACTATTTCGTCCGCTGGTTTGAAGGATGTGGATTTGGATCTCTTATCGAGTATCACATCATCCCTGTTAACCGCGGCGCAGTCAGTTCCTCGGCCGCTAAGGCTTCGGATAGTGCCTCAAGGGCCAATGCGGCTGTCTTGTTTTCGGCGCGGAGTTCTATGTCCGGATCACTAGCGAGAGTGATAATTCCGTTTGGCCCAGGCATCTTGAGCTTCATGTACCGTAATGGGGTATGGCTTGGAAGACTGTGAATGTCTCCCGCCCTAGTATAGCGTGGTATCCGCTATTGAACGGGGCCACCTGGAACGTGACCTCTTCGGACCTGTAATTATCCGGTGTGCCGAACACCACATCTAGTGTGATTTTTCCTGTGCAGCGCGCTTCCCGACTGGGGATTATTCCTTTAAAGGTTGTGCTGCTTCGCTCGATGCGATTCCAGTCTATTTCCATCTTTTGGAGGGTTTCCTCGTAGATGAGGTTCAATCCGCTGCCTCCATCCATGAGTACCTTTGTGAGGCGAAAGCCGTCCACTATGGGACTGAGGACGAATGCGGCTGGTGCTCGGGTTGTTCGGAATTTAGGTTCGTCACTCGCGTTGAAGGTGATAGCAGTATCGCTCCATGGGTTTGTTTGTTGTTGCTACTTGATAGACTTCGCATATTATTTGATGCGAAAGTCTCGAAGACTGTGAGAACAGTACTGGTATCCTCGGGCTAGCTTTTTGCGGCCTCCGAAATTAGGAGGTCCTCACCAATTTTGGCCACCTGCCGGAGTATCTAGCATGCTCTAAGGCTGTGAGTTGGTGTGGCGTCCTCTGTACTGTGAATTTTACAGGGTCCATCCAGCCACCTTTCCAGTACGGTTCCGTGTCCTGAAGAGGGTTTTGGCTTTTTGATATTTAACCCGGGTGTCTTATTATGATGCACCCTTTTAGTTCGGACGGGATTGCTATTCAAGGCCGGATTATCCCAAAATTTTATTTCGGTTTTCCGGGCGCTTTCCATCGCGTAGTATTTTTGTACTATTGACACCAAGTCAGCGAAGCATGTAATATCACGGCGACTTATGGCGTTAAGTGTTCCCTCGTCCGCACAATTACTGCAAAAGATTGAAATTGCGTCTCCCTCGTGGCAGTCCTTTATCCTGTTCATAACCAGGAGGAATCTGTCCCAGTAGTGATGTACTGTTTCCTCGGGCTTTTGCCTGATTTGGGAAAGATCGCTTATGTTCGGGCGGGCGGGTGGCGTTGAATATGAGACCTCACCCAATTTAAGATTCAGAGGCCGAAGAGCTCCCAAACTCTGAAGTTCGGGGTCTTGGATGTTGTCCAATGAATCTAGCCTGTTGCCTGATTCTAAGCTCAGGTCTTGAGTGGTATCCTCCCCTCCGCGGGTATCCGGTTTGGGGGGATCAAGAATTCGGACGTAACTAGTCCTTAAAATAGATGAAGGGTCGCCGCACTGCGCCTCTACCACGGCAACGTGGTGGGTGACCTGGGGAGAGTTGATTTCTCTTAGATCGGGTTTAAGCCCAACCTGGTCGTAATCCGTAGTGACCCCCAGGGCGGCGAGGCGATCCAAGAGCTCGTTTATAGAAGAGAGCTCCATCGGATCCAGCTACTCGACAAGTTCCGAGCTGACGTGAAGGTTGCTTTTGATGACCCGAGAGGTCACCATCGGCGCAACGGCCGAACAGGCGGTCATGATAAAACCACCTAGCCGGAGGGTTTGGCCGACAACCAAGGCTCCCTTAGTAACGGCGCCGTCTTTAAAGACGGGAAGAGGCATCCTTCCTGATTGCGACGGCACAGAGGAACTCCCAATGAAAGCACCAATGTCGGTGTCAAAACCGGCGGATCTCGGGTAGGGGGTCCCGAACTGTGCGTCAAGGCCGGATGGTAACAGGAGACAAGGGACACGATGTTTTTACCCAGGTTTGGGCCCTCTCGATGGAGGTAATACCCTACTCCTGCTTGATTAATATTGATGATATGGGTAGTACAAGAGTAGATCTACCACGAGATCAAGGAGGCTAAACCCTAGAGGCTAGCCTATGGTATGATTGTGTATAGAGATGGGTTGTTCTACGGACTACAACCCTCCGGTTTATATAGACACCGGATAGGGTTAGGGTTACACAGAGTCGGTTACAATGGTAGGAGATCTTGAGTATCCGCATCGCCTAGCTTGCCTTCCACGCCAAGGAAAGTCCCATCCGGACACGGGACGAAGTCTTCAATCTTGTATCTTCATAGTCCAGGAGTCCGGCGAAGGTATAGTCCGGCTACCCGAACACCCCCTAATCCAGGACTCCCTCAATAACCTTCCTGTCAACAACAACCTTGTAAAATGGCTTGCACAGCCTAAATATTGGTCCTTAATTTGTTCTCCATCGGCTAGCTGTCAAACATATCAAGAATTTCAATGTAAACTAAAATGTGCAATGCAATGCAAGAGAACAAAAATGCACGTAAGGTAAATCCCCAAAGTACATGCAATAGCCAGCACCACAGCGTTGTATCCGCTATTGAACGGGGCCACCTGGAACGTGACCTCTTTGGACCTGTAATTATCCGGCGTGCCGAACACCACATCTAGTGTGATCTTTCCTGTGCAGCGCGCTTCCCGACTGGGGATTATTCCTCTAAAGGTTGTGCTGCTTCGCTCGATGCGGTTCTAGTCTATTTCCATCTTTTGGAAGGTTTCCTCGTAGATGAGGTTCAATCCGCTGCCTCCATCCATGAGTACCTTTGTGAGGCGAAAGCCGTCCACTATGGGACTGAGGACGAATGCGGCTGGTGCTCGGGCTGTTCGGAATTTAGGTTCGTCACTCGCGTTGAAGGTGATAGCAGTATCGCTCCATGGGTTTATTGTTGCTACTTGATAGACTTCGGTGAGGCTGCGGAGTGTTCTTTTTCGCATATTATTTGATGCGAAAGTCTTGAAGACTGTGAGAACAGTACTGGTATCCTCGGGCTGGCTTTTTGCGGCCTCCGAAATTAGGAGGTCCTCGCCAATTTTGGCCACCTGCCGAAGTATCCAGCATGCTCTAAGGCTGTGAGTTGGTGTGGCGTCCTCTGTACTATGAATTTTACAGGGTCCATCCAGCCACCTTTCCAGTATGGTTCCGTGTCCTGAAGAGGGTTTTGGCTTTTTGATATTTAACCCGGGTGTCTTAGTATGATGCACCCTTTTAGTTCGGACGGGATTGCTATTCAAGGCCGGATTATCCCAAAATTTTATTTCGGTTTTCCGGGCGCTTTCCATCGCAAAGTATTTTTGTACTATTGACGCCAAGTCAGCGAAGCGTGTAATATCACGGCGACTTATGGCGTTAAGTATTCCCTCGTCCGCACAATTACTGCAAAAGATTGAAATTGCGTCTCCCTCGTGGCAGTCCTTTATCCTGTTCATAACCAGGAGGAATCTGTCCCAGTAGTGATGTACTGTTTCCTCGGGCTTTTGCCTGATTTGGGAAAGATCGCTTATGTTCGGGCGAGCGGGTGGCGTTGAATCTGAGACCTCACCCAATTTAAGATTCGGAGGCCGAAGAGCTCCCGAACTCTGAAGTTCGGGGTCTTGGATGTTGTCCAATGAATCTTGCCCGTTGCCTGATTCTAAGCTCAGGTCTTGAGTGGTATCCTCCCCTCCGCGGGTATCCAGTTTGGGGGGATCAAGAATTCAGACGTAACTAGTCTTACAAATAGATGAGGGGTCGCCGCACTGCGCCTCTACCACGGCAACGTGGTGGGTGACCTGGGGAGAGTTGATTTCTCTTAGATCGGGTTTAAACCCAACCTGGTCGTAATCCGTAGCGACCCCCAGGGCGGCGAGGCGATCCAAGAGCTCGTTTATAGAAGAGAGCTCCATCGGATCCAGCTACTCGACAAGTTTCGAGCTGACATGAAGGTTTCTTTTGATGACCCGAGAGGTCACCGTCGGCGCAATGGACGAACAAGCGGTCATGAGAAAACCACCTAGCCGGAGGGTTTGGCCGACAGCCAAGGCTCCCTTAGTAACGGCGCCGTCTTTAAAGACGGGAAGAGGCATCCTTCCTGATTGCGACGGCACAGAGGAACTCTCAATGAAAGCACCAATGTCGGTGTCAAAACCGGCGGATCTCGGGTAGGGGGTCCCGAACTGTGCGTCAAGGCCGGATGGTAACAGGAGACAAGGGACACGATGTTTTTACCCAGGTTCAGGCCCTCTCGATGGAGGTAATACCCTACTCCTGCTTGATTAATATTGATGATATGGGTAGTACAAGAGTAGATCTACCACGAGATCAAGGAGGCTAAACCCTAGAGGCTAGCCTATGGTATGATTGTGTATAGATATGGGTTGTTCTACGGACTACAACCCTCCAGTTTATATAGACACCGGATAGGGTTAGGGTTACACAGAGTCGGTTACAATGGTAGGAGATCTTGAGTATCCGCATCGCCTAGCTTGCCTTCTTAAAAATATGTATGTCTATGAGGTATTTTGACTTAATGGGAAGTAGGCATCTCATTCATAGGCAAGAGCAGGCCGGCCTGAAGGCATGAACTAAAGGCAGGCAAGAAGGCATTAAATGGCTTTTAAGGATTCGGTGTAAAGATGCAGAGTACAGTATCTTTCTTTCTATAAAAATATATGGAATCCGCGATCCTATCCTATTTTTGAAGTCATTTTTGCATTCGAAATTATTTTAATGCAATAGCCAGCACCACTGTCCTGCGACAACGCAGCTCCGTACACTAGTAGAAAAGGGTCTAATGTGAAACTCATTAGTCCCGGTTTGTAATTGAACCGGCACTAATGTGACCATTAGTGCCGGTTCCAACGGCCAGGCGGGCGGCGCTCATTAGTACCGGTTCGTGGCGAACCTTTAGTATCGGTTCGTGCCACGAACCGGTACTAAAGAGGTGGTGGCCTTTAGTACGGGTTGGTGGCTCCAACCGGTACTAAAAGGGGGGGTCTTTAGTACCGGTTGGAACCACCAACAAGTACTAAAGGTGGTGCACTGCCACCCGCACTGCACAATGTTTAGTCCCACCTCGCTAATTGAGAGGAGCTCGCACCGGTTTATAAGCCCCGCCGCGGCTACCGTGTCGAGCTCCACTCTAAGCAGGCCTTTGTGGGCATATTGCAAGTCTTCTGCCCTGTGGGGCCTACTGGGCCGTACGGGCCTGCATTCTGGCCCAACTAGAGATTGGGTTTCTAGTCGTATGTAGGCCATGCCGGCCCAGTAGGCGGGCTATTTTTGCTTTATTTCAAAAATAAAAATAAAAAAAATCCTTACCAACCGGGACTAAAGGTCCCCCAGACCACGGCGCGCCTCGTGCCACAACCCCGTTATACTATTTCTCAATATAGATGCATGCTTTAAAATTGTTGACAAATATGCCTTCACAAGCTTTCCCTGGTTCAACCTTAGTAAGCTAAAATTGTTGGGGAACGTAGTAATTTCAAAAAAATTCCTACGCACACGCAAGATCATGGTGATGCATAGCAACAAGAGGGGGGAGTGTTGTCTATGTACCCTCGTAGACCGACAGCGGAAGTGTTATGACAACGCGGTTGATGTAGTCGTACGTCTTCACGGCCCGACGGATCCAAGCACCGAAACTATGGCACCTCCGAGTTTTAGCACACGTTCAGCTCGATGACGATCCTCGGACTCCGATCCAGCAAAGTATCGGTGATGAGTTCCGTCAGCACGACGGCGTGGTGACGATCTTGATGTTCTACCGTCGCAGGGCTTCGCCTAAGCACCGCTACAATATTATCGAGGATTATCGTGGAGGGGGGCACCGCACACGGCTAAGAGAACGATCACGAAGATCAACTTGTGTGTCCAGAGGTGCCCCCATGCCCCCGTATATCAAGGAGCAAGGGGGGAGGCCGGCCGGCCCTTGGGGCGCGCCAAGGAGGGGGGAGTCCTCCTCCTAGTAGGAGTAGGACTCCCCTTTCCTAGTCCAACTAGGAAGAGAGAAGGGGGAAGGAAAGAGAGGGAGAGGGAGAGGGAAAGAGGGGCCGCGCCCCCTTCCCCTAGTCCAATTCGGACTCCCCATGGGAGGGGCCGCGCCACCTCCTGGGCTGCTGCCCTCTCTCTCCCCTCAGGCCCACTAAGGCCCAATACTTCCCCGGGGGGTTCCGGTAACCCTCCGGCACTATGGTTTTCTCCGAAATCACCCGGAACACTTCCGGTGTCCGAATATAGCCATCCAATATATCGATCTTTATGTCTCGACCATTTCGAGACTCCTTGTCATGTCCGTGATCACATCCGGGACTCCGAACAACCTTCGGTACATCAAAACTTATAAACTCATAATATAAATGTCATCGAAACCTTAAGCGTGCGGACCCTACGGGTTCGAGAACAATGTAGACATGACCGAGACACGTCTCCGGTCAATAACCAATAGCGGAACCTGGATGCTCATATTGGCTCCTACATATTCTACGAAGATCTTTATCGGTCAGGCCGCATAACAACATGCGTTGTTCCCTTTGTCATTGGTATGTTACTTGCCCGAGATTCGATCGTCGGTATCTCAATACCTAGTTCAATCTCATTACCGGCAAGTCTCTTTACTCGTTCCGTAATACATCATCCCGCAACTAACTCATTAGTTGCAATGCTTGCACGGCTTAGGTGATGTGCATTACCGAGAGGGCCGAGAGATACCTCTCCGACATTCGGAGTGACAAATCCTAATCTCGAAATACGCCAACCCAACAAGTACCTTCGGAGACACCTGTAGAGCACCTTTATAATCACCTAGTTGCGTTGTGACGTTTGGTAGCACACAAAGTGTTCCTCCGGTAAACGGGAGTTGCATAATCTCATAGTCATAGGAACATGTATAAGTCATGAAGAAAGCAATAGCAACATACTAAACGATCGGGTGCTAAGCTAATGGAATGGGTCAAGTCAATCACATCATTCTCCTAATGATGTGATCCTGTTAATCAAATGACAACTCATGTCCATGGTTAGGAAACATAACCATCTTTGATCAACGAGCTAGTCAAGTAGAGGCTTACTAGTGACACTCTGTTTGTCTATGTATTCACACATGCATTATGTTTCCGGTTAATACAATTCTAGCATGAATAATAAACATTTATCATGAAATAAGGAAATAAATAATAACTTTGTTATTGCCTCTAGGGCATATTTCCTTCAGTCTCCCACTTGCACTAGAGTCAATAATTTAGTTCACATCACCATGTGATTTAACACCAATAGTTCACATCGTCATGTGACCAACGCCCAAAGTGTTTACTAGAGTCAATAATCTAGTTCACATCGCTATGTGATTAACACTCGAAGAGTACTACAGTGTGATCTTGTTTTGCTTGTGAGAGAAGTTTAGTCAACGGGTCTGCCACATTCAGATCCGCATTTATTTTGCAAATTTTTATGTCAACAATGCTCTGCATGGAGCTACTCTAGCTAATTGCTCCCACTTTCAATATGTATCCAGATTGAGACTTAGAGTCATCTGGATCAGTGTCAAAATTTGCATCGACGTACCCTTTACAACGAACCTTTCTGTCACCTCCATAATCGAGAAACATATCCTTATTCCACTAAGGATAATTCGACCGCTCTCCAGTGATCTACTCCTAGATCCCTATTGTACTCCCTTGCCAAAATCAGTGTAGGGTATACAATAGATCTGGTACACAGCATGGCATACTTTATAGAACCTATGGCCATGGCATAGGGAATGACTTTGATTCTCTTTCTATCTTCTGCTGTGGTCGGGCTTTGAGTCTTACTCAATTTTACACCTTGTAACACAGTCAAGAACTCTTTCTTTGACTGTTCTATTTTGAACTACTTCAAAATCTTGTCGAGGTATGTACTCATTGACAAACTTATCAAGCGTCTTGATCTATCTCTATAGATCTTAATGCTCAATATGTAAGCAGCTTCACCGAGGTTTTTTTTTTGAAAAAAAACCTTTCAAACACTCCTTTATGCTTTGCAGAATAATTCTACATTATTTCCGATCAATAATATGTCATTCACATATACTTATCAGAAATGCTGTAGTGCTCCCATTCACTATCTTGTAAATGCAGGCTTCTCCAAAAGTCTGTACAAAACCAAATGCTTTGATCACACTATCAAAGCGTTTATTCCAACTCCGAGAGGCTTGCACCAGTCCATAAATGGATCGCTGGAGCTTGCACACTTTGTTAGCTCCCTTTGGATCGACAAAACCTTCTGGCTGCATCGTATACAACTCTTCTTCCAGAAATCCATTCAGGAATGCAGTTTTGACATCCATCTGCTAAATTTCATAATCATAAAATGCGGCAATTGCTAACATGATTTGGACAGACTTAAGCATCGCTACGAGTGAGAAGGTCTCATCGTAGTCAACTCCTTGAACTTGTCAAAAAACCTTTTTGCGACAATTCAAGCTTTGTAGATAGTAACACTACTATCAGCGTCTGTCTTCCTCTTGAAGATCCATTAATTTTCTATGGCTTGCCGATCATTGGGCAAGTCCACCAAAGTCCATACTTTGTTCTTATACATGGATCCCATCTCAGATTTTATGGCCTCAAGCCATTTCGCGGAATCTGGGCTCATCATCGCTTCCTCGTAGTTCGTAGGTTCGCCATGGTCAAGTAACATGACCTCCAGAACAGGATTACCATACCACTCTGGTGCGGATCTCACTCTGGTTTACCTACAAGATTCGGTAGTAACTTGATCTGAAGTTACATGATCATCATCATTAGCTTCCTCACTAATTGGTGTATTAGTGACAGGAACAGATTTCTATGATGAACTACTTTCCAATAAGGGAGAAGGTACAATTACCTTATCAAGTTCTACTTTCCTCCCACTCACTTCTTTCGAGAGAAACTCCTTCTCTAGAAAGGATCCATTCTTAGCAACGAATATCTTGCCTTCGGATCTGTGATAGAAGGTGTACCCAACAGTTTCCTTTGGATATCCTATGAAGACACATTTCTCCGATTTGGGTTCGAGCTTATCAGGTTGAAGCTTTTGCACATAAGCATCGCAGCCCCAAACTTTAAGAAATGACAACTTTGGTTTCTTGCCAAACCACAGTTCAGATTGTGTCGTCTCAACGGACTTAGATGGTGCCCTTTTTAACGTGAATGCAGCTGTCTTTAATGCATAAACACAAAAACGATAGTGGTAAATCGGTAAGAAACATCATAGATTGCACTATATCCAATAAAGTACGGTTATGACGTTCGGACACACCATTATGCTGTGGTGTTCCAAGTGGCGTCAGTAGTAAAACTATTTCACATTGTTTTAACTGAAGACCAAACTCGTAACTCAAATACTCTTCTCCATGATCAAATCGTAGAAACTTTATTTTCTTGTTACGATGATTTTCCACTTCACTCTGAAATTATATGAACTTTTCAAATGTTTCAGACTTCTATTTCATTAAGTAGATATACCCATATCTGCTTAAATCATCCGTGAAGGTCAGAAAATAATGACACTTATCGCAAGCCTCAATATTCATCGGACGACATACATCAGTATGTATGATTTCCAACAAATCTGTTGCTTGCTCCATTGTTCTGGAGAACGGCGTTTTTGTAAGTGCATCTAGTGCCACCCCCAGTTGGTTTTGGAGTATTGATGACAAACCTAGTTGAGGGACTAATGTGTTTGTGAGAATTGCAGGATAACACAGGTAGAAGTCCCTCATTGATTCGGTTTTACTACCAGAGATGACCCCTAAAAATGTACGAAGACATTGAAGTCAATGGTGGTATATGAAGATATTCACATTGAAGACTATGACAAGAGAAGACACCACGTGAAGCCTATGGAACTCGAAGACTTAGATCCTTCGTAGTTCTCTTTCATTTGTGTTGAGTCATAGGAACCACCGTACTGTTAAGTGGGGTCCAAGAGAACCAGTCAGAACGACTGAAGTGATGCCTAATTCAAAACCTATGTCTTCGAGCAAAGACTATGAGAGCAAATCTTGTCCAGAGTCGGACAAGTCAGCTTTACTTGTAGCCAAAGTAAAGTTGCCGTGTGAGTTCGAAATCTGACCGTTGGAACACATGTCAGTTCCTTAGTGACCCAGGGTCATTTCGGACAAATCAGGTCGGGTTGCCCAGTGGCTATAAATAGTCCACCCCCTACAACCATAAACGGTTGGCTGCTCAGATTTCAGTGCACGGCTTTTGTCGTTTGAGAGCAACCCACCTCGAAGCCTTTGAGAGAAAATTCCTAGCGAGGAGAAAAGCCCTAACCACCCAGAGCCAGAGAGAATTGGGCATCACTTAAGTCTTCCTGTCTGAGTGATCTGAAGACTTATTACACTTGAGGACTATGCATCCTCCAGCTGGTTAGGCGTCGCGTTCTGAGCATCCAAGAGACATATTGGATTGCCGGTGAACAAAGTCTGTGAAGGTTTGGGAGTCTACCTTGAAGACTTACCAGAGTGATTGGGCGAGGTCTGTGTGACCTTAGCTCAAGGGGAATACGGTGAGGACTAGGTGTCCTGAGCTGCGTGTTCAGGACTGGGTGTCCGGGACTGTGTGTCCTTTGGTTTAAATACCTAGCCGCCCTAACCAGACGTACAGTTGTCACAGCAACTGGAACTGGTCCAACAAATCATTGTCTTCAACGAGCCACTGGTTTCATCTTCACTTCCTTTTACTTACTGTTACTCATTGTGAAGACATTGCATGCTTGCTCTATCTTTTGTCTTCACAACGTAACTGTATGATTTGTTTGGCTTCATAACTTCTTCCTACCTGATCCTTATTACACTGCAGCTACTTGTCATTGTGCTTTCACTCTATTGAATACTTGACCACGGCTTGCCTAGTGTAATCTAACTTCCGCTGCTTAGTGATAGGCATATCTCTACTGTTTGTCTTCACAACTTCCACGTTTTGAAGACTTTCATAAAAATCGCCTATTCACCCCCCCTCTAGTCGATATAACGCACTTTCAATTGGTATCAGAGCAAGGTGCTCCCTTGTTCTGTGTGATTCGGTTTAACCACCTGGAGTTTTAGCTATGTCGACTGCAGGGATAATCAAAGTCTCCGCTGCATGCCCCGTCTTCGATGGAACTGAATATCCCTACTGGAAGAATAAGATGTGCATGCATCTTGAAGCCATTGACGTCGACCTATGGTATGTCGTCGAGAACGGCGTTCCCAAGGCTGGAGAAGGTGTCACTGCTGCTGATGTCAAGAAGTTCACTCAACTGGACTCTACTGCCAAGAATATCATCTGTGGTCATCCGACCAAAGGACAGTATGGCCGTGTGAGTGCCTTGAAGACATCCAAGCTGGTCTGGGATTGGCTCTCCAAGGTCAATGAAGGCATCTCAACCCAGAGAGATCAGAGAATCAGTGTTCTTCGCAACCTCTTCAACCGCTTCAAGCGAAATGACAATGAGAATGTCCAGCACACATTTGACCGGCTCACTGACAACACAAATGAGCTTCAAGCCCTCGGCGCCACTGAGATAACCAAACATGAAATCATCAAGACGCTGCTGAGATCACTTGATAGTTCGTTTGACATCCTAGCCCTGATGATTCAAGAACGTCCTGACTTCAAGACACTCGATCCGTCTGACATACTTGAGAGGCTCAACACACATGAGTTTCAGCTTTCTGAGAAAAGAGATATCTACGGTCCAAACTATGGGCGAAATCATGCCTTGAAGGCAAAAGTTGTTTCCTCATCTGAAGAAGAATCTGACAGCAGTTCTGATGATCCTGAAGACATTGGAAGGGAACTTGCAATGCTAGTGAAGAAGTTCCAAAAATTCACCAAGAAGAAAGGCTTCAGAAAGTCTTCACGATCAAGCTCAAGGAATGATGAAGCCTCTGCTCATGACTACAAGAAGAAAACATGTCACAAGTGCAAGAAAACTGGACACTTCATCTCTGAGTGTCCATAGTGGGACAATGAGAATAGAAAGAAGAAGAAGAAGAGCAAGGAATATGACTCTGACGACAAGAAGAAGAAGAAGAAATACTCAAAGTCTTCTTCCAAGTCTTCCTCAAAGTCTTCATCACACAAGAAGAGCTCATCTAGCAAGGCACGTGCGTTTGTTGGCAAGGAAATGGATTCAGAGGAGGAGTCCGCTTCTGAGGAGGCAGAGGTGGAGTCTAAGGAGGTGTCTGATTCTGGCATTGCAAGTCTGGCTACAGCATACGTCGCCAAGTCCATCTTCAACACTGAAGACAATGACTTCATCACTGACACCGATGCAAATGACAAGGACGACTCCACTCCTACCTACTGCTTCATGGCACGCGGTGCCAAGGTAAACACGCGCACTACTCACTATCAAACATCTAGTGACGATGACTCTGATTGTGATTCAAAACCCAGCTACAAAACATTTGCTAAAATTGCAACTGAACAACAAAAGGCCATGGAACATATTCAAAAACTGTTAGACAGAAGCGATGATCTGTTGGGTGCTGAAATGACTCGATCTGAATCCTTAATTGAAGACATAAAAAATCTTCATGTTAAGTATCAGGAACTTGAAGATCGTCATGATACTCTCTCAACAACTCATGAAAAGCTTTCCTATGATTATCTTCAAAGGAAACAAGATCTTGAGAAATTGAGAGCGGCTCATGAAGACCTTCAAAAGGAAAGCGAGTCACTTCGCGCCGAACAGATCAGTTCCGCTCAGGAAGGATTTGAACCACCATGCCTTAAATGCATTGAGCGTGATAATGCTACATCTGTTGCTGAATGTTCCACTGCTACTGCTGTTGCAATATCTTCAACTATTGAAGTGGTAACTAACCCCTCTGCTGAGGATACCACTGCTATTGCTGATGAGAATGCTAGGTTGAAGACATTGCTTGAAACAGGGATGGACAAAAGTCTTAAAGGGCATCAGACATTATGTGATGTCCTCAAGAAGCAGATTCTGAACCGAAACCCTAGGAAAGAGGGTGTTGGGTTCGTAAGGAAAATAAATGCAGATGGCTCTTACTGGAAACCTGAGCAGTACCCCAAAACCACATGGGTTGCTGCAAAGGAATCCTCAGCAGATCCATCCAATCTATCTGGCTTCACTTGTGCTAACCCAATTATCATTGATGAATCCTTTGATGCAAACTATAAACTGTTTAAAAATCAGAATGGTGAAGTGTTTGCCAGGTACATTGGTACTAACTGCAGGAATGGACCGCCTATGAAGAAGATCTGGGTTCCAAAAACGTGTCTGGAGAATCTTCCTGTGAATGTCTTCATGACACCTCACATGAAGAAGACAAACCTCAGACCAAAGGCTTCATACGGTCCAAAGGCTTCATACAGACAAAGGACTCACCTGAGTCGCACTAACGCAAATGCTTTGCAGGGAAACCATACTCAGGCATATGAATATGAGAACGGTTCATCAAACCGCCATGTTCATATGAACAAGAACTATTCTGCCTATTCTTATGAGTACTATTGTCCGCCTGCTAGACTGTTTGCTAGGGCTCCAAAGCCAAAATTCTCAGATGCTGCACTTAGACTTATTGCTTCTAAACCACCCTTGAAGATGTGGGTGGTTAAGAAAGCTTAACTCTCTTTTGCAGGGAAAGGTCTCCAGCAGAAAACCAAAATCTTCTGACGCTATTGCTGGGGACCTTAAAAATCTTGCAGGGCGCAAGATCAAATGCCCGAATGGCATCACTATGTATGTCGTTCCTGAATCGCATGCTACTCTCCCTATTAGTCCTAATCTGGATCTAAGTTTTCATAACCCACTGGTTCGTCAAATGTTTTTGCTTCACAATTCTCTTCGTGAAGCCTATCCCCCTAACTGCACTGTAGGGTACGACACCAGCGTCTTCAGAATGGATTATTGACAGTGGGTGTACAAATCACATGACTGGCAAAAGAAGTCTTCTTATGGACTCAACCTTACGTCCATCCGATAAGAGCCACATCACATTTGCTGACACTGGTAAAAGTAAGGTATTGGGTCTAGGTAGAGTTGCAATCTCAAAGGATCAACACATGGATAAAGTCATGCTTGTTGAATCTCTTGGCTTCAACTTAATGTCTGTCTCAATGCTTTGTGATTTGAACATGGTCGTAATATTTGGAAAATATCGTTGCCTGGTACTAATGGAATCTGACAAGTCTCTAGTGTTTGAAGGGTATCGGAAAGATGATTTGTATGTGGTAGATTTCTCAGCAGGGCCACAGCTTGCAGTATGTCTTCTGGCAAAGGCTTCAGAATGCTGGCTTTGGCATCGGAGGCTTGGGCATGCTGGCATGAGGAACCTCCACACCCTTGCAAAGAAGAAGCATGTCATAGCCATCAAGGGCGTCAAGTTCAAGAAAGATCACTTATGCGGTGCCTGTGAAGCAGGGAACATGACAAGGGCAAAACATCCCTCGAAGACAATCATGACCACTACTCGACCCTTCGAACTGCTTCACATGGATCTTTTTGGTCCCACTCACTACTCAACTTTTTCCACTACTGCTTGCCTCTATGGCTTTGTCATTGTTGATGATTACTCTAGATATACTTGGGTGCACATAATCCTTTACAAGACTGAAGTGCAGGATGTCTTCAGACGCTTCGCCAATCGAGCTATGAACAATTATGGCGCCAAGATAAAGCACATCAGAAGTGACAATGGCACTGAATTCAAGAACACTGGCCTTGATACATATCTTGATACTTTGGGCATCGCACATGAATTCTCAGCTCCGTACACGCCATAGCAGAATGGCATCATCGAATGCAAGAACAGAACACTCATTGAGATGGCCAGAACAATGCTAGATGAATACAAGACTCCAAGAAAATTCTGGCCTGAAGCCATTGACACTGCATGCCATACAATTAACCGTGTTTATCTTCACAAGCTTCTGAACAAGACATCGTATAAACTCCTAACTGGCAAGAAGCCAAATGTCAATTACTTAAGAGTATTTGGCGCAAGATGCTGGATCAAGGACCCACACCACACCTCAAAGTTTGCACCAAAAGCACATGATGGTTTTATGCTTAGATGAAGTTCCAGCTAATGAATCAATCAAGCTTATGGGAACTGGAGAGATTATGCCTTCTGAAGCTCATCCTGAAGAAGAACTTATCATCTCAGCACCTGATCCACATGAAGACAATGCTCAGCCTGAAGACATTCCTCCCAACGACAACACAGATCAGCAAGAGCAAAGTCTTCGCCCTGTACATCCTCGTGTTGCCAATGAAGTGCAGATTGATAGAATAATTGACAGCATCAATGCACCAGGTCCACTCACTCGTTCAAGGGCAACTCAGTTGGCAAATTTCTGTGGGCACTTCGCATTCATCTCAATTTCAGAACCCAAGAAAGTTGAAGAAGCCTTTATGGAACCTGAATGGATTCAAGCAATGCAAGAAGAGCTTCAACAATTTGAGCTGAACAATGTATGGGAACTGGTTAAGCGTCCTGATCCACGGAAGCATAACATAATAGGCACCAAATGGATATACCACAACAAGCAAGATGAGCATGGTCAAATCGTCAGAAACAAATCTCGCCTCGTTGCTCAAGGATATACTCAAGTGGAAGGCATTGACTTCGATGAAACCTTTGCTCCTATTGCTAGACTTGAAGCCATACGTATACTGCTGGCCTATGCAAATCATCATAACATACTTCTATATCAAATGGATGTGAAGAGTGCCTTTCTCAATGGCAAGATTGAAGAAGAAGTGTATGTTGCACAACCACCTGGGTTTGAAGATCCAAAACATCCTAACATGGAATACAAGCTCAACAAGGCACTGTATGGCCTCAAACAAGCCCCTCGGGCCTGGTATGACACACTCAAATACTTCCTGAAGAGCAAAGGCTTCATACCTGGTTCCCTAGATCCCACTCTCTTCACGAAGACATATGATGGTGAACTGTTTGTGTGCCAAACATATGTGGATGACATTATCTTCGGCTGCACCAATCAGAAGTACAGTGAAGAGTTTGGCTATATGATGCAAGAGCAATATCAGATGTCTATGATGGGGGAGCTGAAGTTCTTCCTCGGTCTTCAAATACGGCAACAATGCAACAGCATCTTCATATCTCAAGAGAAATATCTCAAAGAGTGCCTGAAGAAGTTTGGTATGCAAGAATGCAAAGGCTTCACAACACCAATGCCAGCCAAACATCATCTGGGTCCCGACGACAATGCTAAAGAGTTCGATCAAAAGGTATTCCACTCCATGATTGGTTCTTTGCTTTATTTATGTGCATCTAGGCCAGATATTATGCTTAGTGTTTGCATGTGTGCTTGATTTCAAGCGGCACCAAAGGAGTCGCATCACTTAGCAGTGAAGCGAATTCTTCGATATTTGGCTCACACCCCAACTCTAGGATTATGGTATCCAAAGGGCTCAGAGTTTGATCTGGTTGGATTCTCGGATGCTGATTATGCTGGTGACAAGGTTGATCGGAAGTCTACATCAGGCACATGCCACTTTCTGGGACGATCACTTGTATGTTGGTCTTCAAAGAAGCAGAACTGTGTATCCCTCTCCACTACTGAATCTGAATACATTGCTGCTGGATCTTGCTGCGCTCAGCTTCTGTGGATGAAGCAAACTCTCAAGGACTATGGCATTCATCTGAAGCAAGTGCCACTTTACTGCGACAACGAAAGCGCCATCAATATTGCCAACAACCCAGTTCAGCACTCGAAGACAAAGCACATTGAAATTCGTCATCACTTTCTCAGAGATCATGTTGTGAAGGAAGATATTGATATCATACACGTCAACACTGAAGAGCAATTGGCAGATATCTTCACCAAGCCCTTGGATGAGAAGAGATTTTGCAAGTTACGGTGTGAGCTAAATATCTTGGAATCCTCAAATGTCCTGTGATCAGGCACACATCCTAACACTTATGCATACTGATGACTTAGATGTGCAACACACGAAGTAACGTATATCTTCAATCAATGAAGACATACATTCTAAGTGTGAATACATTAATGTGGAATTTGACTTTGGAGCGCCACGATAATTGTGCGCCGTGTCTGGGTCTAATACTTCCTATACTATGGGTAACGCCACCACCAAACAGTTCTATTTTGAAGTGTTTCACTCATGGCGTTACCTTGCAATGTCTTCATATTTGGTTTGGCTTCAATCTCAACATGTCTTCATGATTATCTTCACTATGTTGATTATATAGATATATATATGTATATATACTAGTGTTCTGTCCTCTACAGCATTCACTTATAGCCATGTCTTCTTGTTTGAATCTTTTGAACTAAGTGAATGTGATCGGACCCTAATCTCCCTATGCTTTCTATCTCAAATTCTATCTCTCCAAGTCATATGCATTCTATTGAAACTGTCGAATGTCTTTTCTGCGTCCTTGTCAGCAGAAGACATAGAGACAACCTTTAAAACCGCTTTCAATGCTCATTCATCCACAAGAAATCCGGAGAAGTAGGAATGACCACCCGACAATCCAGGCGTGCGTGGGATGTGGAACTACCCCCGAGATTCCGCATGATGGCCACGCGCTGTTCAGATGCGAATCGCCAGGGGCACCTGTGTAATAGCGCAGTGCCGCCCCTGTAACTATAAATACACACTCACCGCGGTCATTATCTCCTTCTTCCTCCCTCGCACGAACCCTAGCACCACCGCTAGCCCTCGACGACGCCGGTGATGAAGCGCTTCGCTGCCGCAACCTCTCCGACGCCGTCTTCACACCGATCGCGGACATCGTCCTCTCCGCCGTCGCCGTAGGTGTCTTCCGTCACCAAGTTAGGGCACGGAGGATTGAACTGCTCGGCCTCATCTCCCACTCCGTCTAGCAGTTCCAAGTGTGGTAAATAAAACTTCTTTTTGCAGCCCCTTTTGATCCTATGGTTCTGTCACTTTCTACCATAAGAAGTTTCTATTCACACAAGTTAGATCACTCTCAGTCTGCATCTCATGTCATGCCTAGTATATTCACTTGTGCTTCATGAAGTAGTTAGATTCCTCACTTGTACTGATCTGTGGGTTCGTACAAATCTGGAACCAACTTCTTATCTACGAGTGAATGTCTTCGCACGATGAGGTCAATGTCTTCTAAACTGATTAATCTTCAAAATCTTCTGAGAATGCATATGACCTCTTCCCCTTCCCTCGCACCTTAATGCTGTCACAGGTACATGTCCGTGGGAGAATCCTTTGGTTCTCATAGTCTGCATTCATTTGTAGAGTTCTTACAGCATCACATAAATTCTCCTGAAGCCAGTTCCTGTTGGTCCAGCAAAAGAAAGCCTTTGAAGCCTTTGAACGTCTTGAAGCCTTCCAAGTTAAGGTTTATGGCTTCAGAAACAGCAGCAAGGAAGGGGGGCAGACAGCGACGTGGCGGAACATCCAAAGATCTGCCTGATGAACTGGCAGAAATGTATAAAACAGATCCTGAAGAGAATTATGGTCAGCGCAAGACCCGAATCCAATGGATTTGACGCTATTGGGCAGCACAATGGTTCCAATACCGCTTCGTCACCCAGGAGTATGCTGAGAAAAACGCCATCAAGAGACCATGGGGAGACATCCTATACAAAAATCTCATACCCAGGTCCAAAGATGAAGTCATTGCTCAAGGCTTCTACCCGTGCATGGTCCGTGGACCACAGCCTGCTGAAGCACATCCGTCGTCACTACTCTGGTGTCGTGACGACAATCTGTTCAAGCGCAACTTCCAGTTTACCCAGAACTCAGCGAAGCAGAACAAGAAGAAGTTGGGGTTAGACTTCAACCCTGGTTCCTCCGCACCAATGGCAGATGGCACACGCGAGGCAGAACCGAATGTCATCGGACCATATGCCAACCTTGAGGGCCTCATCACCCGCATCTTAGTCTAAGGGACTGCCATGAATGACCCTCCAGCTGACTCTGATTCAGAAGACGCGCCTGCCGTGCCGAAGCCAAAGCAGCTGAAGAAGCCAAAAGCTTCAAAGCCGGCCACTTCACCAAAAATCTCAAGGGCGAAGCCATTGGCAACTGCACCTCCTGAAGACAGTGTGCAGTCTGAAGACGTTTCCCGCATATCCAAGCCTCAAAAGAGCAAGAGGTCTCAGCCCCACAGCGGCAAAGAGCTCACAGCTGCTGCCATTCTGCGTAGTGAAACCATTGATCTGTCAACTGATGAAGATCTTGGAGATGACGCTCTCGAGCAGCTCATCAAGAGCAAAGAAGAAGCAGAAATCTTCAACAATCTGCCTCTCTTTGATGTCGCCATCATCCACAACTTCATTGACGAGTGGCTTGCCACACCAAACATCAGCTTTGAAGATCTACAGCTGCCCATTGGCCTCAGCGTCGCCTTCCAAGGCACTATTGCTTCAGAACTTGCTATTGCCCAGCGCATTGTTGAACTGAAGCAGAAAATTGATTTTGAAAAGGCTCAGTTCAAGAAGCATATGGCCAAGCTCAGCGTGCAAGAAGTGAAGAACATCAAGATCATGCTGCACGAGCTCAAGGAAAACTTTCTGAAGAAGCGTGCAGAAGCTCAGGGTTCGCGTGAGCGGATGAAGACTCTGGCTGACAGATGTGTGCAAGCCTATAATGAGGTTGAGAAGCGCAAGGCACTTGGGCGTCCTGGCATCGACCCCAGGATGGCCGCGAAGAAGAAGAAGAAGCCTGCTATGGCTGAACCAGAGGCACCAAGGCAGGAAGCAGTTCCAATTGTCTTCCCAACTGCAATGACTGGCTCGAAGCCAAAGAGTCGGTCAACCTCTTCAGAGCTCAAGAAGACAAGAACTGCCGAGGCTGAAGCCAGGAAGAGGAAACACTTTGAAGCCTCTCCTTCTGCCCCCACCCAGAAGAAGCGAAAGAACAAGAAAGCTCGGGCTGCTCCCACAGAGCCCTTGATTGTTGAACCCCTTTCTGTAGTCTATCCTGACGCAGAACGTCAAGTGACAGTTCATGAGCCTGCTCCCACAGAGGCTCCTGAAGCTGAAGACATTCCAGCAGCCGACCCCATCGCTGCTGAAGACATTGGTCATCATGACAATGTACAAGATGATGGAGCCCTTCCTCAGCTTGAAACCAGTGAACTCATCAGCATTGGTCGTCCTCTGACGCCAATTGCACAGGATGCGTCATGGGCGGATCGCCCACAAGTGGAAGAAGAATCTGAGGTCCAGCCCACTCCAACTCCACAGGCGTCGTCTGCATTTTGCAGGCTTCGCAAAGGTCCACAGCCTCAAGACTCTGCTGACGACATTCCGGCTGCATCAGCCGAAAAAAATGAAGAAGTACCACAAGATCCCACTCCCCCGCTCCACCAAGAAGCAGTTCTCCAGGAGAACGTGCCTGAGTCTGACCCTCCAGCTAGTCAAGTGGAGGCTGAAAATATTGAGGCTGCCACAACCAACACTGAAGCCAATGTGGAGCCCTCCCCACCAAAAGCTTCAGAAGACAGCGAAGCTACTGATCCTGTCACTTCTGTTCCTGAGTCTGCTACCGGTCCCCAATTTGATTACCATGTTGAGCATAGGCCTCAAGTCGAGAAGCCAGTCCCAAGACTGCCAAGGTTCCCAGGTCGTGCATCAGCTCCTGGCTCCTTTAACATCACTAGCTTCAGGGCAGATAATACGTTCTTCAATAGCTCCAAGAACCCCTATTCAAGGGAAAGGATTTCATCAGATAGGTTCTAGAGCCATCCTCAGCGCAGCTACTATTCATGCATCCTGTACAACCAAGGTCGCATCTTCCCGCACAAGCGCCTTGATGTTGAAGCTATTGCTGGTCTGCCCTGTCTGGAAGAAGCGTTGGATTGCTTCAAGCAAGTGGGTCTACTGCAGTTTGCGACTGATGAAGAGCACTGGAATGAAGAGCTTCTGCTACAATTCTATGCCACCCTCCACATCAAAGGATACAACAGAGATCCAAAGACTTGGGTCCTGGAGTGGATGACCGAAAATGTTCATCACGAAGCCAATGCATTTGATGTCATTGAGCTCACCGGCCTGCCCACTCCTGGTGAATTCTTCGAGGAAGGCTGTCAACTACACACTGAAGCTCTTGAGAGCATATTCCAGAGGCCTAAACCGAATATGAGTCAGATGCTCTCCATGATGAAGCCATTGCCCCACGATGCTCCTTATCCCACAGAGTTCTTCGATGAAGACCTTGAGTACCTGCCCAGAACCATCTATCACATCATCAGGCGGACTCTCTGGCCTATCAAAGGGCACTCTCCAAATGCCAAGATCGAGGGTGCAATGAAGACTCTGATATTTTGTATCCTTCATGGCAAATGCTTCAATGCACAAGACTTCTTCATACGCCAACTTGCTGCATCAGGCTCAGATTTATTTGGTTTGAAGTTCTATGCTCCATGGGTAATGAGGTCAAACTTCACTCTGCGATCTCATATCAGCCCTCAGCCCGCAACCATCGAATCTTCTTGCCAGATGTGGATACCTCTGCTGAAGCCATATATCCTGAGCCTGCCAAGCAACCTCTGAGTCTTCAGAATGCAGAACACCAGAGCTTCACTCAGAATGTTGAAGGTGTTGAAGCCATCTCCAGGGTGTATCCGTTGGCTGGCACTACACGTGCACCACGCCCTGCATCCACTGAAGCCACTGACAGCACACCTGCTCAAAGACCCAAGAAGCGCGCTCGTGCTCTCAATGATCGAGAGCTTCTTGTGGCCTCTCATCAAAAGCAGGATATGCATCACGACTGGCTGAAGAGACAGATGAAAAGCCTCTTGGTGGATGTAAATCGCATCTGAAATCTTGCCACCAAGAATGCATTCGTTGCCCATGAAACCTGTCGCCACACCTGGAAAGGACTCACAATGCTGTGTTCTGAAGCTGATCTTCAAGAGGATGGCTTCAAAGAGCGATTCAAGTTTGAATCCACACCTCCCAAAAGGGCTGTGCTGCGAGGAACTCCATCCCTTGAAGACTCAGAGTTCTCTTCATCTGCTACCACGGTGACTGCAAGGATTATCGAGGAAGAAGACGACGCTACATCACGCGTCGACTCTGCACCAAGCTCTTCAGCACCGCCAAACACCTCCAACGACCCTGCTGCGCATGGGAACGTGTAGAAAACTCTATGTCTTCAAACCTTTTTGGTCCTCGCTGCCAAAAGGGGGAGAAGCATATGAAGTTGATAGTCTTCAAGCGGGTCAATATGGGCGGGTGCCTTATATTTTGCTACATTTTGCTTCGTGCTTACAACTCCCGTTTTGCTACATTTGCTTCTTTGAGTTGTAACACTTAAACTCGATGGTCGTCTGCTACTTGTTTGCCACTTTGTTTTCCGAAGATAATTCCGCATGTGCGACGATAAATTCCGCACTTAGATCATTCTGCAGACGTCCATTTTTCATTATGCATGTCATTATCTTCATATACTTTTACATGCATAGTGGATTGTCATCATAAGTTGAAGTGGATCTCCACAAGTACAACCTGTCATGTGCATTTGCATTCCAGAAGCAAATTACTTATATGCACATCTTCAGGGGGAGCCCTTGCAGCTTATGAAGACAATTCCTTTACAATTTCACAAATTATATTCCCCGTTGAAAACTTCAACTAGTTTGTCATCAATCACCAAACAGGGGGAGATTGTAAGTGCATCTAGTGCCACCCCTAGTTGGTTTTGGAGTATTGACGACAAACCTAGTTGAGGGACTAATGTGTTTGTGAGAATTGCAGGATAACACAGGTAGAAGTCCCTCATTGATTCGGTTTTACTACCAGAGATGACCCCTAAAAATGTACGAAGACATTGAAGTCAATGGTGGTATATGAAGATATTCACATTGAAGACTATGACAAGATAAGACACCACGTGAAGCCTATGGAACTCGAAGACTTAGATCCTTCGTAGTTCTCTTTCATTTGTGTTGAGTCATAGGAACCACAGTACTGTTAAGTGTTGGAAATATGCCCTAGAGGCAATAATAAAAGCATTATTATTATATTTCCTTGTTCATGATAATTGTCTTTTATTCATGCTATAATTGTGTTATCCGGAAATCGTAATACACGTGTGAATAATAGACACCAACATGTCCCTAGTAAGCCTCTAGTTGACTAGCTCGTTGATCAATAGATAGTCATGGTTTCCTGACTATGGGCATTGGATGTCATTGATAACGAGATCACATCATTAGGAGAATGATGTGATGGACAAGACCCAATCCTAAACATAGCACAAGATCGTATAGTTCGTTTGCTAGAGTTTTTCCAATGTCAAGTATCCTTTCCTTAGACCATGAGATCGTGTAACTCCCGGATACCGTAGGAGTGCTTTGGGTGTACCAAACGTCACAACGTAACTGGGTGACTATAAAGTTATGCTACGGGTATCTCCGAAAGTGTCTGTTGGGTTGACACAGATCAAGACTGGGATTTGTCACTCCGTATGACGGAGAGGTATCACTGGGCCCACTCGGTAATGCATCATCATTATGAGCTCAAAGTGACCAAGTGTCTGGTCACGGGATCATGCATTACGGTATGAGTAAAGTGACTTGCCGGTAACGAGATTGAACAAGGTATTGGGATACCGACGATCGAATCTTAGGCAAGTAACACACCGATTGACAAAGGGAATTGCATACGGGGTTGCTTGAATCCTCGACATCGTGGTTCATCCGATGAGATCATCGAGGAGCATGTGGGAGACAACATGGGTATCCAGATCCCGCTGTTGGTTATTGACCGGAGAGTCGTCTTGGTCATGTCTACATGTCTCCCGAACCCGTAGGGTCTACACACTTAAGGTTCGGTGACGCTAGGGTTGTAAAGATATGTATATGCAGTAACCCGAATGTTGTTCGGAGTCCCGGATGAGATCCCGGACGTCGCGAGGAGTTTCGGAATGGTCCGGAGGTAAAGAATTATATATAGGAAGTGCTGTTTTGGCCATCGGGACAAGTCTCGGGGTCACCGGTATTGTACCGGGACCACCGGAAGGGTCCCAGGGGTCCACCGGGTGGGACCACCCATCCCGGAGGGCCCCATGGGCCAAAGTGGCGAAGGGAACCAGCCCATAGTGGGCTTGTGCGCCCCCTTAGGCCCACCCCATGCGCCTAGGGTTGGAACCCTAGGGGTGGGGGGGGGGCGCCCCACCTTGCCTTGGGGGCTACTCCAGCCCTGGCCGCCGCCCCCCTAGGAGATCTCATCCCCTAGGGCCGGCGCCCCCCCTAGGGGAGCCTATATATATGAGGGGAGGGAGGGGGCAGCCGACCCTGAGTCTTGGCGCCTCCCTCTCCCCTGCTACACCTCTCTCTCTCGTAGTATACGGCGAAGCCCTGCTGCTGTGACGCCCTGCATCCACCACCACGCCGTCGTGCTGCTGGATCTTCATCAACCTCTCCTTCCACCTTGTTGGATCAAGAAGGAGGAGACGTCACGCTGACCGTACGTGTGTTGAACGCGGAGGTGCCGTCCGTTCGGCGCTAGGATCTCCGGTGATTTGGATCACGTCGAGTACGACTCCCTCATCCCGGTTCTTTGAACGCTTCCGCTCGCGATCTACAAAGGTATGTAGATGCATCCGATCACTTGCTGCTAGATGAACTCATAGATGGATCTTGGTGAAACCGTAGGAAATTTTTTGTTTTCTGCAACGTTCCCCAACATTAAGTGGGGTCCAAGAGAACCAGTCAGAACGACTGAAGTGATGCCTAATTCTAAACCTATGTCTTCGAGCGAAGACTATGAGAGCAAATCTTGTCCAGAGTCGGACAAGTCAGCTTTACTTGTAGCCCAAGTAAAGTTGCCGTGTGAGTTCGAAATCTGACCGTTGGAACACGTGTCAGTTCCTTAGTGACCCAGGGTCATTTCGGACAAATCAGGTCGGGTTGCCCAGTGGCTATAAATAGTCCACCCCCTACAACCATAAACGGTTGGCTGCTCAGATTTCAGTGCACGGCTTTTGTCGTTTGAGAGCAACCCACCTCGAAGCCTTTGAGAGAAAATTCCTAGAGAGGAGAAAAGCCCTAACCACCCAGAGCCAGAGAGAATTGGGCATCACTTAAGTCTTCCTGTCTGAGTGATCTGAAGACTTATTACACTTGAGGACTGTGCATCCTCCAGCCGGTTAGGCGTCGCGTTCTGAGCATCCAAGAGACATTGTGGATTGCCGGTGAACGAAGTCTGTGAAGGTTTGGGAGTCTACCTTGAAGACTTACCAGAGTGATTGGGCGATGTCTGTGTGACCTTAGCTCAAGGGGAATACGGTGAGGACTGGGTGTCCTGAGCCGCGTGTTCAGGACTGGGTGTCCGGGACTGTGTGTCCTTTGGTTTAAATACCTAGCCGCCCTAACCAGACATACAGTTGTCACAACAACTGGAACTGTTCCAACAAATCATTGTCTTCAACGAGCCACTGGTTTCATCTTCACTTCCTTTTACTTACTGTTACTCATTGTGAAGCCATTGCATGCTTGCTCTATCTTTTGTCTTCACAAGGTAACTGTATGATTTGTTTGGCTTCATAACTTCTTCCTACCTGATCCTTATTACACTGCAGCTACTTGTTATTGTGCTTTCACTCTATTGAATACTTGACCATGGCTTGCCTAGTGTAATCTAACTTCCGCTGCTTAGTGATAGGCATATCTCTACTGTTTGTCTTCACAACTTCCACATTTTGAAGACTTTCATAAAAATCGCCTATTCACCCCCCCTCTAGTCGATATAACGCACTTTCAGTTTTAGTCATCTTGCCCAAGAGACATGGTTCGCAAGCATCAAGTTATTCCAAAATCCCATCAGCATGGAGTTTCTTCATGCGCTTTACACCAATATGACTTAAACGGCAGTGCCACAAATAAGTTGCACTATCATTATTAACTTTGCATCTTTTGGCTTCAATATTATGAATATGTGTATCACTACGATCGAGATCCAACAAACCATTTTCGTTGGTGTGTATGACCATAGAAGGTTTTATTCATCTAAATAGAACAACAATTGTTCTCTAACTTAAATGAACAACCGTATTGCAATAAACATGATCAAATCATATTCATGCTCAATGCAAACACCAAATAACACTTATTTAGTTTCAACACTAATCCCGAAAGTATAGGGAGAGTGTGATGATGATCATATCAATCTTGGAACCACTTCCAACACACATCGTCACTTCACCCTTAACTAGTTTCTGTTTATTCTGCAACTCCCGTTTCGAGTTACTACTCTTAGCAACTGAACCAGTATCAAATACTGAGGGGTTGCTATAAACTCTAGTAAAGTACACATCAATAACATGTATATCAAATATAGCTTTGTTCACTTTGCCATCCTTCTTATCCGCCAAATATTTGGGGTAGTTCCGCTTCCAGTGACCAGTCCCTTTGCAGTAGAAGCACTTAGTCTCAGGCTTAGGTCCAGACTTGGGCTTCTTCACTTGAGCAACAACTTGCTTGCCGTTCTTCTTGAAGTTTCCCTTCTTCCCTTTGCCCATTCTCTTGAAACTAGTGGTCTTGTCAACCATCAACACTTGATGTTTTTCTTGATTTCTACCTTCGCCGATTTTAGCATCGCGAAGAGCTTGGGAATTGTTTTCGTCATCCCTTGCATATTATAGTTCATCACGAAGTTCTACTAACTTGGTGATGGTGACTAGAGAATTCTGTCAATCACTATTTTATCTGGAAGATTAACTCCCACTTGATTCAAGCGATTGTAGTACCCAGACAATCTGAGCACATGCTCACTGCTTGAGCTATTCTCCTCCATCTTTTAGCTATAGAACTTGTTGGAGACTTCATATCTCTCAACTCGGGTATTTGCTTGAAATATTAACTTCAACTCCTGGAACATCTCATATGGTCCATGACGTTCAAAACGTCTCTGAAGTCCCGATCCTAAGCCGTTAAGCATGGTGCACTAAACTATCAAGTAGTCATCATATTGAGCTAGCCAAATGTTCACAACGTCTGCATCTGCTCTTGCAATAGGTCTGTCACCTAGCGGTGCATCAAGGACATAATTCTTCTGTGCAGCAATGAGGATAAACCTCAGATCACGGATCCAATCCGCATCATTGCTACTAACATCTTTCAACATAGTTTTTCTCTAGGAACATATCAAAATAAACATAGGGAAGCAACAACGCGAGCTATTGATCTACAACATAGATATGCTAATACTACCAGGACTAAGTTCATGATAAATTAAAGTTCAATTAATCATATTACTTAAGAACTCCCACTTAGATAGACATCCCTCTAATCCTATAAGTGATCACGCGATCCAAATCAACTAAACCATAACCGATCATCACGTGAAATGGAGTAGCTTTCAATAGTGAACATCACTATGTTGATCATATCTACTATATGATTCATGCTCGACCTTTCGGTCTCAGTGTTCCGAGGCCATATCTGCATATGCTAGGCTCGTCAAGTTTAACCTGAGTATTCTGCGTGTGCAAAACTGGCTTGCACCCATTGTAGATGGACGTAGAGCTTATCACACCCGATCATCACGTGGTGTCTGGGCACGACGAACTTTGGCAATGGTGCATACTCAGGGAGAACACTTTTATCTTGAAATTTAGTGAGAGATCATCTTATAAAGCTACCGTCGAACTAAGCAAAATAAGATGTATAAAAGATAAACATCACATGCAATCAAAATATGTGACATGATATGGCCATGATCATCTTGCACCTTTGATCTCCATCTCCAAAGTACCGTCATGATCTCTATTGTCATTGGCATGACACCATGATCTCCATCACCTTGATCTATATCAATGTGTCGTCACATGGTCGTCTCGCCAACAATTGCTCTTGCAACTATTGCTATCGCATAGCGATAAAGTAAAGCAATTATTTGGCGCTTGCATCTTATGCAATAGAGAGACAACCATAAGGCTTTGGCCAGTTGCCGATAACTTCAACAAAACATGATCATCTCATACAACAACTTATATCTCATCACATCTTGACCATATCACATCACAATATGCCCTGCAAAAACAAGTTAGACGTCCTCTACTTTGTTGTTGCAAGTTTTACGTGGCTGTTACTAGGCTTAGCAAGAACCGTTCTTACCTACGCATCAAAACCACAACGATAGTTTGTCAAGTTGGTGCTGTTTTAACCTTCGCAAGGACCGGGTGTAGTCACACTCTGTTCAACTAAAGTTGGAGAAACTGACACCTGCCAGCCACCTGTGTGCAAAGCACGTCGGTAGAACCAGTCTCGTGTAAGCGTACGCATAATGTCGGTCCGGGCCGCTTCATCCAACAATACCGCCGAACCAAAGTATGACATGCTTGTAAGCAGTATGACTTATATCGCCCACAACTCACTTGTGTTCTACTCGTACATATAACATCAACACATAAAACCTGGCTCTGATACCACTGTTGAGGAACGTAGTAATTTCAAAAAATTTCCTATGCACATGTAAGATCATGGTGATGCATAGCAACGAGAGAGGAGAGTGTTGTCTACGTACCCTCGTAGACCGACAGCGGAAGCGTTATGACAACGCGGTTGATGTAGTCATACGTCTTCACGGCCCGACCGATCCAAGCACCGAAACTACGGCACCTCCGAGTTTTAGCACACGTTCAGCTCGATGATGGTCCCCGGACTCCGATCCAGCAAAGTGTCGGGGATGAGTTCCGTCAGCACGACGGAGTGGTGACGATCTTGATGTTCTACCGTCGCAGGGCTTCGCCTAAGCACCGCTACAATATTATCGAGGATTATCGTGGAGGGGGGCACCGCACACGGCTAAGAGAACGATCACGAAGATCAACTTGTGTGTCTAGAGGTGCCCCCCTGCCCCCGTATATAAAGGAGCAAGGGGGGAGGCCGGCCGGCCCTTGGTGCGCGCCAAGGAGGGGGGAGTCCTCCTCCTAGTAGGAGTAGGACTCCCCTTTCCTAGTCCAACTAGGAAGAGAGAAGGGGGAAGGAAAGAGAGGGAGAGGGAGAGGGAAAGAGGGGCCGCGCCCCCTTCCCCTAGTCCAATTCGGACTCCCCATGGGAGGGGGCGCGCCACCTCCTTGGCTGCTGCCCTCTCTCTCCCCTCAGGCCCACTAAGGCCCAATACTTCCCCGGGGGGTTCCGGTAACCCTCCGGCACTCTGGTTTTCTCCGAAATCACCCAGAACACTTCCGGTGTCCGAATATAGCCGTCCAATATATCGATCTTTATGTCTCGACCATTTCGAGACTCCTCGTCATGTCCGTGATCACATCCGGGACTCCGAACAACCTTTGGTACATCAAAACTTATAAACTCATAATATAAATGTCATCGAAACCTTAAGCGTGCGGACCCTATGGGTTCGAGAACAATGTATACATGACCGAGACACGTCTCCGGTCAATAACCAATAGCGGAACCTGGATGCTCATATTGGCTCCTACATACTCTACGAAGATCTTTATTGGTCAGACCGCATAACAACATACGTTGTTCCCTTTATCGGTATGTTACTTGCCCGAGATTTGATCATCGGTATCTCAATACCTAGTTCAATCACGTTACCGGCAAGTCTCTTTACTCGTTCCGTAATACATCATCCCGCAACTAACTCATTAGTTGCAATGCTTGCAAGGCTTAGGCGATGTGCATTACCGAGAGGGCCGAGAGATACCTCTCCGACATTCGGAGTGACAAATCCTAATCTCGAAATACGCCAACCCAACAAGTACCTTCGGAGACACCTGTAGAGCACCTTTATAATCACCCAGTTACGTTGTGACGTTTGGTAGCACACAAAGTGTTCCTCCGGTAAACGGGAGTTGCATAATCTCATAGTTATAGGAACATGTATAAGTCATGAAGAAAGCAATAGCAACATACTAAACGATCGGGTGCTAAGCTAATGGAATGGGTCAAGTCAATCACATCATTCTCCTAATGATGTGATCCCGTTAATCAAATGACAACTCATGTTCATGGTTAGGAAACATAACCATCTTTGATCAACGAGCTAGTCAAGTAAGGCATACTAGTGACACTCTGTTTGTTTATGTATTCACACATGTATTATGTTTCCGGTTAATACAATTCTAGCATGAATAATAAACATTTATCATGAAATAAGGAAATAAATAATAACTTTATTATTGCCTCTAGGGCAAATTTCCTTATAAAATGGTTTGAACCATATTTTCAAATAATAATCAGTGTCCGCTAATCAATAATACAAGGGAAGGAGAGTCATACTAATAAAACCCAAAAGAAATCATGACCATGCTTGTATAGATCGAACAGAGGACGTCAAAATATTGTGGAGGGGCATAGCTCACATCGTGTAATTGTCCCTTAATTTCCATGCTTACTTCCTTTTTGTCACTCAGGAAATAACCACAACTGTAAGTTCTAGATTAATCTGCAATGTCTAGAATGAGAAATTAATCAAACAAGAGCACAACTGGCGAATGAAAATTGGCAGGGAATATTTTCAACTACTACAATATCACACAAGGAATTATCAGGATGTAGGAGAATACCTTCAGACTTTACCTACGATGCAGGCATTACACCTAGAGATGAGCAATATGCAGTGTGAGCCTAACCATTATGCACCAATAGTGGCTGATTCGATAAGCAACGTGGAAGCCGGCAAGCAATCAACATCTGCCAGATGTTACCACACTGACTCAACACACATAATTTATTACCACCTCAGATACTCGCTAGGTTATAGAATTGAAGATAGCAAATCTCTCTCTCTACTCAAGATCACATGCTTAACAGCATCATGATGAAAGGCAAATGGTATTCCAGCCCCCTAACTTCCGTATCAATTTAGGGTAGAATTCATTGATTTATTTCGCAATTCTCCATCTCAACAGGAAAAATAAACATGAGTAGAAAAGAACTCCCCCCTCCGATAGCTCTCGCGACCGCGTCGCCCCCGCGGGCGACCGGCCGCGCCCCGGTCTCTCTTCCCCCAGCTTCCCCTCACCCCTCCCTCCCCGCCGCCGTCGTCGGCGCTCGCCGCTGGGCCTGGCCCGGGCGACGCTGGCGACGGCGGGCCCCCGGCCTTTCCCCTCTCGGGTGCTCTGTGGCGCAGGGCGGAGCGGCTCCGGGGGGTGTTCCTCGGCGGCGGCGGTCCGACGTGGCGGCGGGGCATCTTGGCGCGACGCGGGAGATCGGCTGGACTACGGCGTCGCTGTTGGCGGCGGGGTGGCGCGGCGGCGCGGCTTGGCAGCGCCCGCTCGGCCCAGATCTGGGCCCTTCGGGCCCCATCTAGGTATGGGCAGGCCGACGGCGGGGCGGGTCTGCGGCGTGACTTTGGGGAGGCGGGGGAGCGACGTTGGTCGGTGGGGTGCTGGCGGCACTGCTGCCGCCCTGCTGCAGCCTTGCTGGCGGGGCTTAGCGGGCCCGATTCGGGCCTGGCCGGGCTAGGGGTGGCTTGGTATGCCCTGCTGCCGCGTCCGGACGGCGACCACGACGGTACCGGAGGCATGGGCCTCCCGCACGACGGCGGTGGAGGTGGTTCCCTCCTGAGCGGCTACGGTGCCGCTGCTCCCGTCGCCCGGCGCTTCTCTCCTAGTCCTCTTGGGCTCGTGGCGGTGATCCCAGTGAGGCGGCCTGGGTGGCGTCGCGACCACGATGGTGCATGTTGGTGGGAGGCGCGTTGGCTGGTTGGCTCCAGTCCGGTTGGGCGGTGTGGTATCGAGCACGGGAGAAATCCTTGTCGGGTCTTCTGGCTCCGATGTGGCGACGCCTGAGGGTGCTGCCGGTCCTTCCTGAAGCGTGCCGGGGAAAACCCTAGGACTTGTCCGGGCAGCAGCGTCGTTGGCGTCGCATTCATTCTTGAAGGTGCTGCTTGGTACGCGGCGGATCGGAGCCTTGTATCGTGATGGGCCGATTTCGGAGGGCGCTGCGGTGGCGGGTCATCTTCGCTTTGTCGAGCTGCCGTTGTTGACATTTGTTTCCTTTTCCTTTTTTCCTTTGGGTTTGTTGTGCTGCTTGCCCTAGCATTGTCTATGTATCGGTGTTGTTTGCTTTGGAATCAAAGTGGGGGGAAACCCTTTTTCGATAAATAAACATGATCCAAGCAAACCAATATAAGCATGGAACTCACAAAAGAAAAAATGGATAACGTTTAACGGGGCAAGATTTCTTCTCAACGGACTGCAAAACGAGGGCTCAAACCAATCAGTATATGATTCCACAGCAATCCAAGCAAAGTGTATGGAGAGATGTGTTTACCTATGAAGCTGAGATTAGTGACGACGCATGTCAGCTTTAATTATGGAATTGGAACGGATGCGCCGTACAGCTGCAAGGCATGGAGGCGGATGCAAGAGAAGGACAGCCGGCAATGGACGTCGATGACGGGGGCAGGCGCCGCGCTGCCATGGAGGAGCGCTGGAAGACATGAAATTAAAAAACAGTAAAGAAGGGGCTCCGGAGGAAGAGTACGGGAGGGTGAACAGCACCAACGCAGACTCAGTCGTGCTCATGCAACAGAAGCTTCCCGACGGCGACGGCGCATCGCGGAGGACGAAACGGCGGCGCCTCACGTAGGAAGGAACAGAGGAGCTGTTCGTTCGGGGGAATAGCGCTGGAACTTTGACGACCTGGCCTGTTAGCCTGCGAATGAAAGACCTGGGCCTTGGACGGCCCGCTTAAGGAGAGAAACAGGAGCTCGTTCTGCGGAGCAGCAGCGCGCGAGACAGTTCGTCGAACGTGTGGATAACGTGGGATGACCGTATTGATCTGCATCGTATGTTTGAGTGATCCAACGGCCGAGAGACGCGAATCGCTGCGAAGGCTCCTAGCTCGTCCCGTTATACTGTTTCTCAATGTTATGCGTCGTTGGAACGCTTGGCGCGGTCACACACTCGCGACCATGAAGGGAAGTTGGGGGCCATGGAAGAATGTTCGGTTGGTCACTCACTAAAGGATCACGCCACATCAATATTCTACATAGTTATTAGGGCTAATCGAATACTACCACAAATTTCCAAAAATGTGACGTCGGGGATCTAGCTTCATTTACATTTTACAAACTTTGGACTCCCCGATGTTGTTTATTTGGATTTAAACTTCAAAATCACAGGTATAGATTTGTCTCAGGAAGTATTGTCTAAACAATAATACAATTTTGTTCGGCGTCACAAGTTTAAGTTTCTCCCACACAAAAAAATCATTACAACAAAAAATAGTGGTTAAAATGTGCATTTGGAAGGCATTACAGACGTGAACTAGATGGAGTAATTGCAGAGACATAGAGATAGAAGGGCTGCTCGATTATTATTATCCCCTAATAATAAATTTTCCTTTTCTAATCAATCAAAGGTCTAGTCTCTATTCGCAAATAAGTATAAATCTCATGAATGCATTTAAAATCTACGAGTTGCAAAGTTCGTCCTCCTCGCTACCACTGCTTGGGAGCTCAGCACGGTTTTACGCTTTATTTCACTTACCTTTCCCCACGGTACTATTTTGCTATCGGTTACTTCATTAACGTGAATATGTGAATATGATGGATATCTTTGCGGGTGGAAGGTGAACAGCACAAAACTAAGCCTTCTTGACCTTCCCCATCCACTGGTCCCCTGTAAAATACATCTGCCACACCCTTCCACTACAACCCCAACCCTCTTCATTAATGTGAATATGTGAATATGATGGATATCTTTGCGGGTGGAAGGTGAACAGCACAAAACTAAGCCTTCTTGACCTTCCCCATCCACTGGTCCCCTGTAAAATACATCTGCCACACCCTTCCACTACAACCCCAACCCTCTTCATTAATGTGAATATGTGAATATGATGGATATCTTTGCGGGTGGAAGGTGAACAGCACAAAACTAAGCCTTCTTGACCTTCCCCATCCACTGGTCCCCTGTAAAATACATCTGCCACACCCTTCCACTACAACCCCAACCCCCCCCCCCCCCCCCCCCCCCCCCCCCCCCCCCCCCCCCCCCAGCGGGCGCCTCTCGCGTGTGTCTTGGATTTGGACATCGCCGTGGCAACGCCTTTCCCATCCCAAACCAATTACCTGGATCCTAAGGTACGTCTGAGCTCGTCTACATGGAGCCATCGATTGAGTACTTAAACCCAAACCAGTTACAACACTTGACCACCACAAATTTTGGGAGTGGCGCTCCATCTAGACTAGATGCAATCTTGGCGGCGAACTCCTCTTTCTTCAGTACCGAGATGTTGCATAATTTCGATGGCAACCCATGGAATCTGATGCATGCACGTTGCTTCATTGCCAGGTACCTGGTGTGTGCTGTTGGTTTCTGGTGAACGTGGATTTTTCATGCATATGCTTCAGAGCCCTGCTATCTTGGCCGTCTATCTTTCAAAGAGAGTCTCGAGATGCGAGGAGGGCTGTGGGCGCTTACAAACTTCATTAGCAGGTGGGCGTGTAATACAGAACGGCTGCTTCGTAGGTCCTCAAACGGAACAGTAGCCAGCAGTAGCCCTGTGCAGTCTTGTTCTTTTCCTCGCAGCACAGCGCCTTTTTTTTATTTAGTGGTGTGCAGTACAGGCTACTGAAAAAAAAAGTGTGCCGTACAGGCACAGCGCCTGCGAGATTCCTTTCGTCGCTTGTGCGCGGCAGGGCATAGCCCGATCTGGGCCTTAGACTTATCACCGTGGACACTCTGCAGACCCAGGATGGTTTTTTTTAGAAAAGAAGGACGACCCCCGGCCTCTACATTTGGACGATGCATACGGTCATTTTATTAATTATTGACACAAGACCGCACAGAGTCATACAACAATAAGTTTAAAGCCACCAAAACAAGCAACAACTGTCGCTATCCCTATCCAGTTGATGTAGGGGCGCTGAAAGTCTGAGCCTAATACCAAACAGACCATACAGCCAAACCTAAACATCTAAAGACTTGAGGTCCCACCGAGAACGCCTGCCGGTTATGAGCACCCACCAGTCCGGCGTGCTTCTCAACCAGGACCCCTGCCGGGTATGAGGCCGCCGCAGCCACCTGCCACCAATCCATCTTCAGAGCTGTACTGCTGCATCAACCTTGCCCGGTCCAACTGCCGCCGACGCCACCATGACGCCAGGCAGCGTCACCCTCCTGCACGAGTCCATCTCCGCGCATCAGACGCCAAGTCTCCGCAACGCCACGCCGCCGAGACCCGCTACCATCAATGTGCAAGATGAAGCACCGCTCCACCAAAGTCGCCGTCCTCTAGTCCCTCGAGCCCGTGTGCACCTCCAAGAATGACGCTCCCAGGGGGGAAACGACACCAGAGAGCCACCGTCATCCGATCTACTGGTCTAGGGTTTCCCCCGGAGGTAGCAGAGAGTGGCCTTGAACTTCTCCACGGCGATGCCTTCAAGAAGGAAACGGTGCAGACAGCGTCGCCATCGCCGGCCTTGGCAATAACCAAAAGCAGGTTTTCACCCAGATCTGATCGAAGACCTTCATCTCTCTTGCACGGGTCGCCCCATCCTTGTCGGGATCTGGATGATCCCGCAGCCAGATCTCAATAGGAGAAGCCCCCCACTGAGACCCGCCGGCCGAGTAGGGGAGGCCGAGACCGCGCCCGCAGACCAGATCCGCGATGGATCCGCGCCCGCGCCACCGCCCTGGAGTCAGCCCCGCGCGCAGCCGCCACCGCCTGCCGAGGCCCGCCGCCATGCGCCCCGCGCCCCGCCACCGCTCCCCGAGGCCTGCCACCTCGCGCCAAACCGCGAGCGCCGCATGACACCGCCGCCTGTCGCCTAGATCCGCCGCCCGCGGAGGAAGGGGAACCGGGAGAGGGAGTCCCCCCCCCCCGCCGCCGTCTGCCACGCGGGTTTCACCCGGGGGCGTCATCCGGCGGCGGCGCAAGGAGGAGAGAAGGAGAGAGCGGCGGTGGCGCCTAGGGTTGGAGAGCCCCCGAGTCGCCCAGGGCGGGGGCGAAGACCTTCATCTCTCGTGCACGGGTCGCTGCCATCCTTGCCGGGATCTGGATGATCCCGCAGCCAGATCTCAATAGGAGAAGCCCCCCCCACCGAGACCTGCTGGCCGAGCAGGGGAGGCCGAGACCACGCCCACAGACCAGATCCGCGATGGATCCGCGCCCGCGCCGCCGCCCCGAAGTCAGCCCCGCGCGCCGCCGCCACCGCCTGCCGAGGCCCGCCGCCATGCGCCCTACGCCCCGCCACCGCTCGCCGAGGCCTGCCACCTCGCGCCAAACCGCGAGCGCCGCAGGACACCGGCGCCTGCCACCTAGATCCGCCGCCCGCGGAGGAAGGGGAGCTGGGAGAGGGAGTCCCCCCCCCCCCCCCCCCCCCCCCGCCGCCGTCTGCCACGCGGGTTTCACCCGGGGGCGTCATCCGGCGGCGGCGCAAGGAGGAGAGGAGGAGAGAGCGGCGGTGGCGCCTAGGGTTGGAGAGCCCCCGAGTCGCCCAGGGCGGGGGCGACGCGAGGGACGCGAGGGAGTCGATATTGTATGGCGCCTAGGATCAGACCCAGGATGGTTACAGTTGTTTATTCGTTAGGTAAGGAAATAGCTTAGATAACTAAAATAATGATCTAAATACTTTTATATAGTTTATTACGGAGAAAGTACAACAATCCATTGCCACGCATACGGCCCAGATAGCAGGACTCCGAAGCACATGCTGTCTCAAATATTATCGGGTTTCTGGTGGGAGCTCCTAACGGACGCCTTATGCGCCTGCTGTGGCAACGGGCGCCTACAACAGCGCGCTAGCGGGCCGGCCCATGAACACGCTCACAGTGTAAAAAATATTTACAGCCGCGAAAACCACCATAAAAAACTCAATCTTGTGAGGTATCGAACTTGCGCCAATTTTCTTAAGTGCATGGTTTGCCAACCAGTAAAGCTATTACGGCCCCTATGAAAGTTTGCAACGCGAAACATATTAAACCAAAAGTATAGCCGCACTATTTAGAAAAAAACGTGACTTCTTTAAAAGAAGTGTGAATAAACTTTGAATGTCCACAGATTTAAAAAACATCACGAATTATAAAAAAAATCATGTATTCTAAAAAAGTTCATCGATTTTCAAAAAAGTTCATATATTTTGAACAAAAGTTCATCAATTTTCGAAAAAAGTTCACCGATTCCCTAAAAAAGTTCATCGATTCTCTAAAAATGTTCATCAATTATAAAAAAGTTCATCGATTCTCTAAAAATGTTCATCAATTATAAAAAATTTCATTGATTTTGAAAATAGTTCATCGACTTTAAAAAAAGTTCATTAACTTTAAAAAAAGTTCATCAAATTTCATCGTTATTTCAAAAAAAGTTCATAAATCAACAAAAATTTCATCTGATTTTGGAAGAAAAGTTCACGATTTTTTGAAAATTTCACTAATTTTGGAAAAAGTTCATGGATTTTGGAATAAGTTCAACGTTCTTTAAGAAGAAAATGGTCATCGATTCTTAAAAAAGAACATACACAAGGGCATAAAAAGCTCTCACGACATAGAGAATGAATAAAAGAAGCGAAAGTAAGACTTACGCACATGTGGTTCGTAGTCCAACTGGTAGCTTCGTGCTAACTCGATCGACAGATCTCGGTTCGATCCGCCGAAAGCGCACCCTTTTTTCGCTCGCGCTTCAGATTGAACGGGAAGAAAAAGAAAGACGGGCCGGCCCAGCACCGCTCGGGGGTGTGCGCCCGTTTATTAGAATCGAAGAAACGGACGCAGTGGGCGCCGTTTAGGGTTTGCCGTTTCTGGTTGCAGCAATGGATGATGGGGACGTCAGATTTATCCAATCGGGAGACGTATATGTGCCCGGCCACCGGCGCCGAGCTGCCCAGTGGCGGCCGCTCCATGCTTACTTCGATGACATCCTCAAGGAGACGGGGCACCGTGCGTGCACCCACACCTGCAACCCGCCCATCGATTTGCACATCTTATAAGGTTGGTCATAATGGTAGTATCATAGGTAATATCATCATGTTAACTAGGCAATTTTAATGATATGTTATAGGATGTACTATTATATCATGATACCGTATCATATTAAATGCTAAGCTACCTTGTGTCATGCATGGCAATAAATAAAATACTACATGGTACTAATATATGATACTATGCATTAGGGAGGTACTATCATATACTAGTATCATATGCATGATACTAGTATATGATACTCCCCATTACAACCAGCCTAAGGCACTAGGAATAATTATAGTAATGGATAATTAGAGTTAATTTAAACAAGCATTCCTCAATCTGCACAATTCTCGTGCCAGAGGCCTTTTTGTCCATGGCCGGACAAGAGGGAAGTGATTTCCTTCTTAATTCTTGCTTGATTAGATTGATACATCTCCTCCCCTTATATAGGTTTACTTGACTTCCCAGCAAGGCTTACTTGACCCCTAAGTAAGCGACCCTTATCTCTAATTAACCCTAAGAACGGGCTATACCGCCAGCCCAGGCCCATTAGGCCCATTACGTACTCTAACAGCATCCCCTCCTACTTTGTCGCCATGACAATTATCACCCTGCCATGACCTTTCAAAATTTGATCCGATTGTCATGTATGCCATACTTTCAACGAAAATGCTCCACATATGACAGTGTTGGAACGATAACTGCACGATCGAGGGATCCAGCGGCCGCTGCTGGGCTGTGCTCGAGATTCTTCGACTGGATTTAACCATCGTGCACAAGTCGTCCAAACTTTATCATCCCCATAGCACTGCTCTACTTTCAAACCATCTTGTGGATTGAGCATTGTGATATTTTCTTGGCCGCCGGTCTCGGTTGACTCCGGACGAACCTTTTCTTGGTTGGCTGATTGGCTGCCGACATAAGGCTACAAAATCACATGCACGACAAACCTAGAAATGACTTAAATCTACACGTACCTGTGTCACACTCTGCTGCAAAAATCATAAGTCATGGTTTGCTTCTTACTTGCCAGCATAGCCCTTGAATTATTGAAATTGTTCCCGGGTAGAAATTTGTGTATTCGATATGACGTCCACTTATTTTTGATTTGAGAGTATTGCTCTTAGTAAGGAAGTTGTTGTTCATGTTGCTGTTAGCATATTATACTAGCTTAGTCTAGAAGTTCATCATGGTTTGCCCTTGTTTTTTTGTCTAAAACAAAATCACACACTGGTGATGTCTACTTAAGCTCAGGCTCGGTGGGTGGTGCTCGTAACTACAAACTGAAGGGCATGCATTTTTTTCCGATAAAGAGCGATTTGTGGATACAAAACATTATGAGTAACACCCGGTCTCTGTATAACTAAGATGCACACAATTAAATCCAAAAGTCTGACAAAAGTCATGAAATAAAAACTGACACATCAGCAACAGTAGACTCATATAGACCGACACTATGCCTATGTCGACGGTGGGTGGTGGTGGATCAATCCGGAGGTTATGTTGCGACCCATTTTGGGAAAAAACATCCTTAGCCACCTGCTCCAATGTCGGTGTACAAAAAGAGGGGTACGCTTTTTGTACCCCTATGACTGTGCACGGGCAGTCTGAGCCACGGGCGCCGCCGCACCGAGCCCGGCAAGGGAGGTAGAACCAAGGTTAGGCCGAAGCCAAAGAGGAGCAGAACAACGCCAAGACCAAGGCCACAAAGAGCAAAGGGGGCGAAGCGGGCCCCTCCCGGCAAGGTCCTTGCCGGGAGGCGGTTTTTGCCAATCCGGCAAGACCCTTGCCATGGCAGCTCGCCCCACACCTACGGAGCGGGTCACCCTTGAGTCCACTGCCCCCATGGGGCAAGGATTCGGGAGGCATCCCCATGGTGCTATGCAGATCTTTGTGAAGACATTCAAGATCAGATGCACACCTTAGAAGATGATGGTCCTTGGCGGGATCCCAGCCAAGGAAAACCACAAGGCCCCCGGCAAGAGCCTTGCCGGGGATGACAGCAGGCACCACGGCAAGACCCTTGTCGGGACCCCGACAAGACCCTTGTCGGGGCCGCGGCAAGGCCCTTGCCAAGGACACCCGCGGGGCCACCATCGGACCCGCGCCAGTCACACCTCCACCACCGTTCGCATGCAGCTGCCGACCCAACCAGCTGGGCAGGCACCTGCGTGGTGGTATGCAGATCCTCGTGGAGACCCACCGCTGCGCCACCTCAGCTGCCTGCCTGCCTACATGGCATCGCAGGCACCGCTGGCCAGGGCGCGTGTCGACGCGGGAGAGAGCGGCGACGGACGAGACAGGGCTCTCCCCCGCCCCCGATAAAGCAAGGACACCTAAGTAAGGCGCATTAAATGCACCTTGTCATGTAATGCGAGGGATAATCTCGCATCACTGTACCCTTTCCACCTCCTGTGTGCCACTGTGGCAGCCCCTTTCCCTATAAAAGGAGGCCCCAGGCGACCAGGAAGAGGATTCGGCTTTTTGGAGCTCCTCACGCCCCATAGCTAGCTCAAGAACACAAACAAATAATCCACCAAAGCAGGAGTAGGGTTTTACGCATCTTCACGGCCCGAACATGGGTAAAGGAATCGTGTACTGCCTGCTCGATCCGCTCTTCTCACGACCCCCGCGCCCCGCAACCGCAGAAAGGGATTCTCGTGATCCCATAGGTGTCGTTTTCCACCGACATCTTTGGCGCGCCAGGCAGGGGCTGCGCAGTTGTGAGAATCGGCTTTAGCAGTCAGTTCGATGCTCCTTTGTCTTCGCGATCTTTGAAGAAGAAAAGGGGCCAGGAGATCGACACTCGAGCGATCGTGGATAAAAGCTAAGTTGCGCTGAACTCTCGCCTATAATTCCCTTTTTATTTTGAGGTTATTCCCCCCCGGAGATGTTCGCTTTGTATGAAAAAACCTGCACGCCAGGGGGCTCTACCACGATTGGCAACGCCCTTGCCCTGTTTCGAGTCCGCTCAACAGCTCAAGCGGCTGCGTCGAGAGTGGCAGGGTAGCCTCCCGTAATCGGCAACGTCCTCGATTCTGACTCGAGTCAAGCTCGACAGTTCGAGCGACCGCGTTCGGGACGGGAAGGTGGCTCACCCGGTTGCACGCGTACCCGGCAGGCCATGGGGATCCGTCCCCAAGGTGCCGCTTGGGGCTTTCGCGCCGGCAAGCCTTCCCGATCGGCGTAGGGAACACATACAAAGAGGAATTGAACGGGGAAATAACATGCATGAAATTAAAGATTACTTCGGAGTTATATTACATCACATCATTGCTGCGATTCTAAATAAAGATAAAATTTGTCTTGGTCAAGGGCCCGCAGCGGCGAAGAAGAACGGGACGCCTAGTCCCGGCGCTGGGCTTCCACCCTCTTGATTTCGCTGATGCAGTCGGTGATGGGCTTGATGCGCTCCTTGAGCGCCGCGGGATCAGCATCCTCCGGCAAGCTCTTCATCGCAGCCGCGAAGTCAAGATCGGGATTCCAGTATGCCACCTTGGTGAGGACCTTGGTCACGACCCTCCGACAAAGACGCCAGGCCTCCTCGGCCAGCGTGGCCGTCCTGTTGGAGTGGAGATAGGCCAGGGCCCCGAGGACGCCCTCGAAGAACTGGGTCAGCTTGGCATTGACGGTCCCGCTGCGCTCAGGAGCGTACCTCACATTTGGCAACCCCATGGTGGCCAATTGCGAGGTAACCCTGCCGGTGACGACCTCCAGATGGCTGATCCTCCTGTTCTCGCCCGCCACATACTCTTGGTGGGAGGCGGCCTCGGCTGCCCGCTGCTGCTTCTCCTCCTCCAGGCTTTTGGTCAAGGCCTCCTCCCGAGCTCTGCTCTCCGGCAACAGCTTCTCGAGATCCTCCAGCTTTAGCTTGAGGTCTCTGATGGAGTCTCGCGCCTCAGAGAGCTCACCAGTCCTGCTGATGACCGTTCCCTGCGCCTCTACCAAGGCGCGGTTGAGCGTGTCCGTCTTGCCGGACAGCTGGAGGGCCTGCTCCTTCAGCTCGTCCCGCTCTGCCTCCAGCTCCTTCACCTTGCCGGCGTGGGCCAGGGCTTGGGCATCGAGCGCCTCTCTGTGCCTCTGCTCCAGCTCCTGGGTCCGTCATGCGACAAGGGCCTCGAGCTCCTTGTCCTTGCCGCGGAGCGTAGCGGCAAGCTTCGCCTCGCGCGCAGAGAGGTCCTCCTCCTGGGAGTTCAAGGTGGCTTGATGCTGGTTCCGAATGGATTCGGCCGCGGCGGCCAAGTTCGCCGCCTTCTCCTGGGCCATCTCGATGTCGGCCATCTTCAGGGCGAGCTCCACCTCGCGCTGGGCCAATTTCTCCTGGGAGGCCCTCTGCTCCTCGCGAGACTGGTGGAACCAAGCCTGCGTTTCAGCGACGCGCACCTTGAAGTCCGCCTCCGCGTTGTCCACCGCTGCCGCCCTGGACTCAACTTTGTCCAGGCGGCCACGGTAGAGCACTTGGAGCTTCCGGAAGTTGGCCCCCATGGCGCAGAAGAGCTGCTCCTCTGGAGAACCGTCGCCGCCGGCGCCCGGCGCATCGACGATCTCAAACCCAGTGGCGGCGAGCACTTCGTCGTCACAAACTTCCCCTTCGGCGGGCGCTCGACTTGGCGCCCCTAGGAGGTGGACGAAGAGATCATCACCCACCTTCAGGTACCTGCCGGGGCCCGAGGCTGAGGAGGAGGGAGGCTGGTCATCCATCACCTTTTCCTCGGCAGGGGCCTTGCCGGTCCCCCCGGCAGGACCACCACCGGCGCCTTCGGCGGAGGCCTCATCGGCAGCCTTGGCGGCCCCCGCGCCGGCACCCTCGGCGGCGTCCTTGGCGGCCCCACCAGCGGCGGCTTCATCGGCGCTCTTGGCGGCCTCTTCGGCGGCCGCCTTGTCGGCCTCAGCTGCGGCCTCTTCAACAATATCCCTGACGACGGAGTCCACGTCCTCCGTGTCCATTGGGGGAGAGCCTGAGTGGCGATAGGAGCAATGAAGCCAAGAGAAGCACAAGAAAAAAGAACAAAGGGCGAAGGGCAGACGACTCACCAATGCCGGGCCGTGAAGCAGAGGTCCCCTCTCCGCCGGTCTTTGGCGTCGAGGCAGAGCCACCAGCGCCCCAGTTCCCTTCTTCCTCCATGGGTGTGGGCCCCGCGCCTGGTGCCCTTGCCGGGGACGCCCCCCGCGGCGGCGTAGTTGATGGGGGTGGCGTGTTAGGGGTAGCCCTCTGCGGTTCCTCCTGCTGCCGCTCCCCTCCTACAAACCCGGCAAGGTCAGCATCGTGGCATCGGGCGCCTACCCCAAGTCAAGTAAAAAGGGGGTGATGAACTTACGCAGGGGCTACGCCGGGGGCTGCTGTCCGGGCTGCTTAACACCACCAACGGTGTCGTTGAAGCCCCGGCCGGGGGCTGGCTGCTCGCCAAGGTCCTCGCCCTCTTCACCCTGTGGGCCAACGTCTCTGCATCCCTACAAAAGCAAGATGGATCAGGACAAGCGGCCCCATTCAGGGAAATGGAAAAGGCACGAAGGAAGGGGGAAAGTGAGCAGCGCGCCCACGGTTATTCCTTCTTATGGGGGAGAACGCGGGCCGCCTCCTTTCACATTAACTGTGATGTGACGCATGCCCGCGGGGAGCGACCCCACGCATGCCGCCCACGTCACGCCCGCCTCCCCACGCCGCGCCACGCGCGGGAAGAATGGGAGGCGCAGCGCGCGAAGAAACTTATCGCTGTAAAAACCGCCCTGCCTGCCCGCGCATCGTTCTTGGGCCTGGCCCAACAACGCATAGCGCTCATGTGTGGCCCAGGCCCGGGGGCTCCTGTCGGTGTACAAAAAGAGGGGTACGCTTTTTGTACCCCTATGACTGTGCACGGGCAGTCTGAGCCACGGGCGCCGCCGCACCGAGCCCGGCAAGGGAGGTAGAACCAAGGTGAGGCCGAAGCCAAATAGGAGCAGAACGACGCGAAGACCAAGGCCACAAAGAGCAAAGGGGGCGAAGCGGGCCCCTCCCGGCAAGGTCCTTGCCGGGAGGCGGTTTTTGCCAACCCGGCAAGACCCTTTCCATGGCAGCTCGCCCCACACCTACGGAGCGGGTCACCCTTGAGTCCACTGCCCCCATGGGGCAAGGATTCGGGAGGCATCCCCGTGGTGGTATGTAGATCTTTGTGAAGACATTCAAGATCAGATGCACACCTTAGAAGATGATGGTCCTTGGCGGGATCCCAGCCAAGGAAAACCACAAGGCCCCCGGCAAGAGCCTTGCTGGGGATGACAGCAGGCGCCACAGCAAGACCCTTGTCGGGACCCCGACAAGACCCTTGCCGGGGCCATGGCAAGGCCCTTGTCAAGGACACCCGCGGGGCCACCATCGGACCCGCGCTAGTCACACCTCCACCACCGTTCGCATGCAGCTGCCGACCCAACCAGCTGGGCAGGCACCTGCGTGGCGGCATGCAGATCCTCGTGGAGACCCACCGCTGCGCCACCTCAGCTGCCTGCCCGCCTACATGGCATCACAGGCACCGCTGGCCAGGGCGCGTGTCGATGCGGGAGAGAGCGTCGACGGACGAGATAGGGCTCTCCCCCGCGCCCGATAAAGCAAGGACACCTAAGCAAGGCGCATTAAATGCACCTTGTCATGTAATGCGAGGGATAACCTCGCATCACTGTACCCTTTCCACCTCCTGTGTGCCACTGTGGCAGCCCCTTTCCCTATAAAAGGAGGCCCCAGGCGACCAGGAAGAGGATTCGGCTTTTTGGAGCTCCTCACGCCCCATAGCTAGCTCAAGAACACAAACAAATAATCCACCAAAGCAGGAGTAGGGTTTTACGCATCTTCGCGGCCCGAACCTGAGTAAGGGAATCGTGTACTGCCCGCTCGATCCGCTCTTCTCACGACCCCCGCGCCCCGCAACCGCAGAAAGGGATTCTCGTGATCCCATAGGTGTCGTTTCCCACCGACATCCAACCGCGTACACACCGCCTTGAATAGTAGCTGGTGCTCCGATAGTTGTAGCATAGACCACGTATGAAGCGAGTGCGTACAACGAAAAATAACCTGTGGAGGAGAAGCATTTTTTCATTAAAAACCAAATCATTTCTACATAGCCACAGCGGCCAAATTGAGGCATATGTCCCCACCCTTATAAGCGCTTTAAACCTATTTGAAATACCGTCCAAGCAGTGACCAAATATATTGGCAACACTTGTTGGCTGATATAAATTTGATGCTATTTGGATGATTGACCATGTAGAACGTGCAAACTTGCATTAGAAAACGAGGTGTTTGATTGTCTCGTAACGAGTACAAAAACATCACTTCTTACTCCCTAGCAAGTTGCGCCGTGCGAGGTTGTCTTTGGTTAACACAACTCCCCTACAAAGATTCCACATGAAGATTTTCACTTTTAGTTGAATCTTGAATCTTCAAGTTCCTGATACTTAACGTGAAGATTTTTTATGTCTTCAATTAAGGATTCAGATCGAGTCATTTCAGCACCCAACAAATCATCGCTTCTATCTAAGCGTTTTTGAATATGTTCCATGGCTTTCTGTTGTTCAGTAGCAATTTTAGCAAGTGTTTTGTAGCTGGGTTTTGAATCACAATCAGAGTCATCGTCACTAGATGTTTGATAGTGAGTAGTGCGTTTGTTTACCTTGGCACCGCGTGCCATGAAGCAGTGTTGAAGCAGTGATAGGGAGTAGTCCTTGTCATTTGCATCGGTGCCGGTGATGAAGTCATTGTCTTCAGTGTTGAAGATGGACTTAGCGACGTATGCTGTAGCCAGACTTGCAATGCCAGAATCAGACTCCTCCTCAGACTCCACCTCTGCCTCCTCAGAAGCGGACTCCTCCTCTGAATCCATTTCCTTGCCAACAAACGCACGTGCCTTGCCAGATGAGCTCTTCTTGTTTGATGAAGACTTTGAGGAAGACTTGGAAGAAGACTTTGAGTATTTCTTCTTCTTCTTGTCGTCAGAGTCATATTCCTTGCTCTTCTTCTTCTTTCTCTTCTCATTGTCCCACTGTGGACACTCAGAGATGAAGTGTCCAGTTTTCTTGCACTTGTGACATGTTTTCTTCTTGTAGTCATGAGCAGAAGCTTTATCATTCCTTGAGCTTGATCGTGAAGACTTTATGAAGCCTTTCTTCTTGGTGAATTTTTGGAACTTCTTCACTAGCATTGCAAGTTCCCTTCCAATGTCTTCAGGATCATCAGAACTGCTGTCAGATTCTTCTTCAGACGAGGAAACAACTTTTGCCTTCAAGGCACAAGTTCGCCCATAGTTTGGACCATAGATGTCTCTTTTCTCAGAAACCTAAAACTCATGTGTTGAGCCTCTCAAGTATGTCAGACGGATCGAGTGTCTTGAAATCAGGATGTTCTTCAATCATCAGGGCTAGGATGTCAAACGAACTATCAAGTGATCTCAGCAGCGTCTTGACGATTTCATGTTTGGTGATCTCAGTAGAGCCGAGGGCTTGAAGCTCATTTGTGATGTCAGTGAGCCGGTCAAATGTGTGCTGGACATTCTCATTGTCATTTCCCTTGAAGTGGTTGAAGAGGTTGCGAAGAACACTGATTCTCTGATCTCTCTGGGTTGAGATGCCTTCATTGACCTTGGAGAGCCAGTCCCAGACCAGCTTGGATGTCTTCAAGGCACTCACACGGCCATACTGTCCTTTGGTCAGATGACCACAGATGATATTCTTGGCAGTAGAGTCCAGTTGAGTGAACTTCTTGACATCAGCAGCAGTGACACCTTCTCCAGCCTTGGGAACGCCGTTCTCGACGACATACCATAGGTCGACGTCAATGGCTTCAAGATGCATGCGCATCTTATTCTTCCAATAGGGATATTCAGTTCCATCGAAGACGGGGCAAGCAGCGGAGACTTTAATTATCCCTGCAGTCGACATAGCTAAAACTCCAGGTGGTTAAACCGAATCACACAGAACAAGGGAGCACCTTGCTCTGATACCAATTGAAAGTGCGTTATATCGACTAGAGGGGGGGGGGGTGAATAGGCGATTTTTATGAATGTCTTCAAAACGTGGAAGTTATGAAGACAAACAGTGGAGATGAGCCTATTACTATGCAGCGGAAGTTAGACTACACTAGGCAAGCCATGGTCAAGTATTCAATAGAGTGAAAGCACAATGACAAATAGCTGCAGCGTAGTAAGGTTCAGGTAGGAAGATTTTATGAAGCCAAACAGATCATACAGTCACATTGTGAAGACAAAAGATAGAGCAAGCATGCAATGACTTCACAATGAGTAACAGTAAGAAAAAGGAAGTGAAGATGAAACCAGTGACTCATTGAAGACAATGATTTGTTGGACCAGTTCCAGTTGCTGTGACAACTGTAGGTCTGGTTGGAGCGGCTAGGTATTTAAACCTTAGGACACACAGTCCCGGACACCCAGTCCTAAACACGCAGCTCAGGACACCCAGTCCTCACCGTATTCTCCTTGAGCTAAGGTCACACAGACCTCGCCCAATCACTCTGGTAAGTCTTCAAGGTAGACTCCCAAACCTTCACAGACTTCGTTCTCCGGCAATTCACAATGTCTCTTGGATGCTCAGATAGCGACGCCTAACCGGCTGGAGGATGCACAGTCCTCAAGTGTAATAAGTCTTCAGATCACTCAGACAAGAAGACTTAAGTGATGCCCAATTCTCTCTGGCTCTGGGTGGTTAGGGCTTTATCCTCGCTAGGAATTCTCTCTCTCAAAGGCTTCGAGGTGGGTTGCTCTCAAACGACAAAAGCCGTGTACTGAATCTGAGAAGCCAACCGTTTATGGTTGTAGCGGGTGGGCTATATATAGCCACTTGGCAACCCGACCTGATTTGTCCGAAATGACCCTGGGTCACTAAGGAACTGACACGTGTTCCAACGGTCAGATTTCAAACTCACAAGGCAACTTTACTTGGGCTACAAGCAAAGCTGACTTGTCCGACTCTGGACAAGATTTGCTCTCATAGTCTTCACTCGAAGACATAGGTTTTGAATTAGGCATCACTTCAGTCGTTCTGACTGGTTCTCTTGGACCCCACTTAACAGTACAGTGGTTCCTATGACTCAACACAAATGAAAGAGGACTACGAAAGATCTAAGTCTTCGAGTTCCATAGGCTTCACGTGGTGTGTTCTCTTGTCATAGTCTTCAATGTGAATATCTTCATATACCACCATTGACTTCAATGTCTTTGTACATTTTTAGGGGTCATCTCTGGTAGTAAAACCGAATCTATGAGGGACTTCTACCTGTGTTATCCTGCAATTCTCACGAACACATTAGTCCCTCAACTAGGTTTGTCGTCAATACTCCAAAACCAACTAGGGGTGGCACTAGATGCACTTACAATCTCCCCCTTTTTGGTGATTGATGACAAACTAGTTGAAGTTTTCAACGGGGAATGTAATCTGTGGAATTGTAAAGGATAAGGAATTGTCTTCATAAGTTGCAAGGGCTCCCCCTGAAGATGTGCATATAAGTAATTTGCTTTTGGAATGCAAATGCACATGGCAGGTTGTACTTGTGGAGATCCACTTCAACTTATGATGACAATCCACTATGCATGTAAAAGTATATGAAGATAATGACATGCATAATGAAAAATGGACGTCTGCAGAATGATCTAAGTGCAGAATTTATCGTCGCACATGCGGAATTTATCTTCGCAAAACAAGGTGGCAAACAAGTAGCAGACAACCATCGAGTTTAAGTGTTACAACTCAATGAACCAAATGTAGCAAAACGAGAGTTGTAAGCACGAAGCAAAATATAGCAAAATATAAAGCACCCGCCCATATTGACCCTCTTGAATACTATCAACCTCATATGCTTCTCCCCCTTTTGTCAGTGAGGACCAAAAAGGTTTGAAGACATAGAGTTTTCTACTCGTTCCCATGAGCAGCAGGGTCGTTGGTGGTGTTTGGCGGTGCTAAAGTACTTGGTGCAGAGTCGACGCGTGCTGAAGGAGGTGGCGGTGATGTAGCATCGTCTTCATCCTCGATAATTCTGGCGTTCACTGTGGCAGCAGATGAAGAGAACTCTGAGTCTTCAAGTGATGGAGTTCCTCGCAGCACAGCCCTTCTAGGAGGTGTGGAGTCAAACTTGAATCGCTCTTTGAAGCCATCCTCTTGAAGATCAGCTTCAGAACACATCATCGTGAGTCCTTTCCAGGTGCGGCGACAGGTTTCATGTGCAACGAATGCATTCTTGGTGGCAAGATTTCGAATGCGATTTACATCCACCAAGAGGCTTTTCATCTGACGCTTCAGCCAGTCATGATGTCTATCCTGCTTTTGATGAAGGGCCACAAGAAGCTCTCGGTCATTGAGAACACGAGCGCGCTTCTTGGGTCTTGGAGCAGTTGTGGTGTCAGTGGCTTCAGTGGAAGCAGGGCGTGGTGCACGTGTAGTGCCAGCCAACGGATACACCCGAGAGATGGCTTCAATTCCTTCAATGTTTTGAGTGAAGCTCTGGTGTTCTGCATTCTGAAGACTTAGAGGTTGCTTGGCAGGTTCAGTATAGATGGCTTCAGCAGAGGTATCCACATCAGGCAAGAAGATGCGATGGTTGCGGGCAGAGGGCTGATACAAGATAGCAGAGTGAAGTTTGATCAGCCTCATTACCCAAGGGGCATAGAACTTCAAACCAAACAGATCTGAGCCTGATGCAGCAAGTTGGCGTATGAAGAAGTCCTGTGCATTGAAGCATTTGCCATGAAGGATACAGAATATCAGAGTCTTCATTGCACCCTCGATCTTGGCATTTGGAGAGTGCCCTTTGATAGGCCAGAGAGTCCGCCTGATGATGTGATAGATGGTTCTGGGCAGGTACTCAAGGTCTTCAATGAAGAACTCTGTGGGATATGCAGCATCTTGAGGCAATGGCTTCATCATGCTAAGCATTTGACTCATATTGGGTTCAGGCCTCTGAAAGATGCTTTCAATAGCTTCAGTATGCAGCTGACAGCCTTGCTCGAAGAATTCGCCAGGAGTGGGCAGGCCAGTGAGCTCAATGATATCAAATGCATTGGCTTCATGATGAACATTGCCGGTCATCCACTCCGGGACCCAAGTCTTCGGATCTCTGTTGTATCCTTTGATGTGTAGTGTGGCATAGAATTGTAGCAGCAGCTCTTCATTCCAATGCTCTTCATCAGTAACAAACTGCAGCAGACCCACTTGCTTGAAGCAATCCAACGCTTCTTCGAGACAGGGCAGACCAGCAATAGCTTCAACATCATGGCGCTTGTGCGGGAAGATGCGACCTTGGTTGTACAGGATGCATGAGTAGTAGCTTCGCTGAGGATAGCTCCAGAACCGATATGATGAAATCCTTTCCCTTGAGTAGGGGTTCTTGGAGCTGTTGAAGAAGGTATTGTCTGCCCTGAAGCCATTGATGTTGAAGGAACCAGGTGCTGATGCAGGACCTGGGAACCTTGGCAGTCTTGGGAATGGCTTCTGAACCTGAGGCCTGTGCTCAACATGGTAATCAAATTGGGGACCGCAGCAGACTCAGGAACGGAAGTGTCAGGATCAGTGGCTTCACTGTCTTCTGATGCTTTTGGTGGGGAGGGCTCCACATTAGCTTCATTGTTAGTTGTGGCAGCCTCAGGATTTTCATCCTCCACTTGACGAGCTGGAGGGTCGGACACAAGGATGTTGTCTGTAAGAACTGCTTCTTGGTGAGACGAGGGGACTTGTGGTACTTCTTCTTCTTCGGAGCCTCTATGGGGATCGGCTGCTGGAATGTCTTCAGCTTCAGGAGCCTCTGTGGAAGTAGGCTCATGAACTTTCAGTTGACGTTCTACGTCAGGATGAATCATAGAGATGGGTTCAACTATCAAGGGCTCTGTGGGAGCAGCCCGAGCTTTCTTGGTCTTTCTCTTCTTGGCGGGGGCAGTAACAGAGGCTTCAGGATATTTTCTCTTTCCTGCTTCAGCCTCAGCAGTCCTCGTCTTCTTGAGCTCTGAAGCAGTTGATCGGCTCTTTGGCTTCGAGCCAGTCATTGCAGTTGGGAAGACAATCAGAACTGCTTCTTGCCTTGGGGCCTCGGGTTCAGCTGTAATAGACTTCTTCTTTTTCTTTGCGGCCATCCTGGGGTCGATGCTAGGACGCCCAAGTGCCTTGCGCTTCTCAGCCTCATTGTAGGCTTGCACACATCTGTCAGCCAGAGTCTTCATGCGCTCACGCAAACCCTGAGCTTCTGCATGCTTCTTCAGAAAGTTTTCCTTGAGCTCGTGCATCATGATCTTGAAGTTCTTCACTTCTTGCACGCTGAGTTTGGCCATGTGCTTCTTGAACTGAGCCTTTTCATGATCAATCTTCTGCTTCAGCTCAGCAATGCGCTGGGCAATAGCAAGTTCTGAAGCAATGGCGCCTTGGAAGGCGACGCTGAGGCCAATGGGTAGCTGCAGATCTTCAAACCTGATGTTTGGCGTGTCAAACCACTCGTCAATGAAGTTGTGGATGATGGCGACATCAAAGAGAGGCAGATTATTGAAGAGTTCTGCTTCTTCTTTGCTCTTGATGAGTTGCTCAAGAGCGTCATCTGCAAGATCTTCATCACTTGACAGATCAATGGCGTCATTGCGCAGAATAGCAGCAGCTGTGAGCTCTTGGACGGTGTGTGGCTGAGGCATCTTGGCCTTCTGGGGCTTGGAGACGCGTGATAAGTCTTCAGACTGCACACTGTCTTCAGGAGGTGCAGTTGCCAAAGGCTTCGCCCTTGAGATTTTTGGTGAAGGGGCCGGCTTTGAAGCTTTTGGCTTCTTCAACTGCTTTGGCTTCGGCACTGCAGGCGCGTCATCAGACTCAGTGTCAGCTGCAGGCTCATTCACTACAGTCCCTTGAACCAAGATGTAGGTGATGAGGCCTTCAAGGTTGGCATAAGGACCGACGACATTTGGTTCTGCTTCTCGTGTGCCATCTGCCCTTGGTGCTGAGGGACCAGGGTTGAAATCTAACCCAAATTTCTTCTTGTTCTGCTTCACTGAGTTTTGGGCAAACTGGAAGTTGCGCTTGAACAGATTGTCGTCACGACACCAGAGTAGTGACGACGGATGTGCATCAGCAGGCTGTGGTCCACGGACCATGCATGGGTAGAAGCTTTGGGCAATAGCTTCATCTCTGGACCTGGGTAGAAGGTTCTTGTATAGGATGTCTCCCCACGGTCTTTTGATGGCACTTTTCTCAGCATACTCTTGGGTTGTGAAGCGGTATTTGAACCACTGTTCTGCCCAATAGCGTCGAATACATTGGATCCAGGTCTTGCGCTGACTATAATCCTCTTCAGGATCTGTCTTGTACATTTCTGCGAGTTCATCTGGCAGATCTCTGGATGTTCCGCCACGACGCTGTCTGCCCCCCTTCCTTGCTACTGTCTCTGAAGCCATAAACTTTAACTTGAAAGGCTTCAAGACATTCAAAGTCTTCAAAGGCTTTCTCTTGCTGGACCAACAGGAACTGGCTTCAGGAGAGTTTATGTGATGCTGTAAGAACTCTGCAAATGAATGCAGACTATGAGAACCAAAGGATTCTCCCACGGACATGTACCTGTGACAGCATTAAGGTGCGAGGGAAGGGGAAGAGGTCATATGCATTCTCAGAAGATTTTGAAGATAAATCAGTTTAGAAGACATTGACCTCATCGTGCGAAGTCATTCACTCACAGATAAGAAGTTGGTTCCAGATTTGTACGAACCCACAGATCAGTACAAGTGAGGAATCTAACTACTTTGTGAAGCACAAGTGAATATACTACGCATGTTATGAGATGCAGTTTGAGAGAGATCTAACTTGTGTGAATAGAAACTTCTTATGGCAGAAAGTGACAGAGCCATAGGATCAAAATGGGCTGTTGATGAAGACATGTACCTAGGGTAGGGACACGGGCCTGACCCAAGAGTCCTACTCTAGGACACCCCTGGGAGAAATCACCTTTCAATCGACTTGAAGGCATCCCACTCGACGGGCTCAAGACACTCGACCAAGAAGCTATCACTCGACCAAGAAGCTATCACTCGACCGCCAGGAGATCAGCAGTCGCTCTGTAGGCAAACGGTCAGCCGTTAAGTAGTCTTCATGGTTATTATAGCACTTTATTAGAGGCGTTACCAGGAACGCCCAATCTTAAATGTACTTTAAACCCTGCATTACTGAGGGCAGGAGGGGGCCGGCGAACTCTATATAAGCCACCCCCCTCCTCAGTAGGAAGGGTTCGCACCCCTGTAACCTATACACGCATAATCCAGTCGACCGCCTCCGGGCCCCGAGACGTAGGGCTATTACTTCCTCCGAGAAGGGCCCGAACTCGTAAACCTCGCGTGTAACAACTTCCCCATAGCTAGGATCTCGCCTCTCCATACTCACCCCTACATCACTGTCAGAGTTAGAACCACGACAGTTGGCGCCCACCGTGGGGCAAGAATCTTAGCGCTTAGTTGGAGAAGTTGTGATTTTTCTCGATCCCTTTGATCATGTTTTCTTGCGGAGTTTTGGTGGAGGGCCGCGAGATCCGTCTCGGCGCGTTCACCTTCATCGTCGACGACTCTGCCTGGCTTCAGGAGGCACCGCTCGACATCGACGCACTCCCCGCCCGTGGTGCGACACATTTCCGCGCATGCGTTCGCGGCGTCCTCCTGCGGCAACCGTCGACTCAATATGGGTCGGCCCCCGTATCGTCTCCCTGCCCTGTCTCCCACCAGCGCAAGCGCTCCGGTCGGTCAAGACTTCAGCGGTGGGTGAGGCACGCCGTGGCCCGCCAATCGGCAGCCCCACAAGTCGCGGCCATCGAGCCCGTCGAGTCCCTCTACGGCCTGTTCGATCTGTCGACTGGCTCCGTGGAGACCGCATCCGAGTGCGACAGCAGCGATCCAGCAGCTGAGGTTCTGGCGGTCGATGGGACACACAGTCCCCCTGGTTTCCCTCGCACTGACGGAGGCGCGGGTGGGGGCGATCCGTCGCATCCCCACGACGAATATCTCCCCGAACCTCTCACGTCATTGCAGCGAGAGGAGCCTCGCCGCCGGAACATGGACGCGCTCCGCACTCCTATCGTCGGAGAGACCCCCGAGGCCCGGGCCTTGGAGGACGCGCGTTTGGCCAACTTGGCCGAGCGCACTCGACTGGAGAATCTCCAGCGAGCACTCGACGAGCAAGCGCGTCAGCGGGCTCCCGAGTCTAGTCGACGCCAGCTCTTCCCGATGACGCAGGTATATCGAACCCCAGTTCAGAATCTGGCCGCCGCGGCCCGTATAGCAGAATCGATTCAGCCCTCCCAGTCGGAGGCTGGCAGGGGCTTGTTACAGATCAGAGCATTGCTCCGGGCGGCGGGAGACCAGAATTTCGCTGTCTCTCAGTCGCGGAATAGGATCCACAGTCGGTCTGTCGCAACAGATACAGTCGAGTCAGCTCACAGCCCGAGATCGCCCCCGAGGCGTGAGGGATGTGGTGGCCAGCATGATCAGTACAGGAGGAATGAGCAGTATGATCACCGATTCGACCGTGATGATCGACATCGAGTGCCAACCCCTCCCCCGAGGAGTGGGTCATATGCGCCTCGACGGCAAGATGACAGACGCCCTCACAGCGTTGGGCAGAGGATTCCAGTCGACCCCAGAGACCCAGGCTTTGATGCGAGATCCATCCTCGTTCAAGGTTTGGTTAACAGGAACAGAGCTCATCGAGAAGGCCACAACAGAGATGCTCCTGCCAGCAGCAGAGTACGCGCTTCAGGGCCAGAGTGTTTCAGTCGAGCCATCAGAGCCGCAGTGATACCTCCCAATTTCAGGTTGGCGACTGGAATCGGCAAGTTCACCGGTGAATCTAAGCCTGACACCTGGCTCGAAGATTACCGAGTGGCTGTACAGATTGGCGGTGGCAATGACGAGGTGGCCATGAAGCATTTGCCTCTCATGTTAGAGGGCTCGGCCAGAGCATGGCTAAATCAGTTGGCACCCAGCAGCATTTACACTTGGGAGGACCTCTCCCGAGTGTTTATCACAACCTTTGAAGGAACATGCAAGCGACCCGCAGGCCTAACCGAGCTGAGGTCTTGCGTGCAGAAGCCGAATGAAACTCTGAGGGAATACATCCAGAGGTGGATCACACTGCATCACTCGGTTGAGAACGTGCCGGACCATCAAGCGGTTTGTGCCTTCAAGGAAGGTGTTAAATACAGAGAGTTGAATCTGAAGTTCGGCCGAACTAGAGAGATGTCTCTGAATCGGATGATGGAGATTGCCACCAAGTATGCTAACGGAGAAGACGAAGATCGACTCCGGAGTGGCAAGCAGAAAGCAGTCGCCCAGGAAACTGGAGGCAATTCCAGTCGGAAGCAGAAGCGGAAGGCCGAGCCGGCCGCTCCTGGGGAGGCCCTGGCCATAGCCCAGGGAAGCTTCAAGGGAAAACCCAAGGGCACCTGGAAGCCAAAAAAAGTCAAGGATCAAGATGGAAACGATGTTTTGGATCTGCCATGTCACATCCACACCAAGAAGGATGTAGAGGGTAATTTCATTTACCCAAAGCATACCACTCGACAGTGCCGGCTCCTGATCCAGCAGTTCCAAGGAAAACAGTCCAAGGACAAGGAAAAAGAGTCAGACAGAATCGAGGATAAGGAAGACAGTGACGATGGATACCCCCATGTCAATTCCATCCTGATGATTTTTGCCGATGTCGAAAGCAAAAGTCGACTGAAAGTCATTAACCGAGAGGTGAACATAGTTGCCCCGGCAACACCCAGTTACCTGAAGTGGTCCCAGACTGCCATCACATTCGACCAGTCTGATCACCCGACGCACATTGCCACCCCTGGGAGGCAAGCTTTGGTGGTCGACCCAATTGTTGAAGGCACTCGACTGATAAAGTCCTGATGGATGGAGGCAGTGGCCTGAACATACTATATGCTGAAACATTGAAAGGAATGGGCATTCCGATGTCCAGACTCAGCACCAGTAACATGAGTTTCCATGGAGTCATTCCTGGGAAGAAAGCCCAATCACTCGTCCAGATCGCTCTTGATGTGGTTTTCGGTGATTCAAAGAATTACCGCAAGGAAAAATTGACATTCGAGGTCGTGGATTTCCAAAGTGCTTATCACGCCATTTTGGGCAGGCCAGCTTACGCACGCTTCATGGCCCGGCCATGTTACGTGTACCTCAAACTGAAGATGCCTGGCCCCAAAGGTGTGATCACTATCACAGGCAATCGGAAGAAGGCGGAAGAGTGCTTTCAGAAGGGCTCAAAGATTGCAGATGCTCAGATGGCAGTGGTCGAGCTGCAAGAGTACCAAAAGACTGCCGACCCAAGCGAGTTGCTACGAGCCAAGAAGCCTGCTTCAGAATCAGCTTTTCAGTCGTCCGGTGAAACAAAAACAGTCAACGTTCACCCGACCGACCCCGATGCTGCCCCGACTCACATCTCAACGACGCTTGACTCCAAATAGGAGGAAGCGCTCATCCAGCTCCTCCGTGAGAACTGGGACATCTTCGCATGGAAACCCTCCGACATGCCTGGAGTTCCCAGGGGGCTGGCTGAGCACCGTCTACGGGTCGACCCAAAATTCAAGCCTGTGAAGGAACATCTTCGGCGGTCCGCCATCCAGAAGAAGCAAGCCATTGGCGAGGAGGTGGCTCGGCTCTTAGCAGCAGAGTTCATCCGAGAAATTTACCACTCCGAGTGGCTCGCCAATGTCGTCATGGTCCCCAAGAAGGACAAGTCACTTCGCATGTGCATTGATTTCAAACATATCAATCGGGCCTGCCCGAAAGATCATTTTCCTCTCCCTCGCATCGACCAAATAGTCGACTCGACTGCGGGGTGCGAGAGATTGTCTTTTCTAGATGCTTATTCCGGATACCATCAGATCCGTCTGTATGGACCCGACGAAATCAAAACAGCTTTCATCACCCCATTCAGATGCTTCTGTTATGTCACTATGCCGTTCGGCCTCAAAAATGCCGGAGCCACGTTCATGAGAATGATTCAGAAGTGTTTACTCACTCAAATCAGTCGGAATGTGGAGGCATACATGGATGATATTGTGGTCAAGTCACGCAAAGGTTCCGACCTGCGAGCTGACCTTGCCGAAACATTTGCCAACCTCAGGAGGTATGATATCAAGCTCAATCCATCAAAATGCACATTCGGAGTTACAGGAGGAAAGTTACTCGGTTTTCTTGTTTCCGAACGAGGGATCGACGCCAATCCTGAGAAAATTGGCACCATACTCCGGATGAAGCGTCCTGTGCGCGTGCACGATGTCCAAAAGCTTACAGGTTGCTTGGCCGCTTTGAGTCGATTCATTTCTCGCCTCGGTGAAAAGGCATTGCCTCTCTACCGACTGATTAAGAAGTCTGACAAGTTCGAGTGGACTCCAGAAGCTGACGCAGCGTTTGCAGAACTCAAAGCTCTGCTCTCCACCCAGCCGGTGCTTGCTGCCCTAATCAGCAAAGAGCCTCTGCTGCTGTACATTGCGGCCACAGGACAAGTTGTCAGTACAGTACTCACGGTCGAGCGGGAAGAAGAAGGAAAGGCCTTCAGAGTTCAGCGCCCATTCTATTATCTGTCTGAAGTTTTGACTCCTTCAAAACAAAGATACCCTCACTACCAGAAGCTTGTATATGGGATTTACATGACCACGAAGAAGGTTGCACATTACTTCTCTGACCACCCCATTACAGTCGTCAGCGACGCCCCACTGTCAGAGATACTGCATAACAGAGATGCAACTGGTCGAGTGGCCAAGTGGGCGATTGAACTCCTTCCCTTAGATATCAGGTTTGAAGCAAAGAAGGCTATTAAGTCCCAAGAGATCGTAGATTTCGTCGCCGAGTGGATTGAACAGCAGCTTCCGACTCAAGTTCACTCGGAGCACTGGACCATGTTCTTCGATGGATCTAAGATGCTGAATGGTTCCGGTGCTGGGGTAGTTCTAGTCTCCCCCCGAGGAGATAAGCTCAGATATGTTCTCCAGATTCACTTCGATTCCTCCAACAATGAAGCAGAGTATGAAGCACTTTTGTATGGGTTGCGCATGGCCATTTCACTCGGCGTCCGTCGCCTCATGGTCTATGGCGACTCAGATTTGGTGGTTAATCAGGTGATGAAGGAGTGGGACGTCAGAAGTCCAGCTATGACTGGTTATTGCAATGCAGTGAGAAAGCTAGAAAAGAAATTCGAGGGGTTAGAGCTTCATCACATCCCCCGACTCAAAAATCAAGCAGCCGATGATCTGGCAAAGATAGGCTCCAAGAGAGAAGCCATTCCCAGCAATGTGTTTTTGGAGCACATCCGCTCGCCGTCAGTCCAGGAGGATCCTTTCACAGAAGAAGCCCCACAACCGAAAAGTGCCACAGATCCGACTGAAGTCGAAGTTCCTACTCTGGTCGACCTGATCATGGAAGTCTTGGCTATTACTCCCGACTGGACGATACCATACATCGCATATATCCTAAGGAAAGAGCTCCCAGAGGACGAGGAAGAGGCTCGACAGATCGTCCGCCGATCCAAGGCCTTCACGGTCATAAAGGGGCAGTTGTACAGAGAAAGCGCGACTGGAATCGGTCAGAAGTGCATAACTCCGAAAGAAGGTCAGATGATCCTTGATGAGATCCATTCGGGGACCTGCGGTCACCATGCGTCCTCCCGGACCATTGCGGCCAAAGCATACCGAGCGGGATTTTACTGGCCAAGAGCGAATGAGATGGCAAAGGAGATAGTTGACAAGTGTGAGGGGTGTCAGTTCTACTCCAACATGTCCCACAAACCCGCATCAGCCCTGAAGACCATTCCACTCGTCTGGTCCTTCGCTGTCTGGGGACTGGATATGGTCGGCCCTCTGAGAACAGGCAGGAGCGGATTCACCCATGTGCTTGTGGCAGTCGACAAGTTTACCAAGTGGATTGAAGATAAACCCATCAAGAACCTCGATGCTAGCACTGCTATTAGTTTCGTCAGAGGACTAACGTTCAGATATGGAGTCCCTCACAGCATCATCACTGACAATGGGTCAAACTTCGATTCAGACCAGTTCAGAGCCTTTTGCGCCTCTCAAGGCACTCATGTCGACTATTCGTCAGTCGCCCACCCCCAATTGAATGGACAACCTGAAAGGGCAAATGGTCTGATCCTCAAAGGACTAAAGCCTCGGCTAATGCGTGATCTCAAGCACGCAGCAGGTGCCTGCATCGACGAGCTTCCGTCAGTTTTGTGGGGATTAAGGACCACCCCTAACCGGTCGACTGGAAGAACCCCATTCTTTCTTGTTTATGGAGCCGAAGCCGTTCTGCCAAGTGATCTCCTTCACAACGCTCCCCGAGTCGAGCTTTACACCGAAGATGAAGCAGAACAGGCTCGGCAAGATGCAGTAGACCTTCTGGAAGAAGAAAGAGAGATGGCCATGATCAGATCGACCATTTATCAGCAAGACTTGCGTCGATTCCATGCCCGGCATGTGAAGAGTCGAGCCTTCCAAGAAGGAGATTTGGTCCTCCGAGTGGATCAACAGAAACCACACAAGCTTGCTCCTACTTGGGAAGGCCCCTTCATCATCACCAGAGTCCTCCACAACAGAGCGTATCACCTCTACAATGTTGATCGCCAGATCGACGAGCCTCGAGCTTGGAATGCGGAACTACTCCGCCCCTTTTACACTTAAGTTCCTTCCCATAAAGATGTAATAAGAGAAACTTCCGCAGTCCATTTTTATCAAAGTCAAGAGTGTTCCAATGATTGCTATCACTTCTGTTTACATACGAGAACCCCCAGTGGGCGACTTAGCCGCGAACCCGTTTCGCCTAAGTTTAAAAAATCCTACCGAGTGGAGAGCAAACCTCCCACTCGGGGGCTTAGCTGCAGTTCAGCACTCGCCTAAGCTCTCCTACGAAGAGACTTAGCTGCGGTCAGCACTCGCCTAAGTTTAAAAAATCCTACCGAGTGGAGAGCAAACCTCCCACTCGGGGGCTTAGGTGCAGTCCAGCACTCGCCTAAGTTCTCCTACGCAGAGACTTAGCTGCGGTCAGCACTCGCCTAAGTTTAAAAAATCCTACCGAGTGGAGAGCAAACCTCCCACTCGGGGGCTTAGCTGCAGTGCAGCACTCGCCTAAGCTCTCCTACGAAGAGACTTAGCTGCGGTCAGCACTCGCCTAAGTTTAAAAAATCCTACCGAGTGGAGAGCAAACCTCCCACTCGGGGGCTTAGCTGCAGTCCAGCACTCGCCTAAGTTCTCCTACGCAGAGACTGAGCTGCGGTCAGCACTCGCCTAAGTTTAAAAAATCCTACCGAGTGGAGAGCAAACCTCCCACTCGGGGGCTTAGCTGCAGTCCAGCACTCGCATAACCTCTCCTACAAAGAGACTTAGCTGCGGTCAGCACTCGCCTAAGTTTAAAAAATCCTACCGAGTGGAGAGCAAACCTCCCACTCGGGGGCTTAGCTGCAGTCCAGCACTCGCCTAAGCTCTCCTACGAAGAGACTTAGCTGCGGTCAGCACTCGCCTAAGTTTAAAAAATCCTACCGAGTGGAGAGCAAACCTCCCACTAGGGGGCTTAGCTGCAGTCCAGCACTCGCCTAAGCTCTCCTACGAAGAGACTTAGCTGCGGTCCGCACTCGCCTAAGTTTAAAAATCCTACCGAGTGGAGAGCAAACCTCCCACTCGACGGGTCATCCACAAAGAGATTCAACGACAAATCAAGTTCAAATAAAGCCTAAAAGATCCGAGAGACCTCAGATCAAAGTACTCGAGCCCACAGCTCGGCAGAGTTAAACTGTTACACTTCCACTCGGCATTCCGAGGCGAATTTAAGGCAGAGTTCAACGGATTACAAAATACACTCGGCATCCCGAGGCAAGTTTTTTCATTCCTTAGGAGGAGGAGGACTGGTAGGGGCGACGAACTCATCCAAGTCGATCCCATCTGCGATGCGGGTAGCAGCAGCAATGAATGTCTCCATGAAGTCCTGGAAGTTGTGCTTCCTCGTGCTGGCGACTTGGATGGTGGCCAGCTTCTCCTCCCGCACCTCCTTACAGTGGACGCGGACCAGGGACAGAGCCACGTCAGCGCCACACCGAGCTGAAGACTTCTTCCACTCCTGCACTCGGTCAGAGATTCCATTGAGTCGAGTCATCAGAGACTCGAGATCATTCTGGAGCGTAGATTCTGGCCAAAGTGTCGGGTCGATCCGCGTCATGGAAACCTTCAGTCGAGCCAAGTAATCCACGATGCCGTCAACACGAGACTCCAGACGGAGCACGTTCATTGCGGCCTCGTCCTTCACAAGAGAGTTAACAGGGTCCAAGCTCGGCTCCACTCAACTGGTCTCCTCTTCAAAATTCTGGCAAAGCTCTGCATACAAGATTCAAGGATAAGACAATTTTCACAGAATGATTCGACTCAAAAACCATTCGGAACTGAATGCGCACCTTCAAGCTTAAGGTACAACTTCTTCGCGAGGTCCCCCAAGTAGCTCTCCAGGTCGTTTCTCCCGCGAGCGAGGCCTTCCAGCTTCTCGCTCAGGGTGAGGTTCTCCTTCTTCCAACGTGAACACTCCCTGTTGGCTTCATTCAGAGCAGTCTTGAGCTTGGTATTTTCTTGTTCTAAGTGGTCGACCGAAGATAGCTTCTGTGCGGCCAGAGCGGTCTTGTCTTCAGCCTCCTTGCGGGCAGCAGCCAAGTCCCGATCTTTCTTCGCCAGAGCTTCTTTCAGTGTTTCTGCAAAAACGATGATTGAGTCGGAGAAAGCAAAGAAATACTAACCAGTTGACAAAGGCGTCTTACCTGCGGCGCCATCTCTGACCGTCTGCAGTTCTGTCCTGGCCAGCTCCAGATCAAGTTTCATTTGAATTTGCTGTTTCTCCAAGTCAGCCAAGTGGGTTCCAAGATCACAAGATTTCTGAAGCCAGAGAGGAGGAGTTACAATTTCAGTAAAAAGGAAAAAGCAACAAAGGCAGTAAACACTAAGACTACGGTCGACTGCCAGCAGTCCACCATAGTCTCGGGGACTACACCCAGTGGGTGCACTTAGCGTGCCCCCAGCGGTTCCTATCCCACCCGACCGACCCCGAAGTCGAGTCAAAGGCCACCCGACCGACCCCTGAAGTCGAGTCAAAGACAAGTTGCTTCCGAGTAGCTAAGAGATAATAAGCCTACACCCAGTAAAAAAAAAGAAGAGAGAGAAAGCCGTCGACTGCCGGCAGTCGACGGGATACCGTTCCATTCGACATGGCCCGATCAGACAGAGCGAAGAAACTCAACTATGACTCAATTTAAAGACTACAGCCGACTGCCAGCACCCGACCGTAGTCTCGGGGACTACACCCAGTGGGTGCACTTAGCGTGCCCCCACTCGTCAAAAAAAAACACACACACCCAGTGGCTGTACAAACTTAAAGACCTTCGGGAAAGAGAATCTTCAAAGGACATACCAAAACAGACCAAGTGTTGAAGTCGACTGACCTGGACATTGCTCTAAAGAGCCAAGCTTGCGTCGTAAGCCGCCTGGCAAGCCTCCCGAGCCACTTGTACCTGTTCCATCATGACTCCAGCCTGGCGTACAGCCTCCTACGCAGCAGCCGCTTGGTCCTCAGGGACGGAGTACGCAGCAAAAAGCGAAGACGGATCTGCAGTCGACGCTGAAGGCTGCACACTCGTCAAAGGAACAGCGAAGGTCACGGAAGCCCGAGTGGGTTCGCCATCATCCCGAACTGCAGCCTCAAGCGCGGGAGGGGATTGCGGAGTCTTGCCAGCCAACACCTTCTTCTTCCTCTTCACCCTCAATGGTGTGTCGTCGTCGTTGTCCGGGAGGTCGATAACATGAGGAGGAGCTGCAAGAAAAACATTCAATCGACCAACACTTCAGTCGACTCGTAAGCAGGACGGCAGTGATCGTACCAGGGTTGGAGGTGACAGCGTCCTCCATCTCTTGGTCGTCGTTCCTGGCAGAGACCTCAGAAGTTGCTCCACTACAAATCAGAAAAGATTAGTCAGTTGGCCCAGGGAATCGACCAAGGATCCGTCCACAGTCGACAAAGGAAAACAAGTGTTGTTGTTACCCCGAAATGGTGGGAACAACTATCTTCATCTTGGGCAAGGCCTTGGGCGGCTTAGATGGCGCCGTTCGTGGGTGCTTGGTAGCCTTCCCGGTCGGCGGAGGAGAAAAAGTCCGAGGGCGTTTCGACAACTGCCCGACAGGAGCGGTCGCCTTGCCACATTCCTGCGCTGGATCGTGGGCGAGCTTGGATCGTCCCTCCGGGCGAGAGGGTTCAGCTTCCTCCTCCTCTTTACTGGAGAAGATGTCGTCGCCCTCCTCTCCCTCACCGTCGGACTCCCACTCGACCTGGTCGTCCCCGCTCTCGCCTCCGCTCCCCTCACCTTCCTCGGTCGGCCCTTGGGCTCCATTGGGCGTCGAGTACATCTCAGTGGTAGCCTGGAAGACAACGGACAGGACGAAAGTCAGTCGACTTACACAAAGAAGACTAATACAGAAGATTAGATATCCGACACAAAAACATACCTGATCCACTTCATATGAGTGGTCGAGTGGAATCACCCTTCTGGCTCCTCGGGGGTTGTCTTTATTCCCCGTGATGCTTGACAACCACCCCTCCAGCATCTCATCGGTGACCTCCTCCGGGTGGATCCGAGTGGTGTCGTCAAGGCCAGAATACAGCCACATCGGATGGTCTCGCGCCTGGAGCGGTTGGATGCGCCTCTGGAGAAAGACCTCTAACAGGTCCATCCCAGTCACCCCCTCACGGACAAGTTCAACCACTCGACCCGCCAATACCTTGACCTGGGCGCTTTCCTCCGGCGTGACCTTCAGAGAGATAGGCTTCTCGGCTCGGTCGAGTGAAAAAGGAGGAAGACCGGTGGACTGCCCGGGGGTCGCCTGGTCCTGGCAGTAGAACCAGGTCGACTGCCAGCCGCGGACCGACTCTGGGAAGGTGATAGAGGGGAAACAGCTCTTCCCCCTCGTCTGGATCGCCAGACCCCCGCACAACTGGATAACTTGCGTCTTCTCATCACTCGACTTGGCCTTCTTCACCGACTGGGAGCGGCAAGTGAAGATATGCTTGAAAAGCCCCCAATGCGGACGGCAACCCAGGAAAGCCTCGCACATGGAAATGAACGCGGCAAGGTAGACTATGGAATTGGGGGTAAAGTGATGGAGCTGCGCTCCGAAGAAATTCAAGAAACTCCGGAAGAACGGATGGGGAGGCAGAGAAAACCCTCGGTCGATGTGGGTGGCGAGGAGCACACACTCACCATCGCGGGGTTGCGGCTCGATCTCCCTCCCCGGGAGACGCGCGGCCTCGTGGGGAATGGCTCCTCCCTCGACCATGTCGTCGAGGTCTTCCTGTCGGAGCACCGATGGCATCCAATCACCCTGAATCCAACACTTGGGCAGGGTGGTCCGGGACGAAGATCCACCTCGCGAAGACTTCTTCCCCTTCCCCACCACCGCCGCCTTCTTCGCGCGCTCCAAAGCAGTGGTCTTGCCCTTCACCATTGTCGTCGGGGAGATCTCGCACGGGCTCGCGGCGCTAGGGTACGGCCGAGGGTCGCAGGAGGGCTGGCGAAGGAAGAGAAGAAGAAAGAAAGAAGGAAGCAGAAGAGAGCGCACGGCTTAGAAACCCCGAGCCGGCAACTTATAAGGGGCCGCTCCCGAGTGGCTGGCCGGTAGGCCCAGGCCATCCAGTCAAATCCCGCAACAGACGCGCGCGCAGTACGTGGCGAAAAAGGCGACGCAGAGATCAAGGAACTTCCGCTTTATCGCTTCCGATTACTGCGGCCGCTCCTGTCCCGCGCGCTTCCCAAAATCCAAATCCCGCGACATCCGCGGGCCGCAGAACAACTTGCTAAAAAACAGAAGACCCCGATCGCGCCGGCACTCGGTATGGCACAAACAAAGAAATTCACTCGACGGAAGGCCTGGAATGGATCAAGGCAACTGAAAAAGGTTGGCAACATCATCCGTGACGATTGTCCTGAAACAAGGCGCTCACATAGCCCGAAGAACCAGTCGGAAAGATCTCCAACTCTTTCCCCACTCTAACCTCGATCCATTCGGGGGCTAATGATGAAGACATGTACCTAGGGTAGGGACACGGGCCTGACCCAAGAGTCCTACTCTAGGACACCCCTGGGAGAAATCACCTTTCAATCGACTTGAAGGCATCCCACTCGACGGGCTCAAGACACTCGACCAAGAAGCTATCACTCGACCAAGAAGCTATCACTTGACCGCCAGGAGATCAACAGTTGCTCTGTAGGCAAACGGTCAGCCGTTAAGTAGTCTTCATGGTCATTATAGCACTTTATTAGAGGCGTTACCAGTAACGCCCAATCTTAAATGTACTTTAAACCCTGCATTACTGAGGGCAGGAGGGGGCCAGCGAACTCTATATAAGCCACCCCCCTCCTCAGTAGGAAGGGTTCGCACCCCTGTAACCTATACACGCATAATCCAGTCGACCGCCTCCGGGCCCCGAGACGTAGGGCTATTACTTCCTCCGAGAAGGGCCTGAACTCGTAAACCTCGCGTGTAACAACTTCCCCATAGCTAGGATCTCGCCTCTCCATACTCACCCTCCTACATCACTGTCAGAGTTAGAACCACGACAGCTGTAAAAAGAAGTTTTATTTACCACACTTGGAACTGCTAGACGGAGTGGGAGATGAGGCCGAGCAGTTCAATCTTCCGTGCCCTAACTTGGCGACGGAAGACACCTACGGCAACGGCGGAGAGGACGATGTCCGCGATCGGCGTGAAGACGGCGTCGGAGAGGTTGCGGTAGCAAAGCGCTTCGTCGCCGGCGTCGTCGAGGGCTAGCGGTGGCGCTAGGGTTCGTGCGAGGGTGGAAGAAGGGGATAATGACCGCTGTGAGTGTGTATTTATAGTTACAGGGGCGGCACTGCGCTATTACACAGGTGCCCCTGGCGATTCACATCTGAGTAACACGTGGCCATCATGCGGAATTTTGGGGGCAGTTCCACGTCCCACGCACGCCTGGATTGTCGGGTGGTCGTTCCTACTTCTCCGGATTTCATGTGGAAAAATGAGCATTGAAAACGGACTTAAAGGTTGTCTCTGTGTCTTCGGCTAACAAGAACGCAGAGAAGACATTCGACGGTTTCAATAGAATGCATATGACTTGGAGAGATAGAATTTGAGATAGAAAGCATAGAGAGGTTAGGGTCCGATCACATTCACTTAGTTCAAAAGATTCAAACAAGAAGACATAGCTATAAGTGAATGCTGTAGAGGACAGAACACTAGTATATATATATATATATCTATATAATCAACATAGTGAAGATAATCATGAAGACATGTTGAGACTGAAGCCAAATCAAATGTGAAGACATTGCAAGGTAATGCCATGAGTGAAACACTTCAAAATAGAACGTTTGGTGGTGGCGTTACCCACCGTATAGGAAGTATTAGACCCAGACACGGTGCACAATTATCGTGGCGCTCCGAAGTCAAATTCCATATTAATGTATTCACACTTAGAATGTATGTCTTCATTGATTGAAGATATACGTTACTTCGTGTGTTGCACATCCAAGTCATCAATATGCATAAGTGTTAGGATGTGTGCCTGATCACAGGACATTTGAGGATTCCAGGATATTTAGCTCACACCGTAACTTGCAAAATCTCTTCTCATCCAAGGGCTTGGTGAAGATATCTACCAATTGCTCTTCAGTGTTGACGTGTATGATATCAATATCTTCCTTCACAACATGATCTCTGAGAAAGTGATGACGAATTTCTATGTGCTTTGTCTTCGAGTGCTGAACTGGGTTGTTGGCAATCTTGATGGCGCTTTCGTTGTCGCAGTAAAGTGGCACTTGCTTCAGATGAATGCCATAGTCCTTGAGTGTTTGCTTCATCCACAGAAGCTGAGCGCAGCAAGATCCAGTAGCAATGTATTCAGATTCAGCAGTGGAGAGAGATACACAGTTCTGCTTCTTTGAAGACCAACATACAAGTGATCGTCCCAGAAAGTGACATGTGCCTTATGTAGACTTGCGATCAACTTTGTCACCAGCATAATCAGCATCCGAAAATCCAACCAGATCAAACTCTGAGCCCTTTGGATACCATAATCCTAGAGTTGGGGTGTGAGCCAAATATCAAAGAATTCACTTCACAGCTAAGTGATGCGACTCCTTTGGTGCCGCTTGAAATCGAGCACACATGCAAACACTAAGCATAATATCTGGCCTAGATGCACATAAATAAAGCAAAGAACCAATCATGGAGTGGTATACCTTTTGATCGAACTCTTTACCATTGTCGGCGGGACCCAGATGATGTTTGGCTGGCATTGGTGTTGTGAAGCCTTTGCAGTCTTGCATACCAAACTTCTTTAGGCACTCTTTGAGATACTTCTCTTGAGATATGAAAATGCCGTTGCGTTGTTGTCGTATTTCAAGACCGAGGAAGAACTTCAGCTCCCCCATCATAGACATCTGATATTGCTCTTGCATCATATAGCCAAACTCTTCACTGTACTTCTGATTGGTGCAGCCGAAGATAATGTCATCCACATATATTTGGCACACAAACAGTTCACCATCATATGTCTTCATGAAGAGAGTGGGATCTAAGGAACCAGGTATGAAGCCTTTGCTCTTCAGGAAGTATTTGAGTGTGTCATACCAGGCCCTAGGGGCTTGTTTGAGGCCATACAGTGCCTTGTTGAGCTTGTATACCATGTCAGGATGTTTTGGATCTTCAAACCCAGGCGGTTGTGCAACATAAACTTCTTCTTCAATCTTGCCATTGAGAAAGGCACTCTTCACATCCATTTGATATAAAAGTATGTTATGATGATTTGCATAAGCCAGCAGTATGCGTATGGCTTCAAGTCTAGCCACAGGAGCAAATGTTTCATCGAAGTCAATGCCTTCCACTTGAGTATATCCTTGAGCAACGAGACGAGCTTTGTTTCTGACTACTTGACCATGCTCATCTTGCTTGTTGCGGTATATCCATTTGGTGCCTATTATATTGTGCTTCCGTGGATCAGGACGCTTAACCAGTTCCCATACATTGTTCAGCTCAAACTGTTGAAGCTCTTCTTGCATCGCTTGAATCCATTCAGGTTCCATGAAGGCTTCTTCAACTTTCTTGGGTTCTGGAATTGAGACGAATGCGAAGTGCCCACAGAAATTTGCCAGCTGAGTTGCCCTTGAACGAGTGAGTGGACCAGGTGCATTGATGCTATCAATTATTCTGTCAATCTGCACTTCATTGGCAACACGAGGATGTATAGGGAGAAGACTTTGTTCTTGCTGGTCTGTGTTGTTGTTGGGAGGAATGTCTTCAGGCTAAGCATTGTCTTCATGTGGATCAGGTGCTGAGATGATAAGTTCTTCTTCAGGATGAGCTTCAGAAGGTACAATCTCTCTAGTTCCCATTAGCTTGATTGATTCACTAGGTGGAACTTCATCTAGCACACTTGGCAGTTGCTCTCTTTGTGAACCATTGGTCTCATCGAACCGCACATCCATTGTTTCAACCACTTTGTAATGAAAGAGATTGAAGACTCTGTAGGAGTGCGAATCCTTTCCATATCCAAGCATAAAACCCTCATGTGCTTTTGGTGCAAACTTTGAGGTGTGGTGTGGGTCCTTGATCCAGCACCTTGCGCCAAATACTCTGAAGTAACTGACATTTGGCTTCTTGCCAGTTAGGAGTTCATAAGATGTCTTGTTCAGAAGCTTGTGAAGATAAACACGATTGATTGTATGGCATGCAGTGTCAATGGCTTCAGGCCAGAATTTTCTTGGAGTCTTGTATTCATCTAGCATCGTTCTGGCCATCTCAATGAGTGTTCTGTTCTTGCGTTCGACGACGCAATTCTGCTGTGGCGTGTACGGGGCTGAGAATTCATGTGTGATGCCCAAGGTATCAAGATATGTATCAAGGCGCCATAGTTGTTCATTGCTCGATTGGCGAAGCGTCTGAAGACATCCTGCACTTCAGTCTTGTAAAGGATTATGTGCACCCAAGTATATCTGGAATAATCATCAACAATGACAAAGCCATAGAGGCAAGCAGTAGTGGAAAAAGTTGAGTAGTGAGTGGGACCAAAAAGATCCATGTGAAGCAGTTCGAAGGGTCGAGTAGTGGTCATGATTGTCTTCGAGGGATGTTTTGCCCTCGTTATATTCCCTGCTTCACAGGCACCGCATAAGTTATCTTTCTTGAACATGACGCCCTCGATGCCTATGACATGCTTCTTCTTTGCAAGGGTGTGGAGGTTCCTCATGCCAGCATGCCCAAGCCTCCGATGCCAAAGCCAGCATTCTGAAGCTTTTGCCAGAAGACATACTGCAAGCTGTGGCCCTGCTGAGAAATCTACCACATACAAATCATCTTTCCGATACCCTTCAAACACTAGAGACTTGTCAGATTCCATTAGTACCAGGCAACGATATTTTCCAAATATTACGATCATGTTCAAATCGCAAAGCATTGAGACAGCCATTAAGTTGAAGCCAAGGGATTCAACAAGCATGACTTTATCCATGTGTTGATCCTTTGAGATTGCAACTCTACCTAGACCCAATACCTTACTTTTACCAGTGTCAGCAAATGTGATGTGGCTCTTGTCGGATGGACGTAAGGTTGAGTCCATAAGAAGGATTCTTTTGCCAGTCATGTGATTTGTACACCCACTGTTAATAATCCATTCTGAAGACTCTGAAGACACTGGTGTCGTACCCTACAGTGCAGTCAGGGGGATAGGCTTCACGAAGAGAATTGTGAAGCAAAAACATTTGACGAACCAGTGGGATATGAAAACTTAGATCCAGATTAGGACTAATAGGGAGAGTAGCATGCGATTCAGGAACAAAATACATAGTGATGCCATTCGGGCATTTGATCTTGCGCCCTACAAGATTTTTAAGGTCCCCAGCAATAGCGTCAGAAGATTTTGGTTTTCTGCTGGAGACCTTTCCCTGCAAAAGAGAGTTAAGCTTTCTTAGCCACCCACATCTTCAAGGGTGGCTTAGAAGCAATAAGTCTAAGTGCAGCATATGAGAATTTTAGCTTTGGAGCCCTAGCAAACAGTCTAGCAGGCGGACAATAGTACTCATAAGAATAGGCAGAATAATTCTTGGTCATATGAACATGGCGGTTTGATGAACCGTTCTCATATTCATATGACTGAGTATGGTTTCCCAGCAAAACATTTGCGTTAGTGCGACTCAGGTGAGTCCTCTGTCTGTATGAAGCCTTTGGACCGTATGAAGCCTTTGGTCTGAGGTTTGTCTTCTTCATGTGAGGTGTCATGAAGACATTCACAGGAAGATTTTCCAGACACGTTTTTGGAACCCAGATCTTCTTCATAGGCGGTCCATTCCTGCAGTTAGTACCAATGTACCTGGCAAACACTTCACCATTCTGATTCTTAAACAGTTTATAGTTTGCATCAAAGGATTCATCAATGATAATGGGGTTAGCACAAGTGAAGCCAGATAGATTGGATGGATCTGCTGAAGGTTCCTTTGCAGCAACCCATGTGGTTTTGGGGTACTGCTCAGGTTTCCATTAAGAGCCATCTGCATTTATTTTCCTTACGAACCCAACACCCTCTTTCCTAGGGTTTCGGTTCAGAATCTGCTTCTTGAGGACATCACATAATGTCTGATGTCCTTTAAGACTTTTGTACATCCCTGTTTCAAGCAATGTCTTCAACCTAGCATTCTCATCAGCAATAGCAGTGGTATCCTCAGCAGAGGGGTTAGTTACCACTTCAACAGTTGAAGATATTGCAACAGCAGTAGCAGTGGAACATTCAGCAACAGAAGTAGCATTATCACGCTCAATGCATTTAAGACATGGTGGTTCAAATCCTTCGTGAGCGGAACTGATCTATTCGGCGCGAAGTGACTCGTTTTCCTTTTGAAGATCTTCATGAGCCGCTCTCAATTTCTCAAGATCTTGCTTCCTTTGAAGATAATCATAGGAAAGCTTTTCATGAGTTGTTGAGAGAGTATCATGACGATCTTCAAGTTCCTGTACTTAATGTGAAGATCAGGGCTAGGATGTCAAACGAACTATCAAGTGATCTCAGCAGCGTCTTGACGATTTCATGTTTGGTGATCTCAGTAGAGCGGAGGGCTTGAAGCTCATTTGTGATGTCAGTGAGCCGGTCAAATGTGTGCTGGACATTCTCATTGTCATTTTGCTTGAAGAGGTTGAAGAGGTTGCGAAGAACACTGATTCTCTGATCTCTCTAGGTTGAGATGCCTTCATTGACCTTGGAGAGCCAGTCCCAGACCAGCTTGGATGTCTTCAAGGCACTCACACGGCCATACTGTCCTTTGGTCAGATGACCACAAATGATATTCTTGGCAGTAGAGTCCAGTTGAGTGAACTTCTTAACATCAGCAGCAGTGACACCTTCTCCAGCCTTGGGAACGCCGTTCTCGACGACATACCATAGGTCGACGTCAATGGCTTCAAGATGCATGCGCATCTTATTCTTCCAATAGGGATATTCAGTTCCATCGAAGACGGGGCAAGCAGCGGAGACTTTAATTATCCCTGCAGTCGACATAGCTAAAACTCCAGGTGGTTAAACCGAATCACACAGAACAAGGGAGCACCTTGCTCTGATACCAATTGAAAGTGCGTTATATCGACTAGAGGGGGGGGGTGAATAGGCGATTTTTATGAAAGTCTTCAAAACATGGAAGTTATGAAGACAAACAGTGGAGATGAGCCTATTACTATGCAGCGGAAGTTAGACTACACTAGGCAAGCCATGGTCAAGTATTCAATAGAGTGAAAGTACAATGACAAATAGCTGCAGTGTAGTAAGGATCAGGTAGGACGATTTTATGAAGCCAAACAGATCATACAGTCACGTTGTGAAGACAAAAGATAGAGCAAGCATGCAATGACTTCACAATGAGTAACAGTAAGAAAAAGGAAGTGAAGATGAAACCAGTGACTCGTTGAAGACAATGATTTGTTGGACCAGTTCCAGTTGCTGTGACAACTGTACGTCTGGTTGGAGCGGCTAGGTATTTAAACCTTAGGACACACAGTCCCGGACACCCAGTCCTGAACACGCAGCTCAGGACACCCAATCCTCACCGTATTCTCCTTGAGCTAAGGTCACACAGACCTCGCCCAATTACTCTGGTAAGTCTTCAAGGTAGACTCCCAAACCTTCACAGACTTCGTTCTCTAGCAATCCACAATGTCTCTTGGATGCTCAGAACGCGACGCCTAACCGGCTGGAGGATGCACAGTCCTCAAGTGTAATAAGTCTTCAGATCACTCAGACAAGAAGACTTAAGTGATGCCCAATTCTCTCTGGCTCTGGGTGGTTAGGGCTTTATCCTCGCTAGGAATTCTCTCTCTCTCAAAGGCTTCGAGGTGGGTTGCTCTCAAACGACAAAAGCCGTGTACTGAATCTGAGCAGCCAACCGTTTATGGTTGTAGGGGGTGGGCTATATATAGCCACTTGGCAACCCGACCTGATTTGTCCGAAATGACCCTGGGTCACTAAGGAACTGACACGTGTTCCAATGGTCAGATTTCAAACTCACACGGCAACTTTACTTGGGCTACAAGCAAAGCTGACTTGTCCGACTCTAGACAAGATTTGCTCTCATAGTCTTCACTCGAAGACATTGGTTTTGAATTAGGCATCACTTCAGTCGTTCTGACTGGTTCTCTTGGACCCCACTTAACAGTATGGTGGTTCCTATGACTCAACACAAATGAAAGAGAACTACGAAAGATCTAATTCTTCGAGTTCCATAGGCTTCACGTGGTGTCTTCTCTTGTCATAGTCTTCAATGTGAATATCTTCATATACCACCATTGACTTCAATGTCTTCGTACATTTTTAGGGGTCATCTCTGCTAGTAAAACCGAATCAATGAGGGACTTCTACCTGTGTTATCCTGCAATTCTCACAAACACATTAGTCCCTCAACTAGGTTTGTCGTCAATACTCCAAAACCAACTAGGGGTGGCACTAGATGCACTTACAGAAAGACCCAAAGCGAAAGAGATGTTTATTTGCTGCCATTTGGCCAGCCCAAAAGTGCGAGTCACCAGGTTTCCAATATGCCTGGGACACCGCCTTTTGGCCTAGATACTTGTTGTGCAGCATAGTTTGCCAAACTGAAGGAAATATGCCCTAGAGGCAATAATAAAGTTGTTATTTATATTTCCTTATATCATGATAAATGTTTATTATTCATGCTAGAATTGTATTAACCGGAAACTTAGTACATGTGTGAATACATAGACAAACAGAGTGTCACTAATATGCCTCTACTTGACTAGCTCGTTAATCAAAGATGGTTAAGTTTCCTAGCCATGGACAAAGAGTTGTCATTTGATAAATGGGATCACATCATTAGATAATGATGTGATTGACTAGACCCCGTTGGGGAACGTAGTAATTTCAAAAAATTTCCTACGCACACGCAAGATCATGGTGATGCATAGCAACGAGATGGGAGAGTGTTGTCTAGGTACCCTCGTAGACCGTAAGCGGAAGCGTTATATCAACCCGGTTGATGTAGTCGAACGTCTTCACGATCCGACCGATCCAAGCACCGAAAGCACGACACCTCCGAGTTCGGCACACGTACGGCTCGGTGACGTCCTCGCCTTCTCAATCCAGCAAGAGGGGCGAAGTAGTAGATGAGTTCCGGCAGCACGACGGCGTGGTGACTGTGTTGGTGAAGAACAATCTTCGCAGGGCTTCGCCTAAGCACTACGAAAACTATGACGGAGGATAAACTAGAGGAGACAGGGTTGCCGGCACACGGCTTGGTGTTTCTTGGTCTGTCTTGGGTGCTAGCCCTACCCCTCTATTTATATGTTGAGCCCTGGGGTCGAAACTTGGAGTAAAAGCCTCCACAAAGTCGGTTTCACCCGAAAGGCAAGAATCCTTCTCGGACTCCAGGGCCAGACGCCAGGGTTCTCGGCGTCTGGGCCCAGACGCCAGGGACCCTGGCGTCTGGCCTCTGGACTCCGCAAAACTTCCTTTTGCGCTTTCCAAAAACCTCATGGGCTTTCCCCTTTGGCCCAGATAAAGTGTTCTCGTGCCCAAACATTTCGGGAAACATCCGGAACCCCTTCTGGTGAATTCCGGAACCCTTCCGGAGATCAAACACTACTATCCACATATCAATCTTTACTTTCGGACCATTCCGGAGTTCCTCGTCATATCCGTGATCTCATCCAAAACTCCGAACAACATTCGGTCACCAACATACATAACTCATAGTACTATATCGTCAACGAACGTTAAGCGTGCGGACCCTACGGGTTCGAGAACTATGTAGACATGACCGAGATATCTCTCTTGTCAATAACCAATAGCGGGACCTGGATGCCCATATTGGCTCCTACATATTCTATGAAGATCTTTATCGGTCAGACCGCATAACAATATACGTTGTTCCCTTTGTCATCGGTATGTTACTTGCCCGAGATTCGATCGTCGGTATCTCAATACCTAGTTCAATCTCGTTACCGGGAAGTCTCTTTACTCGTTCCGTAATCATCATCTTGCAACTAACTCATTAGTTGCAATGCTTGCAAGGCTTGAGTGATGTGCATTACCGAGAGGGCCCAGAGACACCTCTCCGACAATCGGAGTGACAAATCCTAATCTCGAAATACGCCAACCCAACAAGTACCTTCGGAGACACCTGTAGAGCACCTTTATAATCACCCAGTTACGTTGTGACGTTTGGTAGCACACAAAGTGTTCCTCCGGTAAACGGGAGTTGCATAATCTCATAGTCATAGGAACATGTATAAGTCATGAAGAAAGCAATAGCAACATACTAAACGATCGGGTGCTAAGCTAACGGAATGGGTCAAGTCAATCACATCATTCTCCTAATGATGTGACCCCGTTAATCAAATGACAACTCATGTCTATGACTAGGAAACTTAACCATCTTTGATCAACGAGCTAGTCAAGTAGAGGCATACTAGTGACACTCTGTTTGTCTATGTATTCACACATGTATTATGTTTCGGTTAATACAATTATAGCATGAATAATAAACATTTATGATGATATAAGGAAATAAATAATAACTTTATTATTGCCTCTAGGGCATATTTCCTTCAGTCTCCCACTTGCACTAGAGTCAATAATCTAGTTCACATCACCATGTGATTTAACACCAATGGTTCACATCTTTATGTGATTAGTTCACATCTCCATGTGACTAATACCCAAAGGGTTTACTAGATTCAATAATCTAGTTCACATCGCTATGTGATTAACACCCAAAGAGTGATCATGTTTTGCTTGTGAGAGAAATTTAGTCAACGGGTCTGCCAAATTCAGATCCGTATTTATTTTGCAAAATTCTATGTCTACAATGCTCTGCACGGAGCTACTATAGCTAATTGCTCCCACTTTCAATATGTATCCAGATTGAGACTTAGAATCATCTGGATTAGTGTCAAAAACTTGCATCGACGTAACCCTTTATGACAAACCTTTTTGTCACCTCCATAATCGAGAAATATTTCCTTATTCCACTAAGGATAATTTTGACCACTGTCCAGTGATCTACTCTTAGATCACTATTGTACTCCCTTGCTTAACATAGTGTAGGGTATACAATAGATCTGGTACACAGCATGGCATACTTTATAGAACCTATGGCCAAGGCATAGGGAATGACTTTCATTCTCTTTCTATCTTCTGCCGTGGTCAGGCTTTGAGTCTTACTCAATTTCACACCTTGTAACACAGGCAAGAACTCTTTCTTTGACTGTTCCATTTTGAACTACTTCAAAATCTTGTCAAGGTATGTACTCATTGAAAAAAAACTTATCAAGCGTCTTGATCTATCTCTATAGATCTTGATGCTCAATATGTAAGCAGCTTCACTGAGGTCTCTCTTTGAAAAACTCCTTTCAAACACTCCTTTATGCTTTGAAGAATAATTCTACATTATTTCCGATCAACAATATGTCATTCACATATACTTATCAGAAATGCTGTAGTGCTCCCACTCACTTTCTTGTAAATACAGGCTTCACCGCAAGTCTGTATAAAACTATATGCTTTGATCAACTTATCAAAGAGTGTATTCCAACTCCGAGATGCTTGCACCAGTCCATTGATGGATCGCTGGAGCTTGCATATTTTGTTAACACCTTTAGGATTGACAAAACCTTCTGGTTGCATCATATACAACTCTTCTTTAAGAAATCCATTAAGGATTGCAGTTTTGTTATCCATTTGCCAGATTTCATAAAATGCGGCAATTGCTAACATGATTCGGACAGACTTAAGCATAGATACGAGTGAGAAACTCTCATCGTAGTCAACACCTTTGAAGTTGTCGAAAACCTTTTTGCGACAATTCTAGCTTTGTAGATAGTAACACTACTATCAGCGTCTGTCTTCCTCTTGAAGATCCATTTATTTTCTATGGCTTGCCGATCATCGGGCAAGTCAACCAAAGTCCACACTTTGTTCTCATACATGGATCCCATCTCAGATTTCATGGCCTCAAACCATTTCGCGGAATCTGGGCTCATCATCGCTTCCTCATAGTTCGTAGGTTCGTCATGGTCTAGTAACATAACTTCCAGAACAAGATTACCGTACCAGTCTGGTGCGGATCTTACTCTGGTTGATCTACGAAGTTCAGTAGTAACTTGTTCTGAAGTTTCATGATCATCATCATTATCTTCCTCACTAATTGGTGTAGAAGTCACAGGAACAGATTTCTGTGACGAACTACTTTCCAATAAGGGAGCAGGTACAGTTACCTCATCAAGTTCTACTTTCCTCCCACTCACTTCTTTCGAGAGAAACTCCTTCTCTAGAAAGGATCCATTCTTAGCAACGAATGTCTTGCCTTCGGATCTGTGATAGAAGGTGTACCCAACAGTCTTCTTTGGGTATCCTATGAAGACACATTTCTCCGATTTGGGTTTGAGCTTATCAGGATGAAACTTTTTCATATGAGCATCGCAACCACAAACTTTAAGAAACGACAACTTTGGTTTCTTGCCAAACCACAGTTCAGATTGTGTCGTCTCAATGGATTTAGATGGTGCCCTTTTTAACGTGAATGCAGCTGTCTTTAATGCATAACCCCAAAACGACAGTGGTAAACCGGTAAGAAACATCATAGATTGCACTATATCCAATAAAGTACGGTTATGACATTCGGACACACCATTATGCTGTGGTGTTCCAGGTGGCATGAGTTTGTGAAACTATTCCACATTGTTTTAATTGAAGACCAAACTCGTAACTCAAATATTCGTCTCCGCGATCAGATCGTAGAAACCTTATTTTTCTTGTTACGATGATTTTCCACTTCACTCTAAAATTCTTTGAACTTTTCAAATGTTTCAGACTTATGTTTCATCAAGTAGATATACCTATATCTGCTCAAATCATCTGTGAAGGTCAAAAAATAATGATACCCGCTACAAGCCTTAATATTCATCGGACCACATACATCAGTATGTATGATTTCCAACAAATCTGTTGCTTGTTTCATTGTTCCGGAGAACGTCGTTTTAGTCATCTTGCCCAAAAGGCATGGTTCGCAATCATCAAGTGATTCATAATCAAGTGATTCCAAAATCCCATCAGCATGGAGTTTCTTCATGCGCTTTACACCAATATGACTTAAACGGCAGTGCCACAAATAAGTTGCACTATCATTATTAACTTTGCATCTTTTGGCTTCAATATTATGAATATGTGTATCACTACGATCGAGATCCAACAAACCATTTTGTTGGTGTGTATGACCATAGAAGGTTTTATTCATGTAAAAAGAACAATAATTGTTCTCTAACTTAAATGAATAAACGTATTGCAAGAATCATGATCAAATCATATTCATGCTCAACGCAAACACCAAATAACACTTATTTAGTTTCAACACTAATCCTGAAAGTATAGGGAGAGTGCGATGATGATCATATCAATCTTGGAACTACTTCCAACACACATCGTCACTTCACCCTTAACTAGTTTCTGTTCATTCTGCAACTCACGTTTCGAGTTACTACTCTTTAGCAACTGAACCAGTATCAAATACCGAGGGGTTGCTACGAACACTAGTAAAATACACATCAATAATCTGTATATCAAATATACCTTTGTTCACTTTGCCATCCTTCTTATCCACCAATTACTTGGGGTAGTTCCGATTTTAGTGACCAGTCCCTTTGCAGTAGAAGCACTCAGTCTCAGGCTTAGGTCCAAAGTTGGGCTTCTTCACTTGAGCAGCAACTTGCTTGCCGTTCTTCTTGAAGTTCTCTTCTTCCCTTTGCCCTTTTCATGAAACTAGTGGTCTTGTTAACCATCAACACTTGATGTTTTTCTTGATTTCTACCTTCATCGATTTCATCATCATGAAAAGCTCGGGAGTCGTTTTCATCATCCCTTGCATATTATAGTTCATCACGAAGTTCTACTAACTTGGTGATGGTGACTAGAGAATTCTGTCAATCACTATTTTATCTGGAAGATTAACTCCCACTTGATTCAAGCGATTGTAGTACCCAGACAATCTGAGCACATGCTCACTAGTTGAGCGATTCTCCTCCATCTTTTAGCTATAGAACTTGTTGGAGACTTCATATCTCTCAACTCGGATATTTGCTTGAAATATTAACTTCAACTCCTGGAACATCTCATATGGTCCATGACGTTCAAAACGTTTTTGAAGTCCCGATATAAGCCGTTAAGCATGGTGCACTAAACTATCAAGTAGTCATCATATTGAGCTAGCCAAACGTTCATAATGTCTGCATCTGCTCCTGCAATAGGTCTGTCACCTAGCGGTGCATCAAGGAGATAATTCTTCTGTGCAGCAATGAGGATAAACCTCAGATCACGGATCCAATCCGCATCATTGCTACTAACATCTTTCAACACAATTTTCTCTAGGAACATATCAAAATAAACATATGAAAGCAACAACGCGAGCTATTGATCTACAACATAGATATGCTAATACTACCAGGACTAAGTTCATGATAAATTAAAGTTCAATTAATCATATTACTTAAGAACTCCCACTTAGATAGACATCCCTCTAATCATCTAAGTGATCACGTGATCCAAATCAACTAAACCATAACCGATCATCACGTGAAATGGTGTAGTTTCAATGGTGACCATCACGATGTTGATCATATCTACTATATGATTCACGCTCGACCTTTCGGTCTCCGTGTTCCGAGGCCATATCTGCATATGCTAGGCTCGTCAAGTTTAACCTGAGTATTCTGCGTGTGCAAAACTGGCTTGCACCCGTTGTAGATGGACGTAGAGCTTATCACACCCGATCATCACGTGGTGTCTGGGCACGACGAACTTTGGCAACGGTGCATACTCAGGGAGAACACTTTTATCTTGAAATTTAGTGAGAGATCATCTTATAATGCTACCGTCAATCAAAGAAAGATAAGATGCATAAAAGATAAACATCACATGCAATCAATATAAGTGATATGATATGGCCATCATCATCTTGTGCTTGTGATCTCCATCTCTGAAGCACCGTCATGATCACCATCGTCACCGGCGCGACACCTTGATCTCCATCGTAGCATCATTGTCGTCTTGCCAATCTTATGCTTCTACGACTATCGCTACCGCTTAGTGATAAAGTAAAGCATTACAGGGCGATTGCATTGCATACAATAAAGCGACAACCATATGGCTCCTGCCAGTTGCCGATAACTCGGTTACAAAACATGATCATCTCATACAATAAAATTTAGCATCATGCCTTGACCATATCACATCACAACATGCCCTGCAAAAACAAGTTAGACGTCCTCTACTTTGTTTGTTGCAAGTTTTACGTGGCTGCTACGGGCTTAAGCAAGAACCAATCTTACCTACACATCAAAACCACAACGATAGTTTGTCAAGTTGGTGCTGTTTTAACCTTCGCAAGGACCGGGCGTAGCCACACTCGGTTCAACTAAAGTTGGAGAAACTGACACCCGCCAGCCACCTGTGTGCAAAGCACGTCGGTAGAACCAGTCTCGCGTAAGCGTACGCGTAATGTCAGTCCGGGCCGCTTCATCCAACAATACCGCCGAACCAAAGTATGACATGCTGGTAAGCAGTATGACTTATATCGCCCACAACTCACTTGTGTTCTACTCGTGCATATAACATCAACACATAAAACCTAGGCTCGGATGCCACTGTTGGGGAACGTAGTAATTTCAAAAAATTTCTTACGCACACGCAAGATCATGGTGATGCATAGCAACGAGATGGGAGAGTGTTGTCTACGTACCCTCGTAGACCGTAAGCGGAAGCGTTATATCAATGCGGTTGATGTAGTCAAACGTCTTCACGATCCGACCGATCCAAGCACCGAAAGCACGGCACCTCCGAGTTCTGCACACGTACGGCTCGGTGACGTCCTCGCCTTCTCGATCCAGCAAGAGGGGCGAAGTAGTAGATGAGTTCCGCCAGCAGGACGGCGTGGTGACGGTGTTGGTGAAGAACAATCTTCGCAGGGCTTCGCCTAAGCACTATGAAAACTATGACGGAGGATAAACTAGAGGAGACAGGGTTGCCGGCACACGGCTTGGTGTTTATTGGTCTGTCTTGGGTGCTAGCCCTACCCCTCTATTTATATGTTGAGCCCTGGGGTCAAAACTTGGAGTAAATGCCTCCACAAAGTCGGTTTCACCCGAAAGGCAAGAATCCTTCTCGGACTCTAGGGCCAGACGCCAGGGTTCCCAGCGTCTGGGCCCAGACGCCAGGGACCCTAGCGTCTGGCCTCTGGACTCCGCAAAACTTCCTTTTGCGCTTTCCAAAAACCTCGTGGGCTTTCCCCTTTGGCCCAGATAAAGTGTTCTCGTGCCCAAACATTTCGGGAAACATCCGGAACCCCTTCCGGTGAATTCCGGAACCCTTCCGGAGATCAACCACTACTATCCACATATCAATCTTTACTTCCGGACCATTCTGGAGTTCCTCGTCATATCCGTGATCTCATCCAAAACTCCAAACAACATTCGGTCACCAACATACATAACTCATAGTACTATATCGTCAACGAACGTTAACCGTGCGAACCCTACGGGTTCGAGAACTATGTAGACATGACCGAGACACCTCTCTTGTGAATAACCAATAGCGGGACCTAGATGCCCATATTGGCTCCTACATATTCTACGAAGATCTTTATCGGTCAGACCGCATAACAATATACGTTGTTCCCTTTGTCATCGGTATGTTACTTGCCCGAGATTCGATCGTCGGTATCTCAATACCTAGTTCAATCTCATTACCGGCAAGTCCCTTTACTCGTTTCGTAATCATCATCTCGCAACTAACTCATTAGTTGCAATGCTTGCAAGGCTTGAGTGATGTGCATTACCGAGAGGGCCCAGAGATACCTCTCCGACAATCGGGGTGACAAATCCTAATCTCAAAATACGCCAACCCAACAAGTACCTTCGGAGACACCTGTAGAGCACCTTTATAATCACCCAGTTACGTTGTGACTTTTGGTAGCACACAAAGTGTTCCTTCGGTAAACAGGAGTTGCATAATCTCATAGTCATAGGAACATGTATAAGTCATGAAGAAAGCAATAGCAACATACTAAATGATCGGGTGCTAAGCTAACGGAATGGGTCAAGTCAATCACATCATTCTCCTAATGATGTGATCCCGTTAATCAAATGACAACTCATGTCTATGACTAGGAAACTTAACCATCTTTGATCAACGAGCTAGTCAAGTAGAGGCATACTAGTGACACTCTGTTTGTCTATGTATTCACACATGTATTATGTTTCCGGTTAATACAATTATAGCATGAATAATAAACATTTATGATGATATAAGGAAATAAATAATAACTTTATTATTGCCTCTAGGGCATATTTCCTTCAGTCTCCCACTTGCACTAGAGTCAATAATCTAGTTCACATCACCATGTGATTTACCACCAATAGTTCACATCTTTATGTGATTAGTTCACATCTCCATGTGACTAATACCCAAAGGGTTTACTAGATTCAATAATCTAGTTCACATCGCTATGTGATTAACACCCAAAGAGTGATCATGTTTTGTTTGTGAGAGAAATTTAGTCAACGGGTCTGCCAAATTCAGATCCGTATGTATTTTGGAAAATTCTATGTCTACAATGCTCTTCACGGAGCTACTCTAGCTAATTGCTCCCACTTTCAATATGTATCTAGATTGAGACTTAGAATCATCTGGATTAGTGTCAAAAACTTGCATCGACGTAACCCTTTACGACAAACCTTTTTGTCACCTCCATAATCGAGAAATATTTCCTTATTCCACTAAGGATAATTTTGACCGCTGTCCAGTGATATACTCTTAGATCACTATTGTACTCCCTTGCTTAACATAGTGTAGGGTATACAATAGATCTGGTACACAACATGGCATACTTTATAGAACCTATGGCCAAGGCATAGGGAATGACTTTCATTCTCTTTCTATCTTCTGCCGTGGTCAGGCTTTGAGTCTTACTCAATTTCACACCATGTAACACAGGCAAGAACTCTTTCTTTGACTGTTCCATTTTGAACTACTTGCCCTTACAAACGCCTTGGTTCAACTCCACAATCTTGTCGGAGGCTCCCAAGCGACACCTTGCCAATCTAGGAGACACCACTCTCCAAGAAGTAACAAATGGTGTGTTGATGATGAACTCCTTGCTCTTGTGCTCCAAATGATAGTCTCCCCAACACTCAACTTTCTCTCACAGGATTTGGATTTGGTGGAAAGAAGATTTGAGTGGAAAGCAACTTGGGGAAGGCTAGAGATCAAGATTCATATGGTTGGAATGGAATATCTTGAGCTCAACACAAGTGTAGGTGCTTCTCTCTCAGAACATGAGTATTGGAAGTGTAGATGTGTTCTGATGGCTCTCTCTACGAATGAAGAGTGGGTGGAGGGGTATATATAGCCTCCACACAAAATCTAACCGTTACACACAATCTTCCAAACTCGGTGGGACCGAATGGTTAAACTCGATCGGACCGATTCAGCAAACCTAGTGACCGTTAGGATTTTCGGTGGGACTGAGATGCAACTCGGTAGGACCGATATGGTTAGGGTTAGGGCATAACGTAATCTTGGTGTGACCGATTACACAAACTCGGTGGGACCGATTTTGGTAATAAGCTAACCAGAGAGTTGGTCAGGTAAAATCGGTGGGACCGATTCGCTCATCACGGTGAGACCGAAATGTTACAAAAGGGAAACAGAGAGTTGACATTGCAATCTCAGTGGGACCGATCGCTCACTTCGGTTAGACCGAAACGTTACGAAGGGAAACAGAGAAATTGCAATCCCATCTCGGTGAGACCGAGATCCCTATCGGTGAAACCGATTCACTAGGGTTTGTGGCAGTGGCTATGACATTTGAAACTCGGTGGCGCCGGATAGAAAGAATCGGTGGGGCCGAGTTTGACTTTTGGTTTAGGTCATATGTGGATGTGGGAAGATAGTTGAGGGTTTTGGAGCATATCACTAAGCACATGAAGCAAGAGGCTCATTAAGCAACACCTCATCCCTCCTTGATAGTATTGGCTTTTCCTATAGACTCAATGTGATCTTGGATCACTAAAATATAAAATGTAGAGTCTTGATCTTGAAGTTTGAGCCAATCTTTTGTCCTTATAATTTTGAGGGATCCACTTTCCTCATCCATGCCATGCCATCCATTGAGCTTTTCCTGAAATATTAATATTGGAATAATGTTAGCTCAATGAGCTTATGAAAATGCCAAGTTGTTTAAAGAAAAAGTTAAAAGATGGCTTGACAAAAGGATACAAAAGCGTGAGTTTAATGTAGGTGATTATGTATTGCTATACAACTCTCGTTTAAGATTTTTTGCAGGAAAACTTCTCTCTAAATGGGAAGGCCCCTATGTTAACGAGGAGGTCTATCATTCCGATGGCATAAAAATCAACAATTTCGAAGGCACGAATCCGAAGGTGGTAAACGGTCAAAGAATCAAACATTATATCTCAGGTAATACCATAAATGTAGAAACCAATATTATTGAAACTGTAACCCCGGAGGAATACATAAGAGACACATCCCAGAATGTTTCAGACTCCGAAAAGGAATAGGTATGTGGTACGGTAAGTAAACCGACTCCAAAACAGTTTTTAAGGCAATATTTCTCCGTTTTGGAATATTTGGAAAAATAGAAAAATAAGTGGCAGTTCAGGAAGGACAAGAGGGCCCCACGAGGGTGGAGGGCGCGCCCCCCTACCTCGTGAGCACATTGTGTGCCTTCCGGACTCTGTTTTCTTGCACGATACATATTTTGGTCAGTAAAAATTCATTATATAACCTCCCGAAGGTTTTGACTTCTGTATAACGCAAATATCCTCTGTTTTTGTTTCAAGCTGTCCTACTGCATATTAGATCAACATGTCATATCAAGATTCAGAGGAGGATTGCCCAGTTTCTTACCGGCCTTTAGATAAAAACATATTCAAGGATACCTATCCATATATATGGTACCCTGATGAGGAAGATGAAGATGAACCAGTTCCCCCTCGCTTCAAGCAAGAAAGCAAAGAGGCATTATGCAAAAGGATAATAAAGCTTGAGATAGAGAATGATGATTTGAGGATTGATAATTTCACCCTCAGACGCAAGTTGGAGAAAGAGAAGGGCAAGCCCACTACTACATCACCTCCACCTTCTTCACCAACAAAGGAGACATAATCACATGGGTATAGGCACTCCCACTAGTAGAAAAGGGGGCAAAGGTTCACGCCGGGTCAGCCCATTAGTCCCGGTTTAGTCCAGAACCGGGACCCATGGGGGCATTGGACCCGGTTCGTGAGCCCAGGGGGCCGGCCGGGCCACGTGGGCCATTGGTCCCGGTTCGTCTGGACCTTTTGGTCCCGCTTGGTGGGATGAACCGGGACCAATGGGCCTCGCTCCTGGCCCACCACCATTGGTCCCGGTTGGTGGCTTGAACCGGGACCAAAGGCTGCCCTTTAGTCCCGGTTCATGCCACCAACCGGGACCAATGAGGTGCCTATATATACCCCCTCGCGTAAGAGCAGAGCACACTGCTCTGTTTTTTCTGGCCGCTGAGGGGGAGGAGGGCTTGGTGGTGCTCTAGCTCACCTCCTATACACACAAGGTGTTCGATGAAATGCCCGAGCCACACTACTTAAGCTTTATCCTCTCCAAGCTCGACCTCCAAGCTCCATTTTCCTCAATATTTGTCTAGGTTTAGCGGCCCGTCACGCCCAGTCCCCATCTTCACCGCCGTCGATCACCCGCGCCGATCTCATCGCCGGCACCACCGTGGTGAGCCTCTTGTTCTTATCTTCTTTCTGAAAGGAAAAGTATTCTTACTTGTATGTTTAGATAGATACTTGTATTATTTTCTTACTTTCATTATTGCATCTTATATAGTGCGATGGTTTTGGTATCCGCCCCCGTCGGCCCTCGTCCTGTCTATGATTCGGTTGTGGTATATATTATCTTTATAACTATTGGTTCATTTATTGTTTATGAAAATTATGCCAACCAACGTGACATAGATTTCATTTATCTAGGAGGTATGTGAACCGGAAATTCCAACCGACCCTATTGTCGAGAGGTTAAATTTAGTTGAAGAAGAAAACAATTTATTGAAGGAAAAAATAAAAAAATTGAGGAGGAGAAGATGATATTGGAGTTGCATGTTGCGGATGTCGTCGATGATCACAAGATCAAGATGGATGCAATGCGCTTGAACATTAGAAAGATTAGAAAATATGCCATTCATACCGAGGCTTGGTATCATTATGCCGTTGGATCAATTGTTACGTTGGTTGCGATTATGATCGCATTTGTTTTCGCATTGAAATGTTTTACATAGTTTCAATGTATGGTTTAATTAATTAGATGCTCTAGAGAGCTATATGTTGTCAGATGAGAATTATGTATGTACTTTGGTTTTAATGTGATGATGAACTTCTATTAATTTGGTCACTTAATTATCTATTCATGATGTTCTGTAATGGTTTTTGACACACTTAATTATATATAATGCACGCAGATGAACCGGCAATGGATTTATGGTGACAGATACACCTCCGAGTACATTAAGGGCGTGCATGAGTTTCTCGAAGCGGCTGAGGCAAACAAGCAGAATGGTTTTATGTGTTGTCCATGCACTAAATGTGGGAATACGATGTCTTACTCTAACCAGAAAATCCTTCACACCCACCTGCTTTACAAGGGTTTCATGCCACACTATAATGTTTGGACGAGGCATGGAGAAATAGGGGTTATGATGGAAGACGGCGAAGAAGAAGAGTACGATGACAACTATGTGCCCCCTGAATACGGTGATGCTGCAACGGGGGTAGCTGGTGAAGATCAAGAGGAACCAGACGATGTGCCCAATGATGCTACAATGGGTGAAGCTGCTGAAGATCAAGAGGAACCAGACGATGTGCCCGATGATGATGATCTCCGCCGGGTCATTGTCGATGCAAGGACGCAATGCGAAAGTTAAAAGGAGAAGCTGAAGTTTGATCGCATGTTAGAGGATCACAAAAAAGGGTTGTACCCCAATTGCGAAGATGGCAACACAAAGCTCGGTACCGTACTGGAATTGCTGCAGTGGAAGGCAGAGAATGCTGTGCCTGACAAAGGATTTGGGAAGCTACTGAAAATATTGAAGAAGAAGCTTTCAAAGGATAATGAATTGCCCGACAGTACATACGCAACAAGGAAGGTCGTTTGCCCTCTAGGATTGGAGGTGCAGAAGATACATGCATGCCCTAATGACTGCATCCTCTACCGCGGTGCATACAAGGATCTGAACGCATGCCCGGTATGCGGTGCATTGCGGTATAAGATCATACGAGATGACCCTGGTGATGTTTACAGCGAGCCCCCCAGGAAGAGGGTTCCTGCGAAGGTGATGTGGTATGCTCCTATAATACCACGGTTGAAACGTCTGTTCAGAAACAGAGAGCATGCCAAGTTGATGTGATGGCACAGTGAGGACCGTAAGAAAGACGGGAAGTTGAGAGCACCCGCTGACGGGTCGCAGTGGAGAAAAATCGAGAGAAAGTACTGGGATGAGTTTGCAAAGGACCCAAGGAACGTATGGTTTGCTTTAAGCGCAGATGGCATTAATCCTTTCAGGGAGCAGAGCAGCAATCACAGCACGTGGCCCGTGACTCTATGTATGTATAACCTTCCTCCTTGGATGTGCATGAAGCGGAAGTTCATTATGATGCCAGTTCTCATCCAAGGCCCTAAGCAACCCAGCAACGACATTGATGTGTACCTAAGGCCATTAGTTGAAGAACTTTTACAGCTGTGGAATGGAAACGGTGTACGTACGTGGGATGAGCACAGACAGGAGGAATTTAACCTAAAGGCGTTGCCGTTTGTGACCATCAACGATTGGCCCGCTCTCAGTAACCTTTCAGGACAGACAAACAAGGGATACCACGCATGCACGCACTGTTCAGATGACACTGAAAGTATATACCTGGACAAATGCAGGAAGAATGTGTACCTGGGCCATCGTTGATTACCTCCGACCAACCATCAAAGTCGAAAAAAGGCAAGCATTTCAACGGCGAGGTAGATCATCGGAAGAAGCCCGCCATGCGTACCGGTGATCACGTACTTGGTATGGTCAATGATTTACACGTAATCTTTGGAAAGGGTCCCGGCGCACTAGCTGTTCCGAATGACGCTGAGGGAAACGCACCCATGTGGAAGAAGAAATCTATATTTTGGGTCCTACCCTACTGGAAAGACCTAGAGGTCCGCTCTTCAATCGACATGATGCACGTGACGAATAACCTTTGCGTGAACCTGCTAGGCTTCTTGGGCGTGTATGGAAAGACAAAAGATACACCTGAGGCACGGGAGGACCTGCAACATTTGCACGAAAAAGACGGCATGCCTCCGAAGCAGTATGAAGGTCCTGCCAGCTACGCTCTTACGAAAGAAGAGAAAGAAATCTTCTTTGAATGCCTGCTCAGTATGAAGGTCCCGACTGGCTTCTCGTCGAATATAAAGGGAATAATAAATATGCTAGAGAAAAAGTTCCAGAACCTAAAGTCTCATGACTGCCACGTGATTATGACGCAACTACTTCCGGTTGCATTGAGGGGGCTTCTACTGGAAAACGTCCGATTAGCCATTGTGAAGCTATTTGCATTCCTCAATGCAATCTCTCAGAAGGTGATCGATCCAGAAATCGTACCAAGGCTAAGGAGTGATGTGGCGCAATGTCTTGTCAGTTTCGAGCTAGTGTTCCCACCATCCTTCTTCAATATCATGACACACGTCCTAGTTCATCTAATCGACGAGATTGTCATTCTGGTCCCGTATTTCTACACAATATGTTCCCCTTTGAGAGGTTCATGGGAGTCCTAAAGAAATATGTCCGTAACCGCGCTAGGCCAGAAGGAAGCATCTCCATGGGCCATCAAATAGAGGATGTCATCGGGTTTTGTCTTGACTTCATTCCTGGCCTTAAGAAGATAGGTCTCCCTAAATCGCGGTATGAGGGGAGACTGACTGGAAAAGGCACGCTTGGAAGGGACTCAATAATATGCAGGGACGAATATTCTTGGTCTCAAGCACACTACACAGTTCTACAGATCTCTACCTTGGTGACCCCGTATGTTGATGAACACAAGAACAGTCTGCGCTCCAAACACCCAGAGCAGTGCGATGACTGGATTACATCTGAACACATCAGGACTTTCAGTAGTTGGTTGGAAACACGTCTCAGAGGTGACAACACTGTTTGTGATGAGCTGTACTTGTTGTCCAGGGGACCATATTTGACTGTATTGATTTACAAAGGATACGAGATAAATGGGAATACATTTTACACGATTGACCAAGATCAAAAGAGCACCAACCAAACAGCGGTGTCCTCTTTGATGCAACAACCGAGAGGGGAAAGGACACATATTATGGTTACATAGTGGACATATGGGAACTTGACTACGGACATGATTTTAAGGTCCCTTTGTTTAAGTGCAAATGGGTCAATCTGTCAGGAGGCGGGGTACAGGTAGACCCACAGTACGGAATGACAACAGTGGATCTGAAAAATCTTGGGTACACTGACGAACCGTTCGTCCTAGCCAATGATGTGGCACAGGTTATCTATGTGAAGGACATGTCTACCAGACCGAGAAAAAGAAAAGATAAGGTAGCGAATAAATCATACGATGAGCCAAAGCGCCACATAGTTCTTTCAGGAAAAAGGGACATCGTGGGAGTGGAGGGCAAGATAGACATGTCTGAAGATAATGAAAAGTTTCATGAAATTCCTCCCTTCAAAGTCAAGGCTGACCCAAGCATCCTGATAAACGATGAAGATTATCCATGGTTACAGCACAATAAGCAAATGACAAAAGCGAAGAAAAAGTGAAGACTTTCTTCCGCAACTATTATGATGATACCATGCCAACTTTGTAACAGACGAGTATGATTCGGCCCTCGTAATACGATTAATCCCGGTTCGTTTGAAATGCACATCAGGACACATCAGGACTTTCAACTTTTTCAGAGTTCATTTGAAATGCTTTAATGTCTTATGGTTCGGCTCTCGTAATACCATTAATCCCGGTTCGCTCCTTGTGAACTATGTTCTCACCAAGAACACTCAAGAGGGCAGCCACGTGGGCCATTGGTCCCAGTTCGTCTGGACCTTTTGGTCCCGGTTCCACGCACGAACCGGGACCAATGCCCCTCGCCCCTGGCCCATGACCATTAGTCCTGGTTTGTGCCACAAACCGGGACTAAAGGGTTGGTCCTCGTTGCGGTCAGAGTTTAGTCCCACCTCGCCAACCGAAGGGCGCTCACACCGGTTTATAAGCCTGTCCCTCTCTGCCTTGTTGAGCTCCTCTCAAAGTGAAAATAGATGCCCCTATACAGGGAATTTGACCTAAATTCATAGTGAATTTCTCTGAAATTCATAGAAATTTTTTATGAATTGAGGTTGAATTTTCTCTATAGGCGCATCTATGTTCATTTTTTTAGTAAATTTAATCACAAACTTGTGATTCACACAAATTTCAAAGAATTCAAATTTTAGCTATTCAAATTTGTAAACTAATGGCACTAACAGAAAGTTTATAATTTTTCTAAAACTAATGGCACTAACAGAAAGTTTATAATTTTTCTAAAACTAATGGCACTAACAAAAAGTTTATAATTTTGCTGACCTAAAAGCAAAAAGAATTAAAAAAATAAAGCAAAAAACAACAGAAAATAAATAATGTAGAAAACAAAACAAAAAAACTGGAAAAAAATAAAAATAGCAACAATAAGTATTTTGTTGTAATTAGAAACATAATAAAATAAATAAAGCAACAAAGGAAACAAAAAAACAAAAAAAGTGTTTTCAAATTTGAAAACTAAGGGCACTAACAGAAAGTTTATAATTTTTCTAAAACTAAAAGCAAAAATATTTAAAAAATAAAGCCAAAAAAGAAAATAAATAATCTAGAAAACAAAACAAAAAAACTGGAAAAAAATAAAAATAGCAACAATAAGTATTTTGTTGTAAGTAGAAACAAAATAAAATAAATAAAGCAACAAAGAAAACAAAAAAACAAAAAAATTGTTTTCAAATTTGAAAACTAATGGCACTAACAGAAAGTTTATAATTTTTCTAAAACTAAAAGAAAAAAGAATAAAAAAATAAAGCAAGAATCAAAAGAAAATAAATAATTCAAAAAACAAAACAAATACTGGAAAAAATAAAAAATGCCACCAATTGGGCCACACGGCCTGCATACGACTAGAAACCCATCTGTACATGGGCCAGGATACAGGCCTGCAGGCCCAATAGGCCCAACAAGGCAGTGACAAGGGTAGGCAAGTACTGGCTACATATTAGAGAGGAGCTCAGCACCTGAGCCGCAACGCAGCTTATAAACAGGTGCTGAGCTCTCTCAGCTAGCGAGGTGGGACTAAACTTCCCACTGCACCGCGCCAGCGCAAGGCCTTTGGTCCCGGTTGGTGGCACCAACCGAGACTAAAGGGCCAACCGGGACCAATGCCCCCCTTTAGTCTCGGTTGGTGCCACCAACCGGGACCAAAGGCCGCCGCTTCCCGCCCTTTGGGCTGCTGAAAAAAGGCCTTTGGTCCCGGTTGGTGGCACCAACCGGGACTAATGCCCACCTTTAGTCCCGGTTTGTGCCACGAACTGGGACTAAAGGCTTTGCTATATAAGTTCACACTTAGGAAATTTTCACTCTCATCTCGCAGTTGCCGCCCCAACGACGCCGACGCCGCCCGCCGCCCCGCCGTCACCGTCGCCGTCACCCATGCCCGTCGTCGCCGTCGCTCGCGCCCTCGCCCGCCGTTGCCCTCGCCCTCGCCGGCCGTCGCCCGTGCCCCTACCCCGACGCCCGCCGCCCCGGCCCGCCCCCGCCGTCTCCGCGCCGTCACCCTGCCTCGCCCTTCGTCGCCGTCGCCCCCTACCCCGAGCGCGCGCCCACTGCCCCGTCGCCATCCTCGCCGCCGACCCCGCGGTCCTCCTCACCTTGGTCCGGCCGACGCCCTCCCTAGCATTTTTTTCATATATATGCTTGTTTTTTATATATATGATGATATATATGCTTGTTATCATAATTGTTTTTGTTCATATATATATGTAATGATTTTTTTTATAGAATATGATGTTTTTTTCATAGATGATCACATATATGTTGTATGCATGGATGTGGATGAAATATGATGTTTCTTTGTTCATAGAATATGATGTTTTTCTTATTCACAGATTTTTTTGTTCATGAGAGAGGCGGGGACGTCGATGGATCATAGATGTATTTTTTCAGAATTTTCTATCGTGCATAGACGGATTTTAGACCACGAGAGCACCCCCTCCCTATCGTTGCAAAAGTTGCTAAGTGATATTAAGAAGGAAGGAAAAGAAGGATAGGAAAAAAGGAAATAAGAAGAGGAAGAAAGAAGAAGAGGAGAGGAAGAATAGGAGAAATAAATAAGAAGAGGAAAAAAGAAGAAAAAATAGAGGAGAAGAAGAAGAAATAGAAATTTTTTCTATTTTTTCTTCTTCTCCTCTATTCCTTTCTTCTTCTCCTCTTTTCTTCTTCTTTTTTTCTTCGATCTTCTCCTCTATTCCTTTCTTCTTCTCCTCTTTTTATTTCTTCTTCGTTTTTTTATGTTTTATTGGGTTTGTCGTCGTCGATATACCCCTCCCGATAACTTCAACACGAGGGGGGGGTTGATATACCCCCTCCCCGATAATATTATTTTCCCATGTACGTTTGTCGTGTCGATATAAACTCCATATAACTTCAACACGTGGGGGGGGGGGTCGATATACCCCCTCCCGATAACTTCAACACGAGGGCGGGGGGTCGATATACCCCCTCCCGATAACTTCAACACGAGGGGGGTCGATATACCCCCTCCCGATAACTTCAACACGAGGGGGTGTCGATATACCCCCTCCCGATAACTTCAACACGTCGGGGGGGGGGTCGATATACCCCCTCCCCGATAATATTATTTTCCCATGTACGTATGTCGTCGTTGTCGATATAAACCCCTCCCAATAACTTCAACACGTGTGGGGGGGGGGTCGATATACCCCCTCCCTGATAACATTATTTTCCCGTGTATGTATGTCGTCGTTGTCGATATTACCCCCTCCTTGAAGCGTTCTCGAGGCCACCCCAAACCCTTGAAGCGTTGTCGAGGCCACCCCAAACCCTAGAGAAGCAGCGTCGAGGCCACTAATTAATATGATTCCTTACTGTGATTAGCTAGCTAGTTCTACGTTTGCCACTAATATATCCATCTGTCATGTTTGAATAATAATTGCCATGTTGTAAATATTTGTAGAAACTATGGACACCCCCGAGACAAAGCACAAGAAGCATTGTTGGGGGACATAATCGCACAAGGAAGTGATGCCGTCTGCTCGTTGTTTCTTAACGACACCGATGGTCTGGAAGGAGAGGGTGAAGAAGCAGCTGGCTATGATTATGATGGCTCCGGTGACCCAATGCTGGTGCAAGAAGGAGACCGTGAGGACGGCTCCGGTGACCCAATGATGGTGCAAGAAGGAGACCGTGATGTTGGCTCTGGTGACCGAACCGAGTCCGGCCAGGTATATATGTATTAGTTAAGCCTGTGCTGACTAGCTAATTGATGCATTCATTGTTTTGTTATGTACACATATTAATTAACTCTCATCTTTGTTCTTTTTTCTAGCCCTCCGGATCGAGCACAACTTCGGTAAAGAGACGAGGCCCAAAGAAAAAGTTGAGCTCGGATGAAAGGTTTGAGATCATAGCAATCGCGCGCAACGGCCAACCAATTGAACCCATCCGGACAAAGGATGCATTTGTTGCTCAGTGCGGGGTTCTGGTTAGGGACAAGATCCCGATCAGCATCTAGCAATGGTTAAAGCCGACTAAAGAAGACCCTGAGGTGTCTTATGTCAACGATATGCAGAAAAATGATTTTTGGACTGAGCTGAAGTCAAATTTCACCCTACCGCCAGAGGAGGATCCGGAGAAGCCAGTTAAAGAGCAATTAATCAAGTCTTTTGCTCTTAAGAAGATGGCAGACCTATTCAGGAGGTGGAAGAATGAGCTGAAAAGGTTTGTCGACAAAAAGAGACACAAGACTTCAAGGGCAAATATGAGAAGATCAGGGATTACTGGCCCGCATTTGTGGCCCACAAGACATTGGAAAAGAGTAAGAAGATGTCGGCGACAAACAAGCAAAATGCTGCGAAGAAGAAGCTTCACCATCACAGGGGTCAGGTGGCTACCTCAAAGCCCGGCCTAAGTGGGCCAAGGCTGAGAATGATCTGCTTGATAAAGGGATCGAACTAGAGATAATGAACTGGCCAGACCGTTGCCGGACTTGGTTCTTCGGGGCTGGCGGAACCTTGGACCCTGTATTAGGGAAGTGCATTTGGACGTACGAGCAAATGGGAATACCGGTCAAGAGGCTTCAGCACTATATTGATGCAGCGCAGCAAGGGACATTCGTTCCAGACAGAGAGAACGACGAGCTCACAATGGCCCTCAGCAATCCTGAGCACCCTGGACGGACACGAGGCACGCCAGGCTCCGTTCCGTGGAAGGTTGGTTTTCCGGATGCAGGCGGTTACAAATGCCAGGAGAGGAGGAAAAAAGTGCAGCAGACCCAACTGCAGGCGCTGCACGCAAGGGTACAAGTGATAGAGGAACGAGAAGCAAATCGCAGCAAACAAACCGTCGAAGGTTCCCCCGAAGCTACCCCGCCATCTCAGCGGAGAAGCAGCGTGGCTTCCACCGAGCTGCTTCAGCTGGAGCATGTCTTGACGGCTCCTGCCAGCTATTCCGTGGATGCTATCAGGGAGTCTCAAAATTGCCACCTTATGACGCAATGGATGAATTTGAAGGTCAAGGAGGCTGTTGGCTCTGTTTTTCCTACTGAACCCAGAGCAACTTTTCACTGCCGGCCGATTCCAGAAGGATATGCTAGGGTGATGGTGGATGAAATAACGGAGGGATTTGAGGACCTCCAGCTTGACCACCCTACTGGTGAAGGGGAGATTCGGCTGGGTTCTGCTCTGAAGACTCCATGCCTATGGCGGAAGGAGCTCATCAACCTTCCGAACTGGACACCTCCTCCTCCTCATCCTCCTCCAGCGAGTCAGGGCACTTCGCCTCCTCCACCGCCTCCTCCTTCGGCGAGTGACGATTAGGGCACTCGGGCTCCTTCTCTGGCGCGTGGCGGCACTCCGCCTCCTTCTCCGCCTGCGCCAGCGCGCCCGAGCAGCCAGCCTCCTCCTTCTCCGCCTCGTCAGCAAGGGTGGAAGAGACCCGCCGCCACTCCGGCTGCTCCGGCGTGTCGTAGTCCTTCTCCTCCGCCTCGTAAGCAAGGAAAGAAGACAGCCGCTCCGTCTGCTCTGCCGGCGTCTAGCAGTACAGCCAGAGGCGGGAGGAAATACAGATTCGGTCCTTCTCTGAAGACTCTAGAGAAGTTACCATACGAGATGACCCCGGAGGAGAATGCGAAGATCGTGCGAACCGAAGTGAAGGACTGGTTTCAAGGGTTGAAAGCAAAGAAACATCCACCTCCGAAGGAGAAGGTAGATCCGGTGAAAGCGAAGCGCACTCTGGCTGCCCTGAGAAAACCACCAAAGTCTCTGCCGAAAGGCAACTATGAGCGCATTATTGGAAAGACATTTGTCGAAGCGGAGCGGTCGGGAAGTACTGTCAGTGATCAAAGGATAAAAGAACGACGAGCTGGGAAACAAATTGCCCAGCTCGGCGAACAAGCGAGGCAATCGTGCCCCCCGCTGAAGGTGCCTAGCGACATCGTCGCTAATGATCCGAGGATGGTGCCCGGTTATAGCAATCTTGGAGATTACCTGCCCGACGATGTACATTATGATTTCTTGGAGGTGGAGGCGGTACAAAGATTCGAGTACGGGAAGCCTCTCGTGAATGATGAAAGATCTCTAACAACGATGATGCGAAGATTGCATGATTGGTACATGAAAACTTGCAGAGAGTCTGGGGGGAGGAATACTTTGACGCTGAGAGTTAGAGAGGAGCATGACCTCATTGGAATTGAACTGTTGAATTATCCATTTGAGGAGTTCTTCCATTTTTTGAATCAAAGGGCCCCCGATAAAGCAATGGTCACCTGCTACTGTCTGTAAGTACTACTACTTCTGTCATTAAGTCTCTCTATATAGGTCAGCTCTTTCATTGCATGTATTTATAATTATTCTCACTATATTATGCAGATTGAAGATCGCCGAATTGAAGAAAAGACAAGTCGGTGATATTGGGTTCATTAACACAATTCTCATAGATGCAACTGAGGTTAAATTTCATGTCAAAGATACTGAGGCCAACTTGCTACGATCGTTGGTAATAAATGAAAACAAAGATATAATACACTTTCCTTACAACTTCAAATGAGTGTTACTGTCTTGTGCATATTCGGTTTCCCTTATATATTAGTCCAGGTTATAGTAATGTAATTGATGAGTTATGCATGCGTGCGCAGTTTCCACTATATTCTCCTAGAGATTAAGCTTGAGCAGGGACTAGTAACCGTCTTAGACTCGAGATGAAAAGATCCCCAAGAGTATGCGGACATGACTGAAATCCTTGAGAAGTAAGTTAAATCGATCATTATCCACCATATCAGCAACTTTGTTCATTTCCTGATATCAAGTAATTGTTTTCTTTTGTCTGGCAGGGTTTGGAGAAAATTCACCAGAAAAGCTCTGGGACTGCCGAAGAAGCTGCAATTTAGATACCCGTAAGTAAGTACTATAGTAGCATGTTCCGCGCGTCTCCTAGTGATTCAAGCGCTAGTTTCATCAATACCATTTGGCATGTTTTCTTATCAGTTTGATTGACCTCTATTTCTTGTAAAGTGGTTGTGGCAGGATCAAGGGAATGATTTCTGTGGATACTACGTTTGCGAGTCCATCCGCTACACGACCAGTGAACGGGGGTACACTGAAGAACAATATGAAGTGCATAAGCAATAATATTCACAATTTTATTTTATTACCATCATTTGTGTTGAGTTTCATTTATTCATATATATATATGTATTGACCCCCTTCTTCAAATTAGATCTTTCGGATGCGGGATGAACTCCTACCACCAGATCGTATGCGAGTAATTCAAAAGGAATTGGTGGCATTCTTCCTTGACCACGTGATCGCTGAAGACGGAGAATACCATGTGGAGCTTGACTTCGTATATAATTAGGAGATTATATTGTAAGAGATAATTATTGTATATATGTAGCCGGTAGTGTCGGATAGATATACGTGAACTTGTTGTTCGACCAATCTCTCGGAGAAGGAGAGGTGGTCGATATCACTTCTCTCTGTATGCATTTATGTTCATGACGATCTTCTGTTTCCTTCGTTTGCTTACTAGCTAGCTAGCGTGTCTAGTCCTCTCTATACGTATGTATAGTACGTAGTGTCGACCAAGCACGGACATAAGAGAGGACACTTCTCTCTATTAATTAGCTAACTAACACAATATATGAAACACCTAAATTAACCCCCCAAAACCCCCAACCCCCCGCTTTCAAAAAAAAACCCAGCCCCTGAAATGCTGACGCGTGGATGCCTATTGGTCCCGGTTGGTGCCACCAACCATTACCAAAGGCCCTCCTGCCTGGGCTCGGCGCACCGGCCACGTGGAGGCCCATCTGTCTCGGTTTTGGACTGAACTGGGACTAAAGGGCTAGGGCATTAGTAACGACCCTTTAGTCCCAGTTCAGAAACCGGGACAAAAAGCCCTTACCAACCGAGACTAATGGTGGTTTATCTACTAGTGTCCCCTTGGCAACTGCCAAGCTTGGGGGAGGTGCCCCGGTATCGTATCACAATCACATCTCCTACCTTTACCGTTTTTCTTAGTTCGATCCTATTAGTAGTATTTTGATCTAGTAGAATAAAGTTTATGGCATGATTTAGTTTTGAGTTTTTGCTTTATGATCTCTCTATGTAATCGAGTCCGTGAGCTATATATAATAAAGATTAGTGTTGAGTCAAGGGCTTGATTATTTTGCCATGATCTTGAGTGATTAAAAGAAAAGAGAAAAGAATAAAAAGAAACAAAGAGTTCATATTGATCTTATTGAAAGTGATGACTTCACATAGAAAGAGTGTGATGATTGAAAGTTGTTGGGAGTTGGCAAACATAGCCTTGGTCATCGTTGCAATTAATAGGAAGTATTAAGGAAAGAGAGGTTTCACATATAAATATACTATTATTGACATCTTTTATGATTGGGAGCACTCATTAAAATATGACATGCTAAAGAGTTGATGTTGGACAAGGAAGACAACGTAATGGGTTATGTTTTCTTATGTCTGAGATAAAGTATGTTGTCATGGATCCTCCAACAGGTTGAGCTTGCCTTTCCCCCTCATGCTAGCCAAATTCTCAGCACCAAGTAGAGATACTACTTGTGCTTCCAAAACCCTTAAACCAGTTTTGCCATGAGAGTCCACCATATCTACCTATGGATTGAGTAAGATCCTTCAAGTAAGTTGTCATCGGTGCAAAGCAATAAAAATTGCTCTAAATATGTATGATTGATTGGTGTGGGAGAAATAAGCTTTATACGATCTTGTGATGTGGAAGTAATAAAACTGATGGACTGCATAATAAAGGTTCATATCACAAGTGGCAATATAAAGTGACGTTCTTTCGCATTGAGATTTTGTGCATCCAACCATAAAAGTGCATGGCAACATCTGCTTCCCTCTGCGAAGGGCCTATCTTTTGTTATTATCTTCTACCTCATGCAAGAGTCATGGTGATCTTCACCTTTCCTTTTTAATGTTATCCTTTGGCAAGCACAATATGTTGGAAAGATTCTGATATATATAACTAATTGGATGTAGGGGAGCATGAGTTATTATTGTTGACATTACCCTTGAGGTAAAAGGTTGTGGGGTGAAACTATAAGCCCCTATCTTTCTCTGTGTCCGATTAAAACTTCATAACCACAAGTATTGCGTGAGTGTTAGCAATCATGAAGGACTAGATGATAGTTGAGTATGTGGACTTGCTTTTAAGCTCTGACATAGACTCTTTCCGATGTTATGATAAATTGCAATTGCTTCAATGACCGAGATTATAGTTTGTTAGTTCTCAATAAAGTTTATGATTCATACTCTGCATTGTGAATGGATTATTACTTGAACACAAGAAATCATATGACAATATTCATATATGTTGTTGTTATGAGAATAATCATGATGCCTTCATGTCCGTATTTTATTTTTATCGACACCTCTGCCTCTAAACATGGGGACATATTTATCGTTATCGGCTTTTGCTTGAGGACAAGCGAGGTCTAAGCTTGGGGGAGTTGGTACGTCCATTTTGCATCATGCTTTTATATCAATATTTATTGCATTATGGGTTGTTATTATGCATTATGTCACAATACTTATGGCTATTCTCTCTTATTTTACAAGGTTTACATAAGGAGGGAGAATGCCGGCAGCTGGAGTCCAGGGCTGGAAAAGGAGCAAATATTAGAGACCTATTCTGCACAACTCCAAAAGTCTTGAAACTCCACGGAACATCTAGTTGAAAATAATGAAAAATCCTTGCCAAAGATGAAGACGAGGGGCCCACACCCTGTCCACGAGGGTGGGGGGCGCGCCCCCCGTAGGGCACCCCCCTACCTCGTGGGCCCCCTGGTGCCTCTCCGATGCCCATCTTCTGCTATATGAGGTCTTTCGTCGAGGAAAAAAACATAAGCAACCTTTCGGGACGAAACTCCACCGCTACGAGGCGGAACCTTGGCGGAACCATTCTAGGGCTCCGGCAGAGCTGTTCTGCCGGGGAGACTTCCCTCTGGGAGGGGGAAATCATCGCCATCGTCATCACCAACGCTCCTCTCATCGGGAGAGGGCAATCTCCATCAACATCTTCACCAGCACCATCTTATCTCAAAACCCTAGTTCATCTCTTGTATCCAATTCTTGTCTCTAAGTCCGGGATTGGTACTAGTAGGTTGCTAGTAGTGTTGATGACTCCTTGTAGTTGATGCTAGTTGGTTTATTTGGTGGAAGATCATATGTTTAGATCCTTTATTCATATTATTACCCCTCTGATTATGAACATGAATATGCTTTGTGAGTAATTACGTTTGTTCCTGAGGACACAGGAGAAGTCTTGCTATTAGTAGTCATGTGAATTTGGTATTCGTTTGATATTTTGATGAGATGTATGTTGTCTAGCCTCTAGTGGTGTTATGTGAACGTCGACTACATAACACTTCACCATTATTTGGTCCCAGAGGAAGGCATTGGGAAGTAATAAGTAGGTGATGGGTTGCTAGAGTGACAGAAGCTTAAACCCTAGTTTATGCATTGCTTCGTAAGGGGCTGATTTGGATCCATATGTTCCATGCTATGGTTAGGTTTACCTTAATACTTTTGTTGTAGTTGCGGATGCTTGCAATAGAGGTTAATCATAAGTGGGATGCTTGAAGTAAGAACAACACACAAGCACCAGTCCACCCACATATCAAATTATCAAAGTACCGAACGCGAATCATATGAACGTGATGAAAACTAGCTTGACGATATTCCCATGTGTCCTCGGGAGCGCTTTTCCTTATATAAGAGTTTGTCCAGGCTTGTCCTTTGCTACAAAAAGGATTGGGCCACCTTGCTGCACTTTATTTACTTTTGTTACTTGTTGCTCGTTACAAATTATCTTGTCACAAAACTATCTGTTACCAGTTATTTTAGTACTTGCAGAGAATACCTTGCTGAAAACCGCTTATCATTTCCTTCTGCTCCTCATTGGGTTCGACACTCTTACTTATCAAAAGGACTAGGATAGATCCCCTATACTTGTGGGTCATCATGAAGATGTACGACTACATCAACCACGTTGTGCTAACGCATCCGCTTTCGGTGTACGAGGGTACGTGGACACACTCTCCCCTCTTGTTGCTATGCGTCACCATGATCTTGCGTGTGCGTAGGAATTTTTTTGAAATTACTACGTTCCCCAATAGTGGCATCCGAGCCTGGTTTTATGCGTAGATGTTATATGCACGAGTAGAACACAAGTGAGTTGTGGGCGATACAAGTCACACTGCTTACCAGCATGTCACACTTTGGTTCGGCGGTATTGTTGGATGAAGTGGCCCGGACCGACATTACGCGTATGCTTACGCAAGACTGGTTTTACCGCCGTGCTATGCACATAGGTGACTAGCGGGTGTCAATTTCTCCAACTTTAGTTGAACTAAGTGTGGCTACGCCCGGTCCTTCAGAAGGTTAAAACATCACTAACTTGGCGAACTATCGTTGTGGTTTTGATGCGTAGGTAAGAATGGTTCTTTCTCAGCCCGTAGCAGCCACGTAAAACTTGCAACAACAAAGTAGAGGACGTCTAACTTGTTTTTGCAGGGCATGTTGTGATGTGATATGGTCAAGACGTGATGAAATATAAATTGTTGTATGAGATGATCATGTTTTGTTAAAGTTATCGGCTACTGGGAGGAGCCTTATGGTTGTCTCTTTATTTGCATAAGATGCAAGTGCTATGTAATTGCTTTACTTTATTGCTATGCGATAGCAATAGTTGCAAAAGCAATAGCTGGTGAGACGACCATGTGACGACACGTTGATAAAAGATCAAGATGATGGAGATCATAGTGTCATGCCGGTAACAATGGAGATTATGATAGTACTTTGGAGATGGAGGTCAAAAGCACAAGATGATGATGGCCATATCATGTCACATATTACGATTGCATGTGATGTTTATCATTTATACATCTTATTTTGCTTAGTTCGGCGGTAGCTTTATAAGATGATCCCTTACTAAATTTCAAGGTAAAAGTGTTCTCCCTGAGTATGCATCATTGCCAAAGTTCTTCGTGCCCAGACACCACGTGATGATCGGGTGTGATAAGATCTACGTCCATCTACAACGGGTGCAAACAAGTTTTGCACACGCAGAATACTCAGGTTAAACTTGACAAGCCTAACATATGCAGATATGGCCTCGGAACACTGAGACTGAAAGGTCGAGCGTGAATCATATAGTAGATATGATCAACATAGTGATGTTCACCATTGAAAACTACTCCATCTCACGTGATGATCAGACATGGTTTAGTTGATTTGGATCACGTGATCACTTAGATGATTAGAGGGATGTCTATCTAAGTGGGAGTTCTTAAGTAATACGATTAAGTGAACTTAAATTTATCATGAACTTAGTCCTGGTAGTATTAGCATATCTATGTTGTAGATCAATAGCTCGCATTTAGCTCCCCTGTTTTATTTTTGATGTGTTCCTAGAGAAAAATAAGTTGAAAGATGTTAGTAGCTGATATGTCTCCGTCGTATCTACTTTTCCAAACACTTTTGCCCTTGTTTTGGACTCTAAATTGCATGATTTGAATGGAACTAACCCGGACTGACTCTGTTTTCAGCAGAATTGCCATGGTGTTATTTTTGTGCAGAAACAAAAGTTCTCGGAATGACCTGAAACTCCACGGAACTTATTTTTGGAAAATATTAAAAATATTGGCGAAAGAATCAAGGCCAGGGGAACCACCAACTGTCCATGAGGGTTGGGGCGCGCCTGCCCCCCTGGGCGCGCCCCTGCCTCGTGGGCCCCCTGTTGCTCCACCGACCTCAACTCCAACTCCATATATTCGTGTTCGGGGAGAAAAAAATCAGGGAGAAAGATTCATCGCATTTTACAATACGGAGCCACCGCCAAGCCCTAAAACCTCTCGGCACGGCTGATCTGGAGTCTGTTCGGGGCTCCGGAGAGGGGAATCCGTCGCCATCGTCATCATCAACCATCCTCCATCACCAATTTCATGATGCTCACCGCCATGCGTGAGTAATTCCATCGTAGGCTTGCTGGACGGTGATGGGTTGGATGAGGTTTATCATGTAATCGAGTTAGTTTTGTTAGGGTTTGATCCCTAGTATCCACTATGTTCTGAGATTGATGTCGCTATGACTTTGCTATGCTTAATGCTTGTCACTAGGGCCCGAGTGCCATGATTTTAGATCTGAACCTATTATGTTTTCATGAATATATGTGAGTTCTTGATCCTATCTGCAAGTCCATAGTCACCTACTATGTGTTATGATACGGCAACCCCGAAGTGAAAATAATCGGGACCACTCCCGATGATGACCGTAGTTTGAGGAGTTCATGTATTCACTATGTGTTAATGCTTTGGTCCGGTACTCTATTAAAAGGAGGCCTTAATATCCCGTAGTTTCCGCTAGGACCCTGCTAGCACGGGAGGGTAGGACAAAAGATGTCATGCAAATTCTTTTCCATAAGCACGTATGACTATATTCGGAATACATGCCTACATTACATTGATGAATTGGAGCTAGTTCTATGTCACCCTATGTTATGACAGTTACATGATGAACCACATCCGGCATAATTCTCCATCACCGATCCAATGCCTACGAGCTTTTCACATATTCTTCTCTGCTTATTTACTTTTCCGTTGCTACTGTTACGATCACTACAAAACCCAATAATATTACTTTTGCTACCGTTACTGTTACTTCCATATTACTTTGCTACTAAATACTTTGCTGCAGATACTAAGTTATCCAGGTGTGGTTGAATTGACAACTCAACTGCTAATACTTGAGAATATTCTTTGGCTCCCCTTGTGTCAAATCAATAAATTTGGGTTGAATACTCTACCCTCGAAAACTGTTGTGATCCCCTATACTTGTGGGTTATCAAGACTATTTTCTGGCGCCATTGCCGGGGAGCATAGCTCTATTCTTTGAGTCACTTGGGATTTATATCTGCTGGTCACTATGAGGAACTCGAAAGACGAGAAAACAAAAATTTATCCCTCAACTACGAGGGGAGGTAAGGAACTGCCATCTAGCTCTGCACTTGATTCACTTTCTGTTTTGAGTAAGCTTGCGACACCTAAACCTGCTTCTGCTATTAATTCTGATATGTTGCATGTTATTGATGATGCCACTTCTTCTATGCATGATAATTATGATGAAACTACTTCTATTCTTGATACTATTGTGCCACTTGGTGAATTTCTTGATGAACAACATGCTAGGGCTAGAGAGAATGAAATTATTGAAATTGATAATATTGATGACAGTGATGATGACGATTCTCCCCCTAATAAATATGAATTACCTGTTGTGCCTGAGGGCTATGTTATGGATGAAGAAACTAAAAGAGACTTTCTTGCATGCAATGATAGAAGTGATCTTAAGAAATCATTAGCTAAGCTTAAACAAAAAACTCTGAATGCTAGAATGAAATATGATCCTGCTTATGCTACCTCACCTATCTTTGTTACTGATAAGGATTATGAATTCTCCATTGATCCTGATATAATTACTTTGGTTGAATCTGATCCTTTTTTATGGTTATGAATCTGAAACTGTTGTGGCACATCTTACTAAATTAAATGATATAACCACCCTGTTCACTAATGATGAGAGAACTCGCTACTTTTATATCCTTAAAATATTTTCGTTCTCATTAAAGGGTGATGCTAAGATATGGTTTAATTCTCTTGATCCTAGTTGTGTGCGTAGTCCCCATGATATGATTTATTACTTCTCTGCTAAATATTTCCCTGCTCATAAGAAACAAGCTGCCTTAAGGGATATATATAATTTTGTGCAAATTGAAGAAGAGAGTCTCCCACAAGCTTGGGGGAGGCTTCTCCAATTATTTAATGCTTTGCGTGATCATCCTCTTAAGAAAAATGAAATACTTGATATCTTTTATAATGGACTAACCGATGCTTCCACAGACCACCTGGATAGTTGTGCTATTTCTGTTTTCAGGGAAAGAACACCGGATGAAGCTGAAATTCTATTGAATAATATGTTGACACATAAAAATAATTGGACACTTCCTGAGCCAACTCCTGAGCCTATTCCTAAGCCAACTCTGAAGAAGAGGGGTGTTCTGTTTCTGAGTCCTGAAGATATGCAAGAGGCAAAGAAATCTATGAAAGAAAAGGGTATTAAAGCTGAAGATGTTAAGAATTTACCACCTATTGAAGAAATACATGGTCTTAATTTACCGCCTGTTGAAGAAATATATGATCCTAATCCATTACCTATCGAAGAAACTCATGGTCTTGATAACCCGACACAGGTAGTAAAGGGAAATTCTCTCTATAGATATGATAAAGCTGAAATCCCTCCTACTAAGTTTGCTAGCCAATGTTTGGATTTGATAACTTTATGGTTAAGCAAGAAGATATTAATGCTTATTTTGGTAGATAATTAAAACAAAATGATTATATGATTGAACATTTAGGTGATTATATGTCTAGAGTTAAAGGTGAACTTAAACTCATTAGTAAACATGCTTCTATGGTTACCACTCAAGTAGAACAAGTACTTAAGGCTCAGAATGATTTTCTCAATGAATTGAATAATAAGAATAATGACTATCCTGTTAGAGTGGCTACTAGAACTGGTAAAATGACTCAGGAACCTTTGTATCCTGAAGGCCATCCTAAGAGAATTGAGCAAGATTCTCAGAGAAATAATGTTGACGCACCTAGTCCTTCTAAAAAGAAGAAAAATAAAAATGATAGGACTCTGCATGCTTCTAGTGAACCTATTGCTGAACCACCTGAGAATCCAAATGATATTTCTATTTCTGATGCTAAAACATAATCTGGTAATGAACATGAACCTAGTGATAATGTTAATGATGATGTTCATGTTGATGCTCAACCTAGCAATGACAATGATGTAGAAATTGAACCCGCTGTTGATCTACAATTAAAGAATCAATGTTATGATAAAAGAGACTTTGTTGCTAGGAAACACGGTAAAGAAAGAGAACCATGGGTTCAGAAACCCATGCCTTTTCCTCCCAAACCATCCAAGAAAAAGGATGATGAGGATTTTGAGCGCTTTGCTGAAATGATTAGACCTATCTTTTTGCGTATGAGATTAACTGATATGCTCAAAATGAATCCTTATGCTAAGTATATGAAAGAAATTGTTACTAATAATAGAAAGATACCGAAAGCTGAAATTTCCACCATGCTTGCTAATTACACTTTTAAGGGTGGAATACCAAAGAAACTTGGAGATCCAGGAGTACCCACTATACCATGCTCCATTAAAAGAAACTATGTTAAAACTGTTTTATGTGATATTGGAGCCGGTGTTAGTGTTATGCCTCTCTCTTTATACCGTAGACTTGATTTGCATAAGTTGATACCTACTGAAATATCTTTGCAAATGGCTTATAAATCAACTGCTATACCTGTCGGTATTTGTGAGGATGTGCCTGTTGTGGTTGCAAATGCTACTATTTTAACGGACTTTGTTATTCTTGATATTCCCGAGGACGATAGTATGTCTATTATTCTTGGAAGACCCTTTTTGAATACTGTAGGGGCTGTTATTGATTGCAACAAAGGCAATGTCACCTTTCATGTTAATGGTAATGAGCATACGGTACACTTTCTGTGGAAATAACCTCAGGTCCACAGTATCAATTCTATTGGAAAAATTCCATCGATTATTTTTGGAGGTTTTGAATTTCCTCTTCCTACTGTCAATAAGAAATATGATATTCTTATTATAGGGGATGTGTGTTGGGGATATAACTATTTGTGTAAGCCGTCCAGGAGGGGCCGGGTTACGCAAAGAGAGGCTTATCAGCAGCCCAAGACCAAGGCATGAAGATGATGGTTCACTAAAGGCCTAAAGGCCCACAGGATACTCTGAGGCCTATATAGATAAACCGCCATGATGGTATAACTTGTACTGCAAGGTAGAAGTAACTAGTCGCTGAGCCGGACACTATTTATGAGCCGGCCGGGACTCTGTAGGCCGCAGGGCGTCAACCCATGTATATAAGGGGACGACCCGCCAGCGGCATAGGGCAGAAAACAACTCATCGAGAGCCAGGCATAGCGTATCTCGCTCCCTGGTCATCGAAACCTCAAGCAACACCAACCCAACTAGACGTAGGCCTTCCTTCATCGTAAGGGGCTGAACTAGTATAAACCTCTCGTGTCCTTTGTCCCGATTAACCCCTTTAAGCTTCCTAGTTGCGATGGCTCCATGACTAAGTCCTTGAAAGAGGACATCTGCCGTGACAATTCCATGACAATTGGCGCCCACCGTGGGGCCAGCGCACGGTGGATTTGAGTTCTTGAAGGGCAGCTTCGAAGGGCTCAAGGGATACGCGATTGGCCGGATGACTAAGAGTCATCACGGCAAGATTTACATCGATCATGAAGGTTGGGGCCCCGATGCCGGCTCAATTGAGTATGGGTACCGGGTCCCCTTTGGCGGAATTCACGTCTTCATCGGCCGGATCGGTGAGCCGGGCCCTGAGCCGGACAACTGCACCGACCTCGTCGAGACGGCTCAGCGTGCGAAACCCGCCCGAGCTCAACCCGTCGTGAAGCGTGCCTTTGTGGGTTGCATCCACGGAGGTGAACTTTCTGAAGGATCTGAGGGTGATGGTGAGCCGGCCGTCCTCTCTGGCGGTGAATCATCCGCCGGCTCAACAGATTTGCTGTATCAAGTTCAAGATGGCGTGCTTGGGGGCTGTTCCGATGGCAGCACTATTCTGCGGACCCCTCGGAGTCACCAAACTGGGTAGGAGTCTTCATGGCTGGCACTCAACCCGGCCAAAATTCTACGGCTTTAGCGGCAATAATGTCCGGGTTAGGAGCAGCTGGGGCAGGAGGCCCTATGCGTTCACCGGCTCAGGTGCTGATGGATCTGATGGATAAACTTACTGCCCTGTTAACTGCCACAGTCATCCTTGCGAACCTGTCTGAGCATGAGGCAGAGGTGGCACAGGTTCTAAATTGCCCGGGCCAAGGAAACCTTAGCAGCTGAAGATATTAGATTGGCCACGGAGCGGGCGGTTTTGGACGCACGGGCGCAGCAGCTTCAGACAGAGGCTTTTCAGCTCAATATGAGCCTGAACGCATCTAATGAGGTAATGAGGAGGAGACATTAGAAAACTCAGTCCCGTTTACCTCAGGTTTATGATCCTTGGAATCTCTTTGCTACACCCGGAGCCGGCCCAAGTAACCCGCTAGGTGCAAATCAGTTTATGACATCCGGAGCGGGGGGTCCGGTTCAGCCTCAGGTGACGGAGCCTCTTCATGGTAATATGGCACCGCCCCATTACGTACCGGTACCACCGGGTCACTTCTCCAACCCCATGGAGAACTTAATCGCAGCATCAGCGCGTTTGGCGGCTCTCCCAATGGACACTGATGATCCAACAGCGGTGGAGACCCGGAGGATCAGGGAACTTGTTCAAACAGCTCTGGCTCAGCAAGAGACCTACTCCTACAATTGGGACAGGATTCACTCAACTCCTCCGCCCTGGTTAGCTCTGCCACGTCCAAACCGGAGTCCGAGTTACAGCAGACACATGGAGTCAGAAGCCTTGTCAAGTAATGCCCAGCGCCGGAACCAGCCTGGTGGGTATAACCCGGTACAGGATCGGATATGTCAGGAGGACGACCAGGCAGCTCAGCTAGCGGCTCAGATAGAAGCCCAACAGGACTTACTGGCTTATCCGACAACTTCCGTGGAGGCGGGTGTTGCTACTAGAACCGGAGGGGTTCCTTGTCTGGTACCGGCTCCTCGTAATGTACGTCTGCCCAAAGATTTCAAGGGTCCTCGAAAGGTGCCAAACTATACGGCCGACTTACAGCCAGGGGCGTGGATCGAGAGTTATGAGATGGCCATGGAGCTGCTGGAGGTCAGTGACGCAGCGATGGCTAAATACTTCACCATGATGTTGGACGGCACAACCCGTTCTTGGTTAAAGGGCTTAGCACCCAATTCTATTAGTTCATGGGTAGAGCTAAACGCTCGTTTCATCCAGAACTTTAAGGACACTTGCAAGCAGTCTATGTCGATTGTGGATTTGACAAATTGTAAGCAGGAGGAAGGCGAATCCACGACTCATTGGGTGCGCCGGGTGAAAGAGATAATACATTCGTCTGACAAGATGGATGCCGGCTCAGCAGTGCTCATGCTGGAGAAAAATTGCCGCTTTGAGCCTCTGAGACAGAAACTGGGGCGCCTTAAGCATGACTGCAATGATATGGGGACGCTGATGGCGGCTTTAGTCAAGTATGCCGATTCTGATAGTACCAAGGATCCCGCGTCTGATGAGGAAAAGACAGGGAAGGGAAAGAAGAACGGTAATGGAAAGGGTCAGCAGCATAACCCGACAATCAAGGAGGCAATAAGCGTAAGGCGGATGGTAACCCTAAATTTGTGGCTAATGCATAGGGTAACAATCAGAAGCGCAAGGGGAAGCCGCCCCCTCGATCCTGCGGGTCAGGTCCGTCTCTTGAACAGCTACTCAATGAGCCTTGTCCGAGACATGGCACCCGGGAACATCCAGTGACTCATTTATGGAAGGATTGTGCAATCATGAAAGCTTTCAAAAACTCCAATATGTTTGATGGCAATCATGGCCCGGGCAGCGGCTCAGGAGGTGGCGGATTTCATGGCCCGGGCGGCGGCTCAGGGTCCAGTTTTCAGGGAAACCAGGGTGGTTATCATCAACAGCAGTCTGGTCAAGGAGGTCAGTAGCAGCAGCAGTCGGGTTATCAGAGCCATCCAAAGCAGTTAAACAGTGGACAATATCAGGTGTTCACCACAAGTTTGTGTAAATGTGATCAGAAGGTTCATAAGAGGGCGGTGAATTCTGTTGAGCCGGCAGTCCCTCGTTACTTACGGTGGTCAGAACAGCCTATTGTCTGGAGCAGGGAGGATCACCCTCCCCGGGATGATAATCCGGGTCAACTGGCCCTGGTAGTGGTACCACAGGTTGGTGGTTACAAATTTACTAAGGTGCTCATGGACGGAGGTAGCAGCATCAACATCCTCTATTACGAGACCTTTCGGCGCATGGGCTTAACTAACAAGAACTTAAAGAATTCCAACACCGTCTTCCATGGGCTTAACTGGTAAGTCGGCATATCCTGTGGGTATGATTGAGCTGGAGGTGGCTTTTGGAGACGAGCATGATTCTAGGGCTGAGAAGTTAACCTTTGAGGTGGTCAAAATCAAAAGTCCATATCACGCTTTGTTTGGGCGGCCGGCTTATGCCAAGTTCATGGCACGACCGTGTTATGTTTATTTGAAGCTCAAGATTCCGGGTTATAAGGGCACCATTACTGTGCATGGAAGTCGTAAAGTGGCCCTGGAGTGCGAAGAAGGCGACGCGGCTTATGCCGAGTCTGTCTGTGCAGCAGAGAAGCTCAAGTTTTATCAAAACAACGTTGACCCGGCAGATATGACCTCTCTCAAGAAGCCGACTACGAAACATGACCCGGCCATGAAGTTTAAGTCGGCTGCAGAGACTAAGCTTGTTGATTTTACTCCAGGCGATTCGTCTAAGCAGTTCAGCATCAGTGCCAACTTGGATCCTAAATAGGAAAACACGCTCATCGAGTTCATCCGTGAGAACCGAGACATCTTTGCATGGAAACCTTCTGACATGCCGGGTGTACCGAGAGGACTCGCTGAGCACACTCTTAATATTGATCCGAAGTATAAGCCGGTCAGACGGTTTCTGCGGCGATTCAATGAGGAACGACGAAAAGCTATTGGAGAGGAGGTTGCCCGGCTCTTGGCGGCTGGGTTCATTATTGAAGTCTTTCACCCGGAGTGGTTGGCTAACCCGGTGCTCGTGCTCAAGAAAAACGGCACCTGGCAGATGTGTGTGGATTACACGGACTTAAATAAGGCTTGTCCGGCTGATCCTTTCGCTCTCCCCCGTATTGATTAAATCATTGATGCTGTGGAGGGTTGTGCGCGTTTGAGCTTTTTGGATGCTTATTCTGGTTATCATCAGATCAAAATGGCAGTTAAGGACCAGGAGAAAACGGCTTTCATTACTCCGTTTGGAGCCTTCTGCTATGTGTCTATGCCTTTTGGGCTCAAGAGCGCCCAGGCAACTTATCAGCGGTGTGTACAGAATTGTCTCCACAATCAGATTGGGCGCAATATTCATGCTTATGTGGATGACATAGTTGTGAAGTCCAGAGAGATGGAAACCTTGATATCTGATCTCAGAGAAACCTTTGATAACCTCCGGGTTTGCAAGATGATGCTTAACCCGGAGAAGTGTGTATTTGGTGTACCTGCAGGCAAGCTTTTGGGATTCTTGGTCTGAAACAGGGGCATTGAGGCTAATACGGAGAAGATCAAAGCAATCACCTCTTTGGCTAAACCGGCGTGCATCAATGATGTTCAGCGACTGGCGGGTCGTGTTGCTGCTTTAAGACGGTTCATAAGCCGGTTAGGTGAGAATGCCCTGCCGTTGTATCAGATGATGAAGAAGGCAGACACCTTTGTCTGGAGTGATGCGGCTAATGCTGCCTTTGAGGATTGGAAGAAGCAGTTATCTGAGCCGCCGGTTCTTGTAGCTCCCATTGACAAAGAGCCTTTGCTGTTATATGTGGCTGCTAATTCACGAGCTGTCAGCGTTGCAATTGTGGTGGAACGCAAGGAGGCTGGCAAGGAGCATCTGGTTCAACGGTCGGTTTATTATGTCAGTGAGGTCCTCATTGAGTCAAAGCAAAGGTATCCTCATTGGCAGAAGCTGGTTTACGGGGTGTTCATGGGAAGCCGGAAGCTGAAACAGTACTTCCAAGGTCACCCTATCACTGTGGTAAGTTCTGCCCCCTTGGGAGATATCATCCAGGACAAAGAGGCCACAGGATGAGTCGCCAAGTGGGCCATTGAGCTCGGGCCTCATGGTTTGAAGTATGTGCCACGTACTGCCATTAAGTCTCAAGCCTTGGTGGATTTTATCAATGACTGGACAGAGCTACAGGCACCTGAGGAGAAGCCCGACAACACATATTGGACTATTCACTTTGATGGGTCCAGGTAGCTGGAAGGCTCGGGGGCTGGAGTCGTGTTAACTTCCCCTCGAGGTGACAAATTCTGTTATGTGCTCCGGCTTATCTTTCCTTGTACTAACAATGCAGCTGAGTATGCAGCCTTACTCCATGGTCTCCGGATGGCCAAAGAGATGAACTTGAGCCGGGTAAGGTGCTTAGGAGACTCAGACCTTGTGGCCCAACAGGTGTCAGGCAAGTGGGACTCCAAAGATCCCCTTATGGCGGCTTATCATCGTGAAGTTGACGCGGTGGCTGGGCACTTCAAGGGTTATGTGGTGGAGCACATTGATCGAAGGAAGAATGAGGTGGCTGATGCCTTAAGCCGGCTGGGATCTCAGCGTAAACCGGTGCCGCCTAACACCTTTCTTGATATTTTGCATAATCCTTCTGTTAAGTTACCTATAGAGGAAGATCTGGCAATACCAGACCCAGAGGCACAGCTCATGGCGGCTCTCCATGTTATCCCGGATTGGACAGTGCCTTATTTGGCTTACATGACCCGGGGAGAGTTGCCTGAAGATGAGACCTTGGCAAGACAAAACGTCCGGCGGTCCAAGTCTATGACAATTGTCAATGGCGAGTTACATCACTGCAGCGTCACCGGAGCGTTTCAACATTGTGTGTCGCCTACAGAGGGTCAGGAGATCCTTCGTGAGATTCATGAAGGTGATTGTGGTCATCACGCCGGCTCAAAGTCTCTTGTGGCCAAAGCTTTCCGTCATGGGTTTTATTAGCTGACGGCTCATGCTGATGCGGAAGGTCTGGTCAGTAAATGCGACGGATGTCAGAAGTTCGCACGACGAGCTCATGTGCCGGTTCAAGAATTGAGGATGATTCCAATTACTTGGCCGTTTGCAGTATGGGGGCTTGACATGGTCGGACCTTTCAAAAGGTCTAAAGATAAAAAGGCACACCTCTTGGTGGCAGTTGACAAGTTTACAAAGTGGGTTGAGGCAGAGCCATTTAGTAAGTGTGCTGTAGCCACGGCGGTCCAGTTCATGAAAAAGGTGATTTTCCGTTTTGGCTTTCCACATAGTATCATAACTGATAACGGCACTAACCTATCCAAGGGAGCCATGGAAGAGTTCTGTCAACGAGAGCATATCCGGCTTGACGTTTCGGCTGTGGCTCATCCTCAATCCAATGGCCAAGCAGAAAGAGCCAATCAGGAGATCTTGAAAGGTATCAAGCCCTGGCTCTTGGCCCCCCTACATCGGACGCCGGGTTGTTGGGTGGAGGAGTTACCCTCTGTACTTTGGAGCATCAACACTATACCTAACAGATCCACGAGTTTTACACCTTTCTTCATGGTGTATGGAGAAGAGGCGGTTCTGCCAAGTGACATCCGGCATGACTCACCTCGCGTGGCGGCTTACGTTGAGGCTGACAACGAGAAGGCTCGTCAAGATGCACTTGACCTGTTGGATGAAGAGCGAGACTTGCCAATAGCCCGCTCGGTGATTTACCAGCAAGACCTGCGCCGCTATCACAGTCGCCGGGTTAGGTCCAGAACCTTTCAGGAAGGCGACTTAGTGCTCCGGCTCATCCAGGATCAATCTGACATGCACAAGCTATCCCCTCCTTGGGAAGGACCCTTTGTGGTCAGCAAGAATCTGAACAACGGGTCATACTACCTTATCGATGTTCGAGAGCACAAAGACTCATGTAAATCGGAGGAGGAGACCCGCCGGCCGTGGAATATAGCTCATCTTCGGCCTTACTATACTTGAGCCACCGGCTCTAATGTGTATATATTTATACTATGTATATATATTACATAAAGCAATAAAGCAGGACCTCTGTCCTTTTTTCCACTCCCAAAAAAGGTTTATATGTCTTCTTTGTCAGGTGGTGGAGATAACCAAGAGGAAGCGGGTCATATCTGAATCCGGCTTTTCCTTTGGTCCGGCTTATGATCATATCTGAATCTAGCCATGGTCACTTGGGGGCTTCCTATTCAAACATAGGTCGTATTCGAACCAAAGAGAACATAGCTGCCGATACCCACCTGATCGGCATACTGCCAAACCCACTTGGGGGCTTCTTGATCATATTTGAATCATAGCTTAACTCCTTTGGGTCTGACGTGGATCGTATTCCAATCAGCGTCATTAAACAACTCTTATGGTCACTTGGGGGCTTCCTGTTTAAACATAGGTCGTATTCGAACCAAAGAGAACATAGCTGTCGATACCCACTTGATCGGCATCGCCACAGCCACTGGGGGCTATATGATCGTATCCGAATCTTAGCTTAACCCCTTTGGAACGGTTCACTGATCGTATTCGAATCAGAGGCCTTTTAAGTTTTATTCATTATACTTGGCTATCTTGAGAATCTCTCGAAAATACAATGGATTGTACTGCAATCCTCCGGCTTAACATTGGTTACATCAGATTGATAAGTGCCAGGTGAACTTTATGTGTCAATTTTCAGGAGTTAAACTCAACGTCAGGGGTTGGGTTATAAGAGCCGGAAACATAACCGTAAGCATTACAGGTATATCATTATGATTATGTCTACTAAGTTTAATCATAAGTTGGTTTTCCTATAAATATTCGGTGTGTATTCCGGGTTATCAAGGCTTATCTGACCCTCCATGCGATAAGTCGCCAAGGGATTTCTGTTTATCTTATGTGCAGGACAATACAGGACATTTCTGCAATGATACAACAGATTCATATTAACTACAAAAGCATAGTGACGGCGGCTTATGCAAGTATTAAAGTGCCATCAGCATGCGCGAAGGCATGACAAAATTCAAAGTATTTTCTACTCTATTACAAGACTCCCCGAGTCTAAATGCTGAGGCATTGTTTGTAATACAAAGACACAAGCATATGACGCCTGGCGATTTACTCTTGAAGTTGACCTGAAGCTTCCGGGTTATCCCTCGCCGCCTCTCCGCCGGTAGCCCTATCCTGGAAGGATGACGAGGCCCAGTCAATGCCACTCAAGGCTTCAAACTCAGCTTCATCATCTATTAAGCTGGTTGGGTGGACTTCAGGGGCAAAAATGTGCTTACGAGTTGGAGAAACCAGGCTCACTTCATGGTAATGAGGTGTTGGAATCCTCCGGTTTTCCTTATCGTAACCCGGTTGATATTTGGTCAGATCGGTGTCATTCCCAATAAGAGTAGCCACCGGGCGTATTTCTTTCACACAGGCGGTAAAGTCTGCCTCGTTAAATAAGGTGCCATCCTCCTTTAGACTCGGGTATCCAAGAGCGATGTCGGCCGGGTCTAGTTCAGGATAAAATGCTTTAGCCTGGCTCAACGCTGCTATAGCCCCGGCTCTTGCGGACGCCCGCCTTAGCTCTTGAACCCGCTGAGGGAGTACAGCAAGCCGTTTCAGCACATCTTGAAGGAGATAAGGAACTTCATTGGATAAAGCCACAATGGCCAGAGCATGTTGTGACCCGGTGTATAGTTGTTCCACCAGTGTATATACTGCCTTCAGCTTGATTAGCATATTTTGCTTAAGGTTAGTACTCCTGGGGCCTATATTGTTAAAAAACATAAGGTAAGCCGGAGATAAGAGTTAAGGTATTTATCAACAAAAGGTTTGCGGTATTTAAGTTTACATATATTGGTACTTACCAAAGATTGCTGAGACCATTTGAGATATCTGATCCTTTAAGCCGGACAGTTCGGTATTTACTTCTGCAAGTGATGCTTCTGCTGTCTCGGCCCGGGTCATCAGTAAGGCCTTTTCGTCAGCCCAGATTTTCTTCTCCGACTCAAAATTCTTCTTCAAGTTCTCTTGTTCAGAGACGCTGAATTCAAATTTGGAGTTGGCTTTTTGAATTTCAATCTCCTGGGCTGCCAGGCGGTTCTTTAGGTCGGCAATCTCCGACTCAAATTGACTTATGGTGGCCTGCATTGCACCGGATAATAGTCAAGATTATGGTAAATAATATTAAGTCCCAAGCACTTTGCAAGCAAAGATACTTGGCATTTGGGGGCTAATGTATACCGAAGCTTTCTAACTTATTAAGCCGGTCTTGGATATTAAAGTCCCAAACACTTTGCAAGCAAAGATGCTCGGCACTTGGGGGCTAATGTGTATCCAAGTTAAAGGTATTGTGTTACAGCCGGTTTAAATACTTTTTCTTTCAAGACGGACAAATAGCTCTAACAATGTTTCTAAGTCTACAACATATTTATTCATAAGCAATAGACTTGGGGGCTGGTACAGTAAGTATGATTGAAAGCAAGGAAGCGTAAGTCATACCTCAGATTTTTGCTGTATTTGCTTCACCATATCAATTTCCAGGTCACGGATGCTTTGCACCTGGTTGATGTAGCCTGAGATGATCTCTCCAATACTCAAATAAGTATAGTCGGTGATATCCGTCTTAGCCTTACGGCATTCTAGCAAGTCCTCTTTAGCCGAACACTTGGCAAGGACAGTGGGCTGTGCCGGCTCAACAAATCGAGTCTTCAGAAACTCAACTTCCGGGTCATTTGCCTTGGCGGGGCTAGGTGCCTCCGGATTAACAGAATCATTGATGACTTGTTCAGCAGGCGGGCCAGAAGAGGTTACCGGAGCATCATGAGATAATGGAGGTGGTGGCTCGTGAACAGAAGTATCAGGTGAGGCCGTTCCAAGCGCCGGCTCAGTTACAACAGGGTCCTCGGCCGGCTTATCTTTCTTTGTTTTCTTCCTGGCCTTCACTTGCACGCTATGGACAAAATGGAAAATGAGTACAGAGACATAAGGAAGAGCATAAGGTAAACAAATTGATATTACCCAGGGGCCGTCTTAAAAGCCGGCATGTTTGACTGCATGGACTCGCCGGATGAAGGAGATGTATCCTGATAATTGGAGTCAGATGAATTGAGAGGTTGACGGATTAAGCCCGCCAAAGGTAAAAGAGGAGATAAGTCGGAGATAACCTCAATCCGCCGCTTCGGGGTTGTGTCAGGCAAGCCGGAGGAGAGCTCTGCATCCTTGCTGGTTCGGGTCTTCCTCCGGCTTTCAAGTTGCTGTTGCCTCAAAAGAAAGTCAGGGTCTTTGTAAGCCAAAGGATGTGAAAATCTAACTTTCCGGGTTACTCTTCGAATTTTCTGACGCGGCAGAGGCTCAGAGTCGGAGGAGATTATAGTTACCTCTTCTTCGACGGGTTGGCTGTTTCCCATGTCTTCCTGAAAGAGAAATCATTTCAGTAAAATGATGATACGAGAAGTGCTTGGCTTCCTCTTTTTTGAAGTGGTGGGCTTGGTGGTTTTTCTTTCGGCTCTCTTAGCCGCCCTGGCTTGCTTGGCCGCCTCATGATCATACTGGATTTTCCAGAAGTTGTCATTAGCCTGTAAAAGGTTATAAACGGTTATAAGTAAGAATACAGTGTAACAAAATGAAAGCAGTCATTGAAACTGAAAACTTACTGCAGGGGCCGGGTTCTTCTTGCAGAAGGGCAGTAAGCCGAAGGCATTACTGGTCACTGTACCTTCCTTCAACAAAGACTGAGTTGTAGCTTCCACTACGTCATCCGGTAAATCGTCAGGACTATGACGCTGAGGGTCATTTTTCTCGCTTGAGTAGTTACACATTAAGCCGGGGCGATGGCTTAATGGAATTATCCTCCAAGCAACCCAAACTCGGACCAGGTGAATGCCATCCAAGCCGTTCCCCAAGAGAGCTTTAATCTTCTTGATCTTGGTGGTGAGTGGCAGATGTTCAATGGCAGACAACTTATCCGGCAGCGGGTGACTAGATTCAAGGTGTAATGCACGGAAGCCGGGCAGCGGGTTTTCACCAGCCGGAGAAGAATCATGGCAGTAGAACCATGTTTGGTTCCAGTCCTTCGGATGACTCAGTAATTCAGCGTAAGGGAACAGGCAGTCTCTTCGCCTTTGAATCGATATGCCACCAAGTTCCAAACTGGGCCCGTTGGCGCGCTCATTCTGCCAGTTCAGATAGAACAATTCCCTGAACAAAAGTAGGCTGGGTTCTTCTCCAAGGTAAACCTCACAGAAAACTTGGAAGTTGTAGATGTTTGACACAGAATTAGGCCCGATGTCTTGAGGTCTTAAGTCAAAGAAGTGCAAAACGTCTTTGAAGAATTTTGAACCGGGTGGAGCGAAGCCCCGGCTCATATGATCTGTAAAGACTACTACCTCCCCTTCTTTGGGATGAGGTTTCTCCTCGGACAGGTCAGGAGCACGATAAGACGTGACCTCCTTCTTGGGAAGATAGCCGGACTTCAAAAATTCGTACAATTTGCTCTTTGTGACAATGGATGGGACCCAGTTGCAGGTCACTGGGGGTTTGATAGCTTTGGGTGCCATTATGAAAATTGAAGCCTACTGTCAGGACCCCGATCCTAAGCCACCTCGATCTAGCATGTAACACATCATATCACTTTGCGGCCTCACGCACGGTATTCCCACGGGTGCCACCTTACCTGGCCCGGGACCGTTTGCGCCTTTTGGCTCACGTATATGATAGTGTCGCTAGCATCCATATGGCAGAGAACCTGGGCCGACATGACTAGTCGTGAACCAAAAGTGGCACTAACTCATGGGAACAGGCATACATGAATCAGATCGAGCATGTCGGTCAGCAGCGTGTGAATCCGGGCTGTAGCACTGGCTAACAGGACTCCGGGAACCCAGGCTGTAGCAGGCTAGGCAGGACTGCGGATGTCACCGCGTGACATTTCCCCGAAGGGACAGACACAGGAACAAAGTGAAACACATGCCGGCCAGTCAAGTGTCCTGAGCAGTAGTGCTGGGCTAGCAGGACTCCGGTGAACCGGGCTGTAGCGGACTACTATGGCTCATGGAAGCACAAGACTACATTTCCCCATAAGAGAGGCTACCAATGATAAACAACTAGGTTGTCGGATCCCACACATACCAAGCATTTCAATCATACACACAATATGCTCGATATGTGTAATTACAACATGGCATCACAACATAACTCTACGACTCAAGTATTTATTTATTTGGCTCCGAGGAGCGAGATATTACAAGCATGGGTCTCATGACCCCACATTCAGAGCATACAAGTCAAAGCACCTGCGAAAGCTTAACATGTCTGAGTACAGACATCTACAAATGAAAAAGCCTGAGAAGCCTGACTATCTACCAGATCCTGTCGAGGGCACAAGATCGTAGCTGAGGTATCAAGCTAAACGTCGAAGTCCACGTGCAACTACTAGCGAGACTGAAGTCTCTCTCTACAAAACATAAAATAAGCAAACATGAGTACAAATGTACCCAGCAAGACTTACATCAGAACTAACTACATATGCATCGGTATCAGCAAAGGGGGTGGTGGAGTTTAACTGCAGCAAGCCAGCTTTGACTCAGTGGCTAAACTGAACTACGACTGCAAGTAACTCTCTTGAGGTGGCGCACACGAGTCCACAAATTCACCATACCAATACACCACTATGAATCCGCTCCCGTCTCCCTGCGAGAACGCCGTCCATAGCACTCACACTTATCTTGTGCATTTTAAAGTATCCACTTTCGCTTGTCTATGAACTATGCAACGGGTCCAAGTTTCCATATCCGAGGAATCCGTCTATTCGAATAGATAATGACAACCCTGCAGGGGTGTACTTCTTCAAACACGCTCTCGCCACTTATCGCCCTGTACACGTCATGTACCTCGGCAACCTTCAAGCGGAAGCCAGGCGAGGGAGTCGGCCACGACCTGACTAACCAACAAGTCTCTAGTCCAGGTTTATCGCCTATTCGGGTTCCATCCGCAAGGAGATCCGGCCGGGGTGTCGCTCACGGCCCCAAACGATGTGTACAGGGTTCCCAAGCCCACCATCCGGGTGCCACTTGGTACACCGGGCCACTATGCCTAGTCTGTCCCAAGCCGCCCTGTACCGGGTGCCACTTGGTAGACTACTAACACTACCTACAAACACCAGAAACTAGTTGCAACTCCTGGACAGAGATCAAGTTGATTAATAAGTCGAGAGGGGTCGAGTTACCGGAACCCAATGTGTGGTAGTAACTGTTCATGGATCACAAACACAGAACTCAGTTCTTGAGGACGGCTGCAATGAGACAACCCACCATGTACTCCTACATGGCCTCTCACCGCTACCTTTACCAAATCGTGTTCACACACTTAGCTCTCAACAGTAGGACATGTTCACAACTTTCCAATTCATCCCCAATGAATCCGACCTGACACAACTCTAAGCAATAGCAGGCATGACAAACAAGCATGAATGAGTAGGCACATCAGGGCTCAAACAATTCCTACTCATACTAGTGGGTTTCATCTATTTATTGTGGCAATGACAGGTCATGCAGAGGAAAGGGGTTCAGCTACCGCAGCATGTAACAGTTGAAACAGTGTTGTCCTATGCAGTAAAAGAGAGCAGGGGTGAGAGAGTGGGATTGTATCGGAATGAACAAGGGGGTTTTGCTTGCCTGGCACTTCTGAAGATAGTATATCTCTTCATCGGTGTCATCGATCACGTCGTTGGAAATGAACGTCTACCGAGAGGGAACAACCACCGGCAAACACAACAGGAACTGCAATCAATGCAATGCAACAATATGATGCATGATCATGACATGGCAATATGCTGTTGATTGAGCTAATGCAACTAACAACAAGTTAAATGGAGTTGGTTTGAACACTAGGTTCAAATTCAAATTCAAACTATGAATTCAAATAGTGCATTATCATGTTTTGGTCTAAACAGTGAGGTTAAGTTGTTCAAACAAGCATGAAAATGGTACAGATGGATTCCTTGAATTTTTCTGATAATTTTTCATACATAATTTATTTCATTTGGAGTTACGGTTGAATTTCTATGAATTTTAGAAGTTTGGGGTATTTTCTGAAATTTATAAATCAATTCTGATTTATTTTAATTCCAGAAAAAGACTTATGACGTCACTGTGATGTCAGCGGTCAAAGGCGCTGGTCCAAGTCAAACCTGACAGTGGGTCCCGCGTGTCAGTCTCTAAAGCTTTAATTAAAAAGGTTTAGTTTTAAACCATGGATTATCTGGGCATGGGGCCCATTGTCAGTGACACAGGATTTAGTTAGCGGGGTGATTAACCCCTAATAGTAGTGGTTAGCACTAATTATAGCCCTAAACTAATCAGTCAGATGCCGGCCCACATGTCATGGACACAGTGTGGGGTCCAGCCGAGGTCAAAAGCCCAGTCAGCGGGGTCAAACACACCGGCGTTAAGCCGCCGGCGAGGTCCGAGACGGCGGAGGGTTTCGGAAGACTGCTACGGTGCACCGTTTGGCACGCGGCTAGGTTCTTCATGACGCTAGAGGAGCAGCGCATCCAACGGTGGTGGTCGCCGGGCCTGGGGCGGCCGGAAACGACGATGGGGAGCAGCGCCGCGGCGGCCGGAGTTCGGTCGTGTATGGGTGGGGTGCTAGGGTGCGTCTCCGGACAATCTAGTGGGTGGAGCGGGATCCTGGGAGCACGCTGAGCTCAGGGGTGTTCTCGGACGCGTCGTGCGTGAGCTATAGCCACGGCGACCTCATGGCCGGCGGTGAGAAGCTCGCGGTCATGGTGGGAGAGGCAGCTAGGGCATGGAAATGGAGGGGATGAGCAAGGGGGGAGGAGAAGGAGCTCACAGGGATGCGGCAGGGTAGGTCAGCGGCCTCGCGGACGCGTCGGAGATGGTGAATCGATGACGGTGAGCTTCGGCACCCGAGGAGGAAGACGGCGGTGGTGACGGTGTTGCAGGGAGTTCAGCAATGCGCGGTTCGACGAAGAGGAAGAATAGGTCACGGCGGAGCTTCTGGTCACTTCGCGGGGCGTGGGGGGGAAGGTGTGGCCGTGAGGCTCACAGCGACGAGCTCGCATGGCTCTCGGCCATGGCGATGAGAAGGCGGGGAGAGGGAGAGAGAAAGCAGAGGAAGAGGGGAATGGCAGAGGGGGGTCGAGGCCATCTCGCTGGCACTTTGGGTAGGCTCGAGGAGGGGAAACAGGCAGGGAGGAGGTGGCGCCTGCTGCGTGTGCTGTGGGCACGCAGCTGCTTCTCCTCCTGGCAGGGGAAGAAGACAGTGCTGCCCCTATGGGCTGGGCTGCTACAGTGCTGGGCTACCAGGTCAGTCCTTCTCTCTCTTCTGTTTTCTCTATTTTGTTTTCTCTTTTCTATTTTTTTGCAGTCTGTTTTTGATTTAGTTCTAAGACCAAATCAATTTCAAAATTCATAAAAATAATTGTGTGAACTAAATGGATTTATCCAAATCCACACAACAATTTTCAGAATTATTGAACATATATTTATTATATAATAAATATAGATCCAATTCAATTATTTATTGGATTAATTCAAAGGCCCAAAATAATTGCTTCTGAGATTCTAAAAATATTGGTTTGAATTTTATCCCTTGCCAATATTTCCAGAGATTCACAGGAACATTTTCTTGGACTTAATTGAAGCAATTTTTATCTTGGTCATTTTTAGAAATGTTCTCTGAGGCTTTCACATGTCCCCATTTCAAGTTTCAGATAAAATTAGACATGATGCATGAAGATCAAGCAAAGTCAAACGATGGCTAATCTAGAGCTGTGACAACTCACCCCCACTAAACAAGAATCTTGTCTCGAGATTCAAGAAGTGGAGTAAGAAGACAGAGGGGTCACAAACTATCACAGGCTTCTCGATCCAACTGCCCTTCTCGGAGATGTTGATTCATTGCTCCAAATTGATCTTGACATCCTTGCTTACGAGATCTTCATCCAGCATGACAACGAGAAGAAAAGGAAAATCTAGAAGAATCGATCTTCTCGAAGATCGAGCAACTTAGGATCATCTTGATGATCACAAGATCAACTCATGGAGTGAGACATTAGAACATCTCTTGTGCTGAGACACAAAACACACATCGAGAGGGATGGAAGAACAACGACGAGGTTTGATTTGGTGGGCAACAATCCCACGCTTAAATAGATGGTGCATGGTTTCAAAGTAGCGAGGGGATAGTTGCCATGATACCATAACCAGACATCTTAAGGAAGGTGACTCGCAGAAATATTCCCTTAAGTGGCAAAAAGAATTACTTTTGATTCGGAGATCATTGAAACTCTTTATACCAGCCTAAGGCAATCACAATCGATCATTTGAAGGAGTTCAAAAGAATGACATACTTGGACTAGAAAGGATGATGTGGACTACCTTGTTGAAGACAACACAATGGAAGATTTTGCTTATCATCGGAAATGGATGGGACCCATGGTAAGTCCACTTTTGAAGATGATCCTGAACAACTACTAAGGTGCAAGCTGGGAACAAAATGCAAATGTTGGGAATGATTCTGGTAACTGGGGAATAGCTCAACAGTCGAGAGTGAGTCCACTGTTTGAAAAGGTTATAACATAACCGAGGAAGCTGGAAGCAAATCCCAGTTAACGCCAACGGTAAAACCTAGTGCTTGCGCGTGCTCTCAAGAACTTGAGCATCTCCATATTCATCAAGGTTTTACCAATATCCGTGTCAAGGATCCTGGCAACACAACATACCACCATGATGAATGGTGATGGATGACGCAGATGCAAAGCAAGATAACACTTTCTCAGATTTCACCTTAGCGAGGCCAAGGAAACAGAATCTGGATGATCGACCGAGAGACATTTAGCACTCCGCTTCTCATGTTCTCCTTGATGTGCTAGGATAACCCATTTATTGATACGGTTCGGTATCTAGGACATCAAGTAAAAGGTCGGACTTCGGGAGCAAGAATCCATAAGGATTAACTTCGGAGGTAAATCCTACGAAATCCTCATGGGGAGGTGGCCAACTTTCTTCAATCAAGATACTACAATAATAGGTCTTCCGGCTGGATGTGTTGGCCACGACATCCACTTTACCGGGTTACAGAGAGACCAATATTATAGTTCTTGAGAAACGTCCCAACCATCATATCTGCGTGAGATTCGGATCTGGCTGGTAACAGGATATTTCAGACAGCATGTCCGGAAAAAGGAAGTTTGCAAGACAAACCGACGAGATGACGTTGCGAGATCCTCGGGAAATGAACTACGATTGCAAGCTCCAAAACATGAGCTGGTTCTGCTACATACATGTGAACACACTGTCCCAGACAAGCATGATCACGTAGTAGTCTTATAATAAAACACTACCGAGATCAGGTGGGGAACCATCAGGCTATTGGAATCTTGTGCATGAACTACTATTCGCACAACAACTCCTTTTTCTCGAACAAATCAATCAGTGGCTTGGTGTGCTAGGAACACATATGGAGTGGAGGTAATTAATCTACCAAACCATAGAATACTTCGCACGTATGCATAACTAACTTGGGATGGTACCAGAGGAAACAAAACAATCTTTCTCGAACTTATGGCGGCAACTTGCTCCAAATGCACATGAATTTGAGGAAGTCACTTCTTCCATCCAAGCATAAGCTTCATGAACGGAACACGAAGGCATTGCTTACAAAGTTTCCAATGCTAGGTTGATGTTCAACATGAATCATGGGGGAGATAAAATGCAGCTCATGGGCTCAACAACAACTCATCGGAATTTCCATATCACTGGACTTCCACCATCATGCGAACACGGTGATAGCATTTGTCAGACCAAAAGATGTAATGGTGTATGCTCGAGGGATCAACCACGAGTAAGACAACATTACGAACATCATTGGTTCTGATTTGACTTGACGATAACCCATACTCAAGTCAAAGTTTTGACAAGGCAATAGATCCAACAACTGATCACGAGGACCAATCGATGAAGATATCATCTTTCTTCAACACACACACACACACAAGGATATCCCTTAGTGATGAACTAAGTCGAACAAGCTTTCATCTTCCAACTCTCCAAGTTGTCGTTTAGCTTAACCAACTAGCTCAGGAGTATCCAACATAGATTCTTGGAGAAGAAGTGGTTTACAGGAAACCAACTTGATCACGAACTCAACATAGCGCTCAGGGGACAGCCTGGTGATACTTCCGAGAAGATATCCAGAAAGTCACAAACCACTGATATGTTAGTAAGCTCGAGAACAATCTTGCTCTTCAAGGCAAGACGATGTGATCAAATAAGCAAGGGATTGAATAATCCTAACTCATTGATCGAAGAGTGCACCAGAAATAAGGACTAGGTAGTACGATTAATCTCCGGATGATGATGCAATAACCAGTACGCTAAGAATGAGATTATTGTCCATTAACTACCGAGCAACAGGGTTGCTAGGAGTATTGATTTCACACATCATGGTTCACATGTCGGTGTTCCGGTTGCGACAACACGGGACCGAGGAATGAAAAATGATGGCAATAAGTATCACTGCGTCAAGAATTCATGAGAGAGGGTGCAATTCTCATGACAATCCTGACATAAAGGGGGGTAATACTCCAAGGTAGAGCAGAGCAAAAGCTGGATTGGCATTTGTTCTGTAGAACACAACTACTTTGACCCAATCCTGGATATGGATGAGGTAATGGAGTTTTTTTCTCCTAGTCATTTCGGAATAGAATGGCTTGATGGACCACAAGAATAAAAGGGCATTGACAAATGCACACATACTCTTGGCTATCAACTGATAGGGGATGGTCGGAATACAACTGAAGAGGAACAACTCAAGGAACATATAATTTTCTGAGTTGTGGATGCATAGATTAGTATGTCGAGCAAAACTCAACATTTCTTCCGGACAACCCATGCAGATAAGTAGGACTGACAGATTCACAATGTAGAATGGAGAACTCATTAAGAGCACTCTGGTTGTGATCTTTTGGTTCAAAGAACATCAGCCTTAATGGTTCATGGTATTTGGAAGAAGGAAATACCATGGACCTCGAGGACTGTCGCAAGGTTACTAATATCTTAAAGGAACTAGCAAATACTAACAACACGAAGTAGGGTGAATCTCGGGTTCAGAACCCAGGAATAGAATACCTACTACCAAATGGCATCACGGGATGCTTTCGAGAATGGTGGCCAGAATCATCACACTGGGAACACGAAACATGGCTAGCTTACGAACTCTAAGATACCCTAGTGTCATAATAACAACTCCAACATATATGTCGAGGCAATAGAGTACCTCAACTCACCGATTAGTGTGCTTAATCTGGCCCAAAAGGACATCGGAAACGGGATGAAGAGATTTGCAAATGCATCAGACTATTTAGAAATCTGGGATGACTCGGACAGCATAACGGCTGTAATTGCTCAAAAATAGTTGAGACATCTTGCAAAATAGTGGCATAACCACTCAACGTCATAATATCAAGGTTCTGAGATCAATTATGAACACACGGTAGTTGTAGAAACTGAACTAAGGCTTGAATCCATGAATCCTATAAGTCACTATCATAGTAACTCGTCATCCTGATAGATAGATGAGAAGTCCTAGTTCTTAATTCCTGTAGAAGAGAAGAGGATGACTTAGATCAGAAGGTCATGAGGATAAGGAGTAAAAAGAGCCTTACGTTCCCATCCGCAATCAATTCCCTTATATAACTAAAGCATTTCTAGACACGACTTCGACCAGAATGGCTTGGTAATCCTACAGGCAGTCAGGCTCTGATACCAAAGCTGTCAAGACCCCGATACTAAGCCACATCGATCTAGCATGTAACACATCATATCACTTTGCGGCCTCACGCACGGTATTCCCACGGGTGCCACCTTACCTGGCCCGGGACCGTTTGCGCCTTTTGGCTCACGTATATGATAGTGTCGCTAGCATCCATATGACAGAGAACCCGGGCCGACATGACTAGTCGTGAACCCAAAGTGGCACTAACTCATGGGAACAGGCATACATGAATCACATCGAGCATGTCGGTCAGCAGCGTGTGAACCCGGGCTGTAGCACTGGGCTAACAGGAATCCGGGAACCCGGGCTGTAGCAGGCTAGGCAGGACTCCGGATGTCACCGCATGACATTTCCCCGAAGGGACAGACACAGGAACAAAGTGAAACACATGCCGGCCAGTCAAGTGTCCTGAGCAGTAGTGCTGGGCTAGCAGGACTCCGGTGAACCGGGCTGTAGCGGACTACTATGGCTCATGGAAGCACAAGACTACACTTCCCCATAAGAGAGGCTACCAAGGATAAACAACTAGGTTGTCGGATCCCACACATACCAAGCATTTCAATCATACACACAATATGCTCGATATGTGTAATTACAACATGGCATCACAACATAACTCTACGACTCAAGTATTTATTTATTAGGCTCCGAGGAGCAAGATATTAAAAGCATGGGTCTCATGACCCCACATTCAGAGCATACAAGTCAAAGCACCTGTGGAAGCTTAACATGTCTGAGTACAGACATCTACAAATGAAAAAGCCTGAGAAGCCTGACTATCAACCAGATCCTGTCGAGGGCACAAGATCGTAGCTGAGGTATCAAGCTAAACGTCGAAGTCCACGTGCAACTACTAGCGAGACTGAAGTCTCTCTCTGCAAAACATAAAATAAGCAAACATGAGTACAAATGTACCCAGTAAGACTTACATCAGAACTAACTACATATGCATCGGTATCAACAAAGGGGGTGGTGGAGTTTAACTGCAGCAAGCCAGCTTTGACTCAGTGGCTAAACTGAACTACGACTGCAAGTAACTCTCTTGAGGTGGCGCACACGAGTCCACAAAGTCACCATACCAATACACCACTATGGATCCGCTCCCGTCTCCCTGCGAGAACGCCATCCATAGCACTCACACTTATCTTGCGCATTTTAAAGTATCCACTTTCGCTTGTCTATGAACTATGCAAGGGGTCCAAGTTTCCATATCCGAGGAATCCAGCTATTCGAATAGATAATGATAACCCTGCAGGGGTGTACTTCTTCACACACGCTCTCGCCACTTATCGCCCTGTACACGTCATGTCCCTCGGCAACCTTCAAGCGGAAGCCGGGCGAGGGAGTCGGCCACGACCTGACTAACCAACAAGTCTCTAGTCCAGGTTTATCGCCTATTCGGGTTCCATCGGCAAGGAGATCCGTCCGGGGTGTCGCTCACGGCCCCAAACGATGTGTACAGGGTTCCCGAGCCCACCATCCGGGTGCCACTTGGTACATCGGGCCACTGTGCCTAGTCTGTCCCAAGCACACCTGTACCGGGTGCCACTTGGTAGACTACTAACACTACCTACAAACACTAGAAACTAGTTGCAACTCCTGGACAGAGATCACGTTGATTAATAAGTCGAGAGGGGTCGAGTTACCGGAACCCAAAATGTGGTAGTAACTGTTCATGGATCACAAACACAGAACTCAGTTCCTGAGGACGGCTGCAATGAGACAACCCACCATGTACTCCTACATGGCCTCTCACCGCTACCTTTACCAAATCGTGTTCACACACTTAGCTCTCAACAGTAGGACATGTTCACAACTTTCCAATTCATCCCCGATGAATCAGACCTGACACAACTCTAAGCAATAGCAGGCATGACAAACAAGCATGAATGAGTAGGCACATCAGGGCTCAAACAATTCCTACTCATACTAGTGGGTTTCATCTATTTACTGTGGCAATGACAGGTCATGCAGAGGAAAGGGGTTCAGCTACTGCAGCATGTAACAGTTGAAACGGTGTTGTCCTATGCAGTAAAAGAGAGCAGGGGTGAGAGAGTGGGATTGTATCGAAATGAACAAGTTGGTTTTGCTTGCCTGGCACTTCTGAAGATAGTATATCTCTTCATCGGTGTCATCGATCACGTCGTCGGAAATGAACGTCTACCGAGAGGGAACAACCACCGGCAAACACAACAGGAACTGCAATCAATGCAATGCAACAATATGATGCATGATCATGAAATGGCAATATGCTGTTGATTGAGCTAATGCAACTAACAACAAGTTAAATGGAGTTGGTTTGAACATTAAGTTCAAATTCAAATTCAAACTATGAATTCAAATAGTGCATTATCATGTTTTGGTCTAAACAGTGAGGTTAAGTTGTTTAAACATGCATGAAAATGGTACAGATGGATTCCTTGAATTTTTTTGATAATTTTTCATATATAATTTATTTCGTTCGGAGTTACGGTTGAATTTCTATGAATTTTAGATGTTTGGGGTATTTTCTGAAATTTATAAATCATTTCTGATTTATTTTAATTCCAGAAAAAGACTTATGACGTCACTGTGATGTCAGCGGTCAAAGGCGCTGGTCCAAGTCAAACCTGACAGTGGGTCCCGCGTGTCAGTCTCTAAAGCTTTAATTAAAAAGGATTAGTTTTAAACCATGGATTATCTGGGGAGTGGGGCCCATTGCCAGTGACACAGGATTTAGTTAGCGGGGTGATTAACCCCTAACAGTAGTGGTTAGCACTAATTATAGCCCTAAACTAATCAGTCAGATGCCGGCCCCACATGTCATGGACACAGTGTGGGGTCCAACCGAGATCAAAAGCCCAGCCAGCGGGGTCAAACACACTGGCGTTAAGCCGCCGACGAGGTCAGAGACGGCGGAGGGCTTCGGAAGACTGCTACGGTGCACCATTTGGCATGCGGCTGGGTTCTTCAGGACGCTAGAGGAGCGGCGCATCCAACGGTGGTGGTCGCCGGGCCTGGGGCGGCCGGAAACGACGACGGGGAGCAGCGCCGCACCGGCCGGAGTTCGGTCGTGTACGGGTGGGGTGCTAGGGTGCGTCTCCGAACAATCTGGTGGGTGGAGCGGGATCCTGGGAGCACGCTGAGCTCAGGGGTTCTCTCGGACGCGTCGTGCGCGAGCTCTAGCCACGGCGGCCTCATGGCCGGCGGCGAGAAGCTCGCGGTCATGGTGGGAGAGGTAGCTAGGGCATGGAAACGGAGGGGATGAGCAAGGGGGGAGGAGAAGGAGCTCACAGGGATGCGGCAGGGTAGGTCAGCGGCCTCGTGGACGCGTCGGAGACGGTGAATCGACGGCGGTGAGCTTCGGCACCCGAGGAGGAAGACGGCGGTAGTGACGGCGTTGCAGGGTGTTCAGCGATGGGCGGTTCGACGGAGAGGAAGAATAGGTCACGGCGGAGCTTCTGGTCACTTCGCGGGGCGTGGGGGGGAAGGTGTGGCCGCGAGCCTCACGGCGACGAGCTCGCATGGCTCTCGGCCATGGCGATGAGAAGGCGGGGAGAGGGAGAGAGAAAGCAGAGGAAGAGGGGAATGGCAGAGGGGGGTCGAGGCCATCTTGCTGGCGCTTCGGGTAGGCTCGAGGAGGGGAAACAGGCAGGGAGGAGGTGGCGCCTGCTGCGTGTGCTGTGGGCACGCAGCTGCTTCTCCTCCTGGCAGGGGAAGAAGATAGTGCTGCCCCTATGGGCTGGGCTGCTACAGTGCTGGGCTGCCAGGTCAATCCTTCTCTCTCTTCTGTTTTCTCTATTTTGTTTTCTCTTTTCTATTTTTTGCAGTCTGTTTGTGATTTAGTTCTAAGACCAAATCAATTTCAAAATTCATAAAAATAATTGTGTGAACTAAATGGACTTATCCAAATCCACACAACAATTTTCAGAATTATTGAACATATATTTATTATATAATAAATATAGATCCAATTCATTATTTATTGGATTAATTCAAAGGCCCAAAATAATTGCTTCTGAGATTCTAAAAATATTGGTTTGAATTTTATCCCTTGCCAATATTTCCAGATATTCACAGGAACATTTTCTTGGACTTAATTGAAGCAATTTTTATCTTGGTCATTTTTAGAAATGTTCTCTGAGGCTTTCACATGTCCCCATTTCAAGTTTCAGATAAAATTAGACATGATGCATGAAGATCAAGCAAAGTCAAACGATGGCTAATCTAGGGCTGTGACACCTACAAACAAAGATAAAGGAAATTTTCCGGTTTATTATAACCCAGAGAATAAGCATTGTTGGGTTATCTAAGATGGCGGCTTAAGAAGGGGCCTAATGACATACAGGTAACTATGTGATAATGTTCAAACAGCTGCAGGTGTTAAAGATGATTAAAGTTTTCTTAAGTCGCCAGAAGCAAGCGGTGCTGACGGCCGGTGTTATCTTAAAACGGTTACTATGGCTGAAACAGAGTCAACAGACGCAGTTTTCTTGGCTAAGTGTGGAGCAAACAGATTTCACAAGTTGCTGATATTATTTTGGATCAAACGACGCTCTGGAAAGGAAAAATTTCTAGACCTAAAACAGTACAGGGAAGATCATATACTCAAGAAGGGCTTCTAAATGAAGGAAATAAGATCTGTTTTCGTGCAGAATAAGCATGAAACATGTTTCACAGCAGTTCTATGTTGTTTTCATAATCTAAACAAGGCATTGGAGGTGAGAACCAATGAAAGCTTGCGTCGGGCGGCAATGAACACCGACGAACTCAAAGATGGCTCCAATGCAGATCTGAGAAAGGGGAACCGAAGAACTCACGGATGCGGAAGAGCTGCAAAGGGTCGCCGTCAATTTCTGGTCCGAATCAGGGTGATGTAGCGGCCTGAGTCGATGAAGATGAGGGTTCCGACGGTGGCGGTGGCGGAGCTCGAGTGGCAGAGAAGGGAGTGCGAGGAAGAACACGACTAGAGGAAATGAAAAAGACCTAGGTCGTGTTTATTTATAAGGAGGGGCCGACTGAGACAGCGCGAGAAACGAGGAGACCAAGACATCATTATCCAGCGGCCCCGACGCCTCGATTTTCGGGAAGGTCAGTAAAGGCAGAGATCCATTGAAGATATGATGGATTAAAATATAAGTTTTATCGAAGATGACGTCACGATGATTTAACTCGGATCCAGATGATGACATCACGGCGGGTTACAATTTTCACACAAGACAGAAGACTTAAGGCCAGTTCATAAGGTTTTTAGAGATCGACATGAACCGGTTCAAATCAATCTAGGGCCTAATGTTGGGGATATAACCATTTGTGTAAGCCATCCAGGAGGGGCCGGGTTACGCAAAGAGAGGCTTATCAGCTGCCCAAGACCAAGGCATGAAGATGACGGTTCACTAAAGGCTTAAAGGCGCATAGGATACTCTGAGGCCTGTATAGATAAACCGCCATGATGGTATAACTTGTACTGTAAGGTAGAAGTAACTAGTCGCCGAGCCGGACACTGTTTATGAGCCGGCCGAGACTCTGTAGGCCGCAGGGCGTCAACCCATGTATATAAGGGGACGACTCGCCAGCGGCTTAGGGCAGAAAACAACTCATCGAGAGCCAGGCATAGCGTATCTCGCTCCCTGGTCATGGAAACCTCAAGCAATACCAACCCAACTAGACGTAGGCCTTCCTTCATCGTAAGGGGCTGAACTAGTATAAACCTCTCATGTCCTTTGTCCCGATTAACCCCTTTAAGCTTCCTAGTTGCGATGGCTCCACCACTAAGTCCTTGCAAGAGGACATCTGCCGTGACAATTCCACGACAATGTGCATATCCCCGTTGAGGTAACATAGTGTTTTTTCAAATTTCTCCGTTTTCATGCCATTCGGAATGAGTTTGTTAACAAGACTTGATCAACCTTGTTAGTGGATTCCTTTTGATGAGCATGAGATGGATGAAGTTAGAAAGCACAACCTTCTGTACCCCCTCTCTACTTTCTGTTATTTAGTTGAATTAAAGTAAAATAGTATTTTTCTGTCTGTTTTCTGAATTATCTGTGCAATATAAAAATACCCCGAAAATAAAAGTTCCCCAAATGCCCCGAAATTGAAGTATGATTTTTTCTGGAATATTTGAGAATATCTGGCACTTAGAACACAGCAGGGGGAGCAAACACCTGGCCACGAGGGTCCAGGGCGCGCCCACCCCTACAGGGCGCGCCCCTGCCTCGTGGGCCCACGGTGGCTCCCCTCCACTTATTCCTGCACCCACACACTTCTTCTTCCTCCCAGAAAAATCACCATCCAGCTCTAGCACGAGTTCTAGCTCATTTTGCTGTGATTTTCGATCTCCTTGCTCAAAGCACCTCTCACAAAATTACTATGGGGGATTGTTCCTTGGTATGTGACTCCTCCATTGGTCCAATTAGTTTTTGTTCTAGTGCTTTATTCATTGCAAAATTGTGCTACGTAGGTGACCATGTTCTTGAGCTTGCATGTCAAATTTATATGGTTCCAAGTAGTTCTAATACATGATATAGTCTCTAGGCACTTGTAGGAGTAGTTGCTATCAATTTTGTTGAGCTTGGTTCACTTTTATTTGAAGTTACTAAAAATTTCAGAATTTTTCAGAAAATAATGAAGAGATTTTTGAGGGGCTCATCGAGCCGAAGCTCGAAGGAAAAGCAAAGTGAGGAAGCAGAAAGGCCCAAATATAATTTGCCTCGCACCGCGGAGGTTCGGCCGTGTGAATGGCCTTCCAATGATTTCTTGAGAGCATCTGGGATTTATGATGATTTTTATGAATTGGCTAAGAATGCAGGCCTCACTGACTTCCTCCACGACCAACGCGGACAGTATCTCTTACTCACCAATACTTTTGTGCAAAACATCTACTATTATCCTAAGGAATCACCTGCTTCAATAGAGTTTCATTTATATGATGTGGTTAAGAAGATGTCACTAGATGAATTTTGTAGGGTTTGCAAAATACCTTTCGAGGGTAGTTCAGAGGAACCACATCGTAAAGATGTGGACGGGTTCATTGACACTATTACTGTAGGGGAAACTAGGAAGGTTTCCGATGCAAGAATCACTAGCATACATTTTCCTGTTTTACGCTACTTTGCAATATTTGCTAGTCATTGCTTAATTGGTCGCACAAACTATGGAAACCTTAGTGTCCCTGATATTATTATTTTGTTCCATGGTTTATTCTGTGACAACTCTGTTAGTATGGGCGGTATTATTGCCAAACGGTTAAGTCTAAACCGTACAAAGGGCCCCATCTTTGGAGGTGTCTATTCTTCACGCCTTGCTGCATATTATAACATACCTATTAGGCACTATGAAAAAGAAGAAAAATTGCTGCCCAATGTTTATTTATATTATAAGAGTATGCTAGCGCATGATTTTATTGTTAAGAATAGGGAAAGGGAGCTTAAATACAAATTGTTCTTTGATAAACATCACCCTCAAACTATTACCTTGCCTGCTCCTTCCTTATTTGATTTATCTGCAGGCCAGTATCTCGTTCCATTGGAGGTAATTCACGCCTACCGGAACCCTACGTCAGTCACAGAGCCAGAGCCGGAACCACAATTTCATCCTCCACGACAGTCTAATTACCAGAGGGATCCAGAGATGATTGCCAACCAGTGGCAATCGAAGTCCTCCTCTTTGCACTATGACCCCAACTACAACTATGGATATCCGCCAGGCCATCCGTGGCAATAGAACAACTTAGGCCAAAAACCTAAGCTTGGGGGAGTACGTATTTCTCACTGACATTACATTCATGTCCACACACTCATTGCTAGATGTCGGTGCTCATACTCTTTCACTGTAATATCCATGCTAGTTTATTTTCCTTTTTATGCTTTCTTCTTGTGTGTTTGAAAAACTTTAAGAAAACAATTTTTTTGGTTGTACTCCCTCTGTCCGGAATTACTTGTCTTGGAAATGGATGTATCTAGAACTAAAATACGTCTAGATACATCCATTTCTGCGACAAATAATTCTGAACGGAGGGAGTAGCTTTTAATTAGTTTACTTTCTAGCTGTAGTAGAAATAACTAAAAGAAAACCCAAAAATATTTCCTGTTCTTCTTTTGCTTCTTGGGAGCTTTCCCGTGTAAATAGTTTTATTTCTTTTCTTTTCTTTGGGGATCGATAGGAGAAGACCATGATTAAATTTTTGAAGTGGCTTTATTATGCACGATTGTTGATTTAACCAAGAGCCCATATTGCCTTGTCTTCTCCTGTTTATTGAATGCTCGCAGATTCCATCTTAGTCCAATGCACGTGCACTATTATTATTCACATCGTTCGGTCGTGCAAGTGAAAGGCAATTATGACGATATATGATGGACTGATTGAGATGAGAGAAGCTGGTATGAACTCGACCTCTCTTGTTTTTGTAAATATCATTAGTTCATCGTTCCTGATTCAGCTTATTATGAATAAACATGTTTGTAATGACAATTAGAGATTATAGTTGCTCGTGCCATGCTTAATTAGCTATGAGTTATAATGGTTTACCTTGCGTGCCAACATGCTATTAAAATGGTTGTAATGGTTTACCTTTGAATGATTTAAGTGACTCGACTTGGCACATGTTCACGCGTGTAGTTGAAACAAAATCAACATAGCCTTCACGATATTTATGTTCATGGTGGATTATATCCTACTCATGCTTGCACTCAATGTTTATTAATTTTAATGCATGTTCATGACTGTTGTCGCTCTCTAGTTGGTCGCTTCCCAGTCTTTTGCTAGCCTTCACTTGTACTAGGCGGGAATATTGCTTGTGCATCCAATCCCTTAAACCCCAAAGTTATTCCATATGAGTCCACTATACCTTCCTATATGCGGTATCTACTTGCCATTCCAAGTAAATTTGTATGTGCCAAACTCTAAACCTTCAAATGAAATTCTGTTTTGTATGCTCGAATAGCTCATGTATCAAGTAGGGATGTCCGTATCTTCCATGCTAGGCGGGTTATTCTCAAGGGGAGTGGACTCCGCTCCTCACTCACGAGAAAATGTCTGGTCACCGGGATGCCCAGTCCCATGCTTTATGCAAATCAAATCAAAATAATTGCAAACAAAACTCCCTTGGGACTGTTGTTAGTTGGAGGCACTCGGTGTTTCGAGCAAGCCATTGATTGATGCTTGTTGGTGGAGGGGGAGTGTAAACTTTACCATTCTGTTTGGGAACCACCTATAATGTGTGTAGCATGGAAGATATCGCCATCTCTTGGTTGTTATGTTGACAATGAAAGTATGCCGCTCAAAATATTATTTATCTCTGCTTTAAAATCGAGCTCTGGCACCTCTACAAATCCCTGCTTCCCTCTGCGAAGGGCCTATCTATTTACTTTTATGTTGAGTCATCACCCTCTTATTAAAAAGCACCAGCTGGAGAGCACCGCTGTCATTTGCATTCATTACTATTAATTTATATTGGGTATGACTATGACTGGATCTCTTTTACCATGAATTACAATGTTTAGTCAGTCCTTGATCTTTAAAGGTGCTCTGCATTTATGTTTCGCGGTCTCAGAAAGGGCTAGCGAGATACCATCTTGTTATATCATATCATGATTGTTTTGAGAAAGTGTTGTCATCCGAGATTTATTATTATTGCTCGCTAGTTGATTATGCCATTGACATGAGTAAACATGAAACCTAAATGTTATTGCGAATATGGTTAGTCATAATCTTTGCTAAAAACTTGAATGCTAGCTTTACATATTTACAACAACAAGAGTAAACCGAGTTTGTAAAAGTTTTTCTTTATCACTTTCAGTTTATCAACTGAATTTCTTGAGGACAAGCAAATGTTTAAGCTTGGGGGAGTTGATACGTATCCGTCGTATTTACTTTTCCAAACACTTTTGCCCTTGGTTTGGACTCTAACTTGCATGATTTGAATGGAACTAACCCGGACTAACGCTGTTTTCAACGGAATTGCCATGGTGTTATTTATGTGTAGAAACAAAAGTTCTCGGAATGACCTCAAACTCCATGGAACTTATTTTTGAAAAATATTAAAAATATTGGCGAAAGAATCAAGGCCAGGGGCCCACCACCTGTCCACGAGGGTGGGGGGCACGCCTGCCCCCTGGGTGCGCCCCCTGCCTCGTGGGCCCCCTGTTGCTCCACCGACCCCAACTCCAACTCCATATATTCGTGTTTGGGGAGAAAAAAATCAGGGAGAAAGATTCATCACGTTTTACGATACGGAGCCGCCGCCAAGCCCTAAAACCTCTCGGGAGGGCTGATCTGGAGTCCGTTCGGGGCTCTGGAGAGGGGAATCCGTCGCCATCGTCATCATCAACCATCCTCCATCACCAATTTCATGATCCTCTCCGCCGTGCGTGAGTAATTCCATCGTAGGCTTGCTGGACGGTGATGTGTTGGATGAGATTTATCATGTAATCGAGTTAGTTTTGTTAAGGTTTGATCCCTAGTATCCACTATGTTCTGAGATTGATGTTGCTATGAATTTGCTATGCTTAATGCTTGTCACTAGGGCCCGAGTGCCATGATTTCAGATCTGAACCTATTATTTTTCTCATGAATATATGTGAGTTCTTGATCCTATCTTGCAAGTCTATAGTCACCTACTATGTGTTATGATCCGGCAACCCCGAAGTGACAATAATCGGGACCACTCCCGGTGATAACCATAGTTTGAGGAGTTCATGTATTCACTATGTGTTAATGCTTTGGTCTGGTACTCTATTAAAAGGAGGCCTTAATATCCCTTAGTTTCCTCTAGCTCCCTACTGCCACGGGAGGGTAGGACAAAAGATGCCATGCAAGTTCTTTTCCATAAGCACGTATGACTATATTCGAAATACATGCCTACATTACATTGATGAATTGGAGCTAGTTCTGTGTCACCCTATGTTATGACTGTTACATGATGAACCGCATCCGGCCTAATTCTCCATCACCGATCCAATGCCTACAAGCTTTTCACATATTGTTCTCCGCTTATTTACTTTTCCGTTGCTACTGTTACAATCACTACAAAACCCGAAAATATTACTTTTGCTACCGTTATCGTTACTTCCATATTACTTTGCTACCAAATACTTTGGTGCAGATACTAAGTTATCCAGGTGTTGTTAAATTGACAACTCAGCTACTAATACTTGAGAATATTCTTTGGCTCCCCTTGTGTCGAATCAATAAATTTGGGTTGAATACTCTACCCTCGAAAACTGTTGCGATCCCCTATACTTGTGGGTTATCTGTAGCAAAGATGCGGACTAGCTCCGTGATCTGAGGATTGTCCTCATTGCTGCACAGAAGTATTATGTCCTTGATGCACCGCTTGGTGACAGAACTATTGCAAGAGCAGATGCAGACGTTTTGAACGTTTTGACAAAAGCTCGATATGATAACTACTTGATAGTTTAGTGCACCCTGCTTTATGGCTTAGAACTGGGACTTCAAAAATGTTTTGAACGCCACGGAGCGTATAAGATGTTCCAAGAGTTGAAATTGGTATTTCATACTCATGCCCGTGTCGAGAGGTATGAGACCTCTGACATTACTTTGTCTACAAGATGGAGGAGAAGGGCTCAACTAGTAAGCATGTGCTCAGATTGTCTGAGTACTACAATCACTTGAATCAAGTGGGAGTTAATCTTCCCGATAAGATAGTGATTGATAGAGTTCTCTAGTCACTATCACCAAGTTGCTAGAACTTTGCGATGAACTATAATATGCAAGGGATAACGGAAACGATTCCCAAGCTCTACGTGATGCTGAAATCGACGAAGGTATAAATCAAGAAAAGCATCAAGTGTTGATGGTTAACAAGACCACTAGTTTCAAGAAAAGGGCAAAGGGAAGAAGGGGAACTTCAAGAAGAACGGCAAGCAAGTTGTTGCTCAAGTGAAGAAGCCCAAGTCTGGACCTAAGTCTGAGACTAAGTGCTTCTACTGCAAAGGGACAAGTCACTGGAAGCGGAACTGCCCCAAGTATTTGGCGGATAAGAAGGATGGAAAAGTGAACAAAGGTATATTTGATATACATGTTATTGATGTGTACTTTACTAGTGTTTATAGCAACCCCGCGGTATTTCATACTAGTTCAGTAGCTAAGAGTAGTAGCTCGAAACGGGAGTTGTAGAATGAACAGAAACTAGTTAAGGGTGAAGTGACGATGTGTGTTGGAAGCAGTTCCAAGATTGATATGATCATCATCGCACACTCCCTATACTTTCGGGATTAGTGTTGAACCTAAATAAATGTTATTTGGTGTTTGCGTTGAGCATGAATATGATTTGATCATGTTTATTGCAATACAGTTATTCATTTAAATTAGAGAATAGTTGTTGTTCTGTTTACATGAATAAAACCTTCTATGGTCATATACCCAATGAAAATGGTTTGTTGGATCTCGATTGTAGTGATACACATATTCATAATATTGAAGTCAAAAGATGCAAAGTTAATAATGATAGTGCAACTTATTTGTGGCACTACCGTTTAGGTCATATTGGTGTAAAGCGCATGAAGAAACTCCATGCTGATGGGCTTTTGGAATCACTTGATTATGAATCAATTGATGCTTGCGAACCATGCCTCATGGGCAAGATGACTAAGACTCCGTTCTCCAGAACAATGGAGCGAGCCACTGACTTGTTGGAAATAATACATACCGATGTAAGCGGTCCAATGAGTGTTGAGGCTCACGGCGGGTATCATTGTTTTCTGACCTTCATAGAGGATTTGAGCAGACATGGGTATATCTACTTGATGAAACATAAGTCTGAAACATTTGAAAAGTTTAAAGAATTTCAGAGTGAAGTAGAGAATCATCACAGCAATAAAATAAAGTTTCTATGATCTAATTGCAGAGACGAATATTTGAGTTACAAGTCTGGTCTTCAATTAAAACAATGTGGAATAGTTTCACAAATTGTCATTGGGATCACAAGAATCCCTACTACGGTTGCGGGGCGCGGGGTCGTGAGAAGAGCGGATCAAACAGATAGCCCACGGTTCGTTTATCCAGGTTTGGGCCGTGAAGATGCGTAAAACCCTACTCCTGCTTTGGTGGATTGTGTATCTGTGTTCTTGGGCTAGCTATGGGGCGCGAGGAGCTCCAAAAATCCGAATCCTTCTCCTGGTCGCCTCGGGCCTCCTTTTATAGGAAAAGGGGTTTCCACAGGGGCACACAGGAGGTGGAAAGGGTACAGTGATGCGAGGTTATCCCTCGCATTACATGACAAGGCGCATTTAATGCGTCTTGCTTAGGTGTCCTTGCTTTATCGGGGACGGGGGAGAGGCCTGTCTCGTCTGTCGCCGCTCCCTCTTGTGTCGACACGCGCCCTGGCCAGCGGTGCCTGTGATGCCATGTATGCAGGCAGGCAGCTGAGGTGGCGCAGTGGTGGGTCTCCACGAAGATCTGCATGCGGCCACGCAGGTGCCTGCCCAGCTGGTCGGGTCGGCAGCTGCATGCGAACGGCGGTGGTGGTTTGGTTGCCGTGGGCCCGATGGTGGCCTGTAGACGCCCTCGGCAAGGGCCTTGCCGGGGCCCCGGCAAGGGTCTTGCCGAAGCGCCTGCTGTCATCCCCGACAAGGCCCTTGCCGGGGGCCCTGTGGTCTTCCTCGGCTGGGATCCCGCCAAGGGTCATCATCTTCTATAGTGTGTATCTAGTCTTGAACGTCTTCACAAAGAGCTGCATGCCACCACGGGGATGTCTCCCGAATCCTTGCCTCATGGGGGTAGTGGACTCAAGGGTGACTCAATCCGTAGGTGTGGGGCGGCTTGCCACGGCAAGGGTCTTGCCGGGGTTGCTAAAACTGCCTCCGAGCAAGGATCTTGCCGAGGGAGTCTGCTTCGCTCCCTTTGCTCCTTGTGGTCTTGGTCTTGGCGTTGTTATGCTTCTCTTGAGCTTTGGTCTTACCTTGGCTCACCTCCCTTGCCGTGCTTAGTGTGGCGGTGCCCGTGGCTCGGACTGCCCTTGCATAGTTATAGGGGTACAAAAAGTGTACCCCTCTTTTTGTACACCGACAGGAGCCCCCGGGCCTGGGCCACACATAAGCGCAACGCGTTGTTGGGCCAGGCCCAAAACGGTGCGCGGGCAGGCGGGGCGGTTTTTACCGCGGTAAGTTTCTTCGCGCGTTGTGCTTCCCATTACTCCCGCATGTGGCACGGCGTGGGGAGGCACGTGTGACGTGGGCGGCATGCGTGGGGTTGGTTCCCACGGTCATGCGTCACATCACAGTTAATGTGAAAGGAGACGACCCGCGTTTCCCCCCATAAGAAGGAATAACCGTGGGTGCGCTGCTCACTTTCTCATCTTTCCTCGCGCCTTCTCCAATCTCAGAGCCGCCGCTTCCTCTTTTCCTTCCTAAGCTTTTGCCGTCGCTGCTTCGCCACCCCCTTCCTTAATCCTCTAAACTACTCGGCCGCCATGGCGCCCAAATCCGCCAAGGGCAAGGGGGTGGCCAAGGGCTCTGGGACCGTGGAGCCGCCGGAGAGCGCGCTGCTGGGGGACCGGACGAAGTCCACCTTCTTCTTCCCCTCGACGGACGATGTTCATGAGCTCCGGGCCTCCTTCAAGCCCCTATGGGGAGTGAAGACGGGGGGAGAGAATTCGGGGCATCCGGCGACGCGCGTCATTCCTGCCGCTTGCGCCAATCCTGCCCCAAATCGGCACCCCTTCTTCGTTGATTATCTTTCTTGCGGATTATGCCCCCTTTCTCTGATTTCTTCTACGACATTATGCACACCTTCGGTTTTCGCCTCTTGGATTTTACCCCGAATGCGATGGCCTGCATGGCTTTCTTTGCGCATCTTTGCGAGGGCTTTGCTGGGGTGCAGCCCAACACGGCACTCTTCCGCCATTATTTCTCCCCTCGAATCCAGCCGGGAGGCGCCGTCTCTGGATGCCTCACCTGGATCCCAAGATCCAAGGGGGCGTACCCGGACGATGCCATGAAGGAGATGTGGGAGGAATGGTGTGGCCGGTGGTGCTGGATTGAAGATGAAGAGCCGCCGGAATTCTTCAAGGTCTGTCGGGCGCCGCCGGTCCGCGGCGGCGGGCCGTTGACCCCGCCGATGGGAGGCTTACTGTCGCCACCACTAGGATCCTACGGCTGACCCGGGCCGGACTCACCCTCGAGATGATCGGGGCGGACTTCATTCGCCGCAGGATCGCTCCGTTGCATAACAAGGGGAGGCCAGCTTGGCTTTTTACGAATCCGGCTGACATCATGCGGCTCCGCCCCGGCCTCGACCACAACTTCACAGTGATGGTGCATGCCCACTTCTGCCAGCGGCTTTTTCAGCTTGATGTGGGTCGTGATGGCGAGGTAGAACGGACCGGCAAGGCCGCGAGGGCTGCCGCAAAGGTCGGCAAGGCCACCAAGGGGCCGTTCCTCAAGTTGCCAGCGGGGGTGGTCCCGTTGTGCAACAACTCACGTCGGTCCGAGATCATCGCCATGATGCCGGACTGTAACACGAATGGCCCTGTCCCGAGCTGGAAGGAGCCGGCGGATGCGGACGTGCAACAATTCTTCGACACCCTGATTGAGGTGTATGTCAACGCCGACGCCGAGCGGTGGCTTGTCATGGACACTACCCAGGCAGAGCTGGACTACATCTCCACCAGGGCGAGGGAGGAACAGCTCGCCATGGACGCCGGCAGCGCCGGGGGCGTGGAGGACAAGGCCGCAATGGCTGTGGAGGAGGAGCAGCTCACCCTGTGGGCAGTGGCCACCGAGGAGGTCAGCAGCGCCGATGCTGGATCTCCGCTTGTCGAGGACGTAGCCGACGAGTCATCGGAGGAGGAGGGCGTGGCGGTAACCTCGACGCCAGCCAAGGGAAGAGGGCGAGTCCTGCGGCGGTCTGGCTCCGGCGAGCATGTCCGGCCCGGCAGGGCTACGCGACCTCAATTGACCCTAGAGGGGTTCGGGCGCCACGCCAGGGCCACGGCAGCGAAGAGGCTGACGAAGGCCGCTGAGAAGAAGAAAGCGACAGCCCCTTCCTCATCTGGGCATGCACAAACCCCGCCGCCTTCTTCGCCTCTTCCGGCAGATGCCGACTCGGATGATGATGTGGAGCTTCCTTTTGATCTTGGGCCTCTTAGCTCGGAGAGAAAAAGGAAACTGGTGGAAGGGGAGGAGAGAGATGACGAGTAAGTACTCTGTTCCTTACTGTCATTTCCTTTCCCCTGAAACGGGTCACTTATCTTGACCCGTTTTTGCTTTTGCAGGGATGCAGAGACGTTGGCCTAGAGGGCGAAGAGGGCGAGGACCTCGGCGAGCAGTCAGTCTTTGGCTGGGGTTTCAGAGACACCACTGGTGGTGCTGAGCAGCCCGGACAGCAGCCCCCGGTGCAGCCCCCATCGTAAGTTCGTCACCCTCTTCTTACTCGACATGTGGTAGGCGCTCGATGCTATGATGCTGACCTTGCCGGGTTTGCAGGAGGGGAGCGGCAGCAGGAGGAGCCACAGAGGGCTACTCCTAACACACCACCCCCATCGACTACGCCGCCGCGGGGGGCGTCCCCGGCCAGGGCTTCAGGCACGGAGCCCACACCCATGGAGGAAGAGGGGAACTTGGGCGCTGGTGGCTCTGCCACGGCGCCAAATGCTGGCGGAGAGGGGACTTCTGTTTCATAGCCTGGCACTGGTGAGTCGCCTATCCTTCGTCTCTGTTTTTCCCTTATTCTTTTCTTGGCTTCATTGCTCCCATTGTTGCCCAGGCCCTCCTTCAAAAGACATGGAGGACGTGGACACTGTTGTCGGGGATATTGCTGAGGAGGCCGCGGCGGAGGCCAGCAGGATTGCCACCGAGGAGGCCGCCAAAGACGCTGACGAGGCTGCCGTCGACGAAGCCGCCAAGGGTGCCGCCGGGGATGCCGCTGCGGGGGCCGCCAGGCGACCGGCGAGGCTCCTGCCGAGGGCACCAGTGGTGGACCTGCTAGTGGGGCCGGCAAGGCCTCCGCCGAGGAAGAGGGGGTGGGTGACCAGCCTCCCTCCTCCTCAACCTCGAGCCCCGGCAGATATCTGAAGGTGGGCGACGATCTTTTCATCCATCTTCTAGGGGCTTCAAGTTCCCAAGCACCCGCCGAAGGAGAGGTCTTCGACGGCGAGGTGCTTGCCGCCACCGGGCTCTAGGTGGTCGATGAACTGGGCGTTGGTGGCGACGGTTCTCCAGAAGAGCAGCTTTTCCGCGCCATGGGGGCCAATTTCCGGAAGCTCCAAGTGCTCTACCGTGCCTGCCTGGACAAGGCTAAGTCCAGGATGGCAACGATGGACAACGCGGAGGTGGACTTCAAGGCGTGCGTTGCTGAGACGCAGACCTGGTTCCACCAGACCCACGAGGAGCAGAGGGCCTTTCAGGAGGAATTGGCCAAGCGCGACGTGGATCTCACCATGAAGATGGCTGACATCGAGAAGGCCCAGGAAAAGGCGGCGAACTTTGCTTCGACGGCCGAGGCCGCCTGGAACCAGCATCAAGCCGCCTTGGATTCCCAGGAAGAGGACCTCACCGTGCGTGAGGCGAAGCTTGCCGCAACACTCCGTGGCAAGGATGAGGAGCTCGAGGCCCTTGTCGTGCGACGGACTCGTGAGCTGGAGCGGAGGCACAGAGAGGCACTCGATGCCCAGGCTCTGGCCCATGCCGGCAAGGTGAAGGAGCTGGAAGCAGAGCGGGGTGAGCTAAAGGAGCAGGCCCTCAAGCTGTCCAACGAGAAGATCACGCTCAACCGCGCCTTGGTGGAGGCGCAAGGAGCGGTCGTCAGCAGGACTAGGGAGCTCTCTGAAGCGCAAAACTCCATCAGAGACCTCAAGCTGAAGCTAGAGGATCTCGACAAGATGTTGTCGGAGAGCAGGGCTCGGGAGGAGACCTTGACCAGGAGCCTGGAGGAGGAGAAGCAGCTGCGGGTAAACAAGGCCACCTCCCACCAGGCATATGTGGCGGGCGAGAATAGGTGGATCAGCCATCTGGAGGTCGTCGCCGACAGGGTCACCTCGCAATTGGCCACCATGGGGATGCCAAACGTGAGGTACAGCCCCGAGCGCAGCGGGAGCATCAACGCCAAGTTGACCCAGTTCTTCGAGGGCGTCCTCGGAGCCTTGGCCTATCTTCACTCCAACAGGATGGCCACACTGGCCGAGGAGGCCTGGCGACTTTGCCGGAGGGTCGTGACCAAGGTCCTCACCAAGATGGCGTACTGGAATCCCGACCTCGACTTCGTGGCCGCGATGAATAGCTTGCCGGAGGGTACTGACCTCAAGGTGCTCAAGGAGCACATCAAGCCCATCACCGACTGCATCGACGAAATGAAGAGGGTGGAAGGCCAGCGCCGGGAATTAGGCATCCCGTTCTTCTTCGCCGCTGCGAGTTCCCGACGAAGACAAATTTTATCTTTAGTTAGAACCGCAGCAATGATGTGATGTAACATAACTTTGAGGTACTCTTATTTTCATGCATGTTATTTCCCCGTTCAATTCCTCTTTGTATGCGCGCCCCACGTCGATCGGGTAGGCTCGCCGGTGCGGAAGCCCCTAGCGGCGTTCTGGGGACGGATCCCCGTGGCCTGCCGGGTACGCGTGCTGCCGGACGAGCCACCTTTCCGCTCCAAACGCGGCCGCTTGAACTGTCGAGCTTGACTCGAGTCAGATTCGAGGGTGTTGTCGATTGCGGAAGGCTAGTCCGCCACTCTCAATGCAGCCGCTTGAGCTGTTGAGCGGACTCGAAATAGAACAAAGGCATTGCCGATCGGGGAGGGCCCCATTTGCGTACAGGTTTCTTTTTGTACAAAGAACGACAGCTCCGAGGATAATAACTTTATATCATAGAATGAAATATTCAGGGTTCAATGTAACTTAGCTCCTGTCTGTAGCCGCTCGAGTGCTGATCTTCCGGCCTTCTTCCTTCTTAAAGAGCCATGAAGACGAAGGAGTGCTGGGCTAACTGCTAGAGCCGATTCTCACAACTGCACCTCCCTACCTGGCGCGCCAAAGATGTCGGTGGAAACGACACCTATGGGATCACAAGAATCCCTACTACGGTTGCGGGGCGCGGGGTTGTGAGAAGAGCGGATCAAACAGATAGCCCACGGTTCATTTATCCAGGTTCAGGCCGCGAGGATGCGTAAAACCCTACTCCTGCTTTGGTGGATTGTATATCTATGTTCTTGGGCTAGCTATGGGGCGCAAGGAGCTCCAAAAAGCCGAATCCTTCTCCTGGTCGCCTCGGGCCTCCTTTTATAGGAAAAGGGGTTGCCACAGTGGCACACAGGAGGTGGAAAGGGTACAGTGATGTGAGGTTATCCCTCGCATTACATGACAAGGCACATTTAATGCGTCTTGCTTAGGTGTCCTTGCTTTATCGGGGACGGGGGAGAGGCCTGTCTCGTCCGTCACCGCTCCCTCTTGTGTCGACACACGCCCTGGCCAGTGGTGCCTGCGATGCCATGCAGGTAGGTAGGCAGCTGAGGTGGTGCAGCGGTGGGTCTCCACGAAGATCTGCATGCGGCCACGCAGGTGCCTGCCCAGCTGGTCGGGTCGGCAGCTGCATGCGAACGGCGGTGGTGGTTTGGTTGGCGTGGGACCGATGGTGGCCTGCAGACGCCCTTGGCAAGGACCTTGCCGGGGCCCCGGCATGGGTCTCGCCGAAGCGCCTGCTGTCATCCCCGGCAAGGCGCTTGCCGTGGGCCTTGTGGTCTTCCTCGGCTGGGATCCCGCCAAGGGTCATCATCTTCTATAGTGTGTATCTGGTCTTGAACGTCTTCACAAATATCTGCATGCCACCACGGGGATGTCTCCCGAATCCTTGCCCCATGGGGGCAGTGGACTCAAGGGTGACTCGCTCCGTAGGTGTGGGGCGGCTTGCCACGGCAAGGGTCTTGCCGGGGTTGCTAAAACTGCCTCCCGGCAAGGATCTTGCCGGGGGAGTCTGCTTCGCTCCCTTTGCTCTTTGTGGTCTTGGTCTTGGCGTCGTTCTACTTCTCTTGAGCTTTGGTCTTACCTTGGCTCACCTCCCTTGCCGTGCTTAGTGTGGCGGTGCCCGTGGCTCGGACTGCCCGTGCACTGTTATAGCGGTATAAAAAGTGTACCCCTCTTTTTGTACACCGACACAAACTCATGCCACCTGGAACACCACAGCGTAATGGTGTGTCCGAACATTGTAACCGTACTTTATTAGATTTGGTGCAATCTATGATGTCTCCTACCGATTTACCACTATCGTTTTGGGGTTATGCATTAGAGACAGCCGCATTCACGTTAAATAGGGCACCATCTAAATCCGTTGAGATGACACCATATGGTTTGGCAAGAAACCAAAGTTGTCGTTTCTTAAAATTTCGGGTTGCGATGTGTGACGCCCGGGTAATCAAGCTACAGTAAACCCCTGTTAATGACGTCAGGTCATCGTAATTAAAATTTTTGCTAAACCTCACTTGCTTCAAAGTGAGTTCAAATACAAATTATAATAACAAGTCAAAAAAATTAAAAATGTTCATTGGGTTGCAAATATTAACTAAATAATTAGCAAACATCAACCAACATTTCTGGGAATGTTTATATTCCTCTGAGATAATTAAAACAGGAACAAACAACATTTAAATTAACCATTTAAAGATAAACAAATATTTATCCTTTTCAAATGACTTGAAACTTGGTGTGCAACTCCATTATATGACCTAGTAATATTTATGTGCCAAGTTTCTTGTTCACAAAAATTCATTTGCTACTTAATCTAAATGCCAAACAGAAAAGAAAATAAATAAAAAGAAAAGAAATTACAAAATAGAATCAAACAAACAAACAAACAAAATTAAATAAAAGCAACCCCCCCCCACTGGGCCAGTCGGCCCAGCTCTTAGCCAACTGGCCCAACCGGCCTCACCCACTCCCTTATCCCCTGGACCCCGTAACCCTAACCCCCACCCAGACTGCACATCCCCCCACGTCGCCCACTCCCCCCTCGATCTGGATCGAGATCGAGGGGTCGACCCCTGAGCCGCCTCGACACCGCCCGCACGCCCCCGCGGCTCCCGCTTCGATTGTTACCGTGCCGCCCCGACCTCTTCTCCCTCCCGCGACGTCGTCCTCCTCCTCGACTCCTCGCCGGACGCCATCGCCACAATCGTCCCCGTCAACGTCGTCGTCTCCGTCCTCCTCCCCGACACTCGCTGCCTAGTCCCTACGCATCGCCTTGAGCTCCCTCCCTTCCCCTCTCTGTTGCCAGCGCCGTTTCCCTGCTAGCGCCCAGTGCGTGCGTGGCCGCGCTCCCGCGTGCCGCTCCCTGGCCCGCCTGCCGTAGACCCGTCCGCTCGTGCGGCGCCGCTGGTGCACGCCTCCTCCCGCGTGCGCTCCACCCGCACCGGTCGCCCCGCCGTGCGCGCCCGTCGCCTTGCGCCACCCCTGCGCCTGCACGAGCCCCGCTGCCCCGCCACCGTCGTCCGCGGCCGGCCACACGCGTGCGCGCTGCACCCACCGCACCGTCCGCCGTCCCGCTTCGCTCCGCGGGCGCATCCTGCCTCGCGCGGCCTCCCGCCCTGCCACTCGCTGGCCTTGCCCCACTTCGCATCACTCCCCGCGACCTGGCCCTAGCCACCGCTCGCCGGCCACCGCTCGCTCGGCCCAGCCCCATAGCCACTGACTAGGGGGCCCCACGCCTCTGTTTTATAAAAAAAAGAGATAAAAAAGAATAAATGAATGAATAATAAAATATTAATTAATAATTAACGAATTAATTAGCTTAATTAATCTTAGTTAGGTTGACCTAATTACTATTGAAACTAATTAACCTGCTTAATTAGTCTTAGTCAATGAAAGTAGGACCCATGCATCAGTTTGACCCAGTCAACTCTGTTGACTGCTGACGTCAGCATGACATCATGCTGATGTCATAAATCCATTTTCTAATTAAATTAAATAATTAATTAAATTTCAGAAATTAGTAAATCTTTAGAAAATCATATCTTTTAATCCGTAACTCGGATTAAATTATTTTCAACATGAAAGTTGCTCAGAACGACGAGACGAACCCGGATGCGCAGCCCGTTCGTCCGCCAAGCATCCCTAACCTATCGAACTCGCAACTTTCCCCCTCCGGCTCCTCTGCCCGAAAACGCAAAACATCGGGGATACTTTCCCGGATGTTTCCCCCCTTCACCGGTACCACCTCATACCGCGTTAGGGCATGCCTAGCATCACACTTTGCTTTGTCATGCATCGTTATGCATCTGTTTGCATTGTATTCATTGTTTCTTCCCCCTCTTCTTCCGCTAGACACCGAGACCGACGTCGCTGCTACCCAGTACGACTACGGCGTTGACGACCCCTCTCTCTTGCCAGAGCAACCAGGCAAGCCCGCCCCTTGATCACCAGATATCGCCTATTCTCTTCTATACTGCTTGCATTAGAGTAGTGTAGCATGTTACTGCTTTCCGTTATCCTATCCTGATGCATAGCCTGTCCTTGTTACTACTGTTGTTACCTTTACCTGCAATCCTACATGCTTAGTATAGGATGCCAGTATTCCATTAGTGGCCCTACATTCTTGTCCGTCTGCTGTGCTATACTATCGGGCCGTTATCACTCGGGATGGTGATCACGGGTATATACTATATACTTTATACATGATACATGTGGTGACTAAGGTCGGGTCGGCTCAAGGAGTACGCGCGAGTGATTCACGGATTGGGGGCTGAAAGGACCTTTGTCCCGACGGCCCTCTGGGTGGATCTTTGTGGCGGAGCGATAGGGCAGGTTGAGACTACATGGGTGAGAGGTGGGCCTGTCCCTGTCGGCGTTCGCGGTTACTTCAAAATAACACGCTTAACGAGATCTTGGTATTTGATCTGAGTCTGGCCATTTGGTCTATACGCACTAACCAACTACATGGGAAAGCTATGGGTACTCGGCGTCGTGGTATCTGCCGAAGCCTTCGTGACGTCAGCGACTGAGCGGCGTGCACCGCATTGGATCGTAAGCTCGCGCTTGTATTAAGGGGGCTAGATCTGCTTCCGGCCGCGTTCGCAATGTGCAGGTGTGCTATGGGCGATTGTCAGTGTACAAAAAGAGGGGTACACTTTTTGTACCCCTATAACCGTGCACGGGTAGTCTGACCCACGGGCACCACCACACCAAGCACGGCAAGGGAGGTGAGGCAAGGTAGGACCGAAGCTCAAGAGAACTAGAACGACGCCAAGGCCAAGACCACGAAGAACAAAGGGGACGAAGCGGACACCCCCGGCAAGATCCTTGCCGGGAGACAGTTCTAGCAACCCCGGCAAGACCCTTGCCGCGGCAGCCCGCCCCACACCTACGGGGAAAATCACCCTTGTGTCCACTGCCCCCATGGGGCAAGGATCCGGGAGACATCCCCGTGGTGGCATGCGGATCTTTGTGAAGACATACAAGATCAGATACGCACTATGGAAGATGACGACCCTTGGCGGGATCCCAGCCAAGGAAGACCACAAGGCCCCCGGCAAGCCCCTTGCCGGGGATGACAACAGGCGCCCCGGCAAGACCCTTGCCGGGACCCCAGCAAGGCCCTTGCCGAGGACACCCACAGGGCCACCACCAGGCCCGCGCCAACTAAACCTCCATCGCTGTACGCATGCAGCTGCCGACCCGACCAGCTGGGCTGGCACCTGCGTGGCGGCATGCAAATCTTCGTGAAGACCCACTACTGCGCCACCTCTGCTGCCTGCCTACCTACATGGCATCTCAGGCATCGCTGGCCAGGGTGCGTGTCGACACAAGAAGGAGCGGCGACGGACAAGACAGATGTCTCCCCCGTCCCTGATAAAGCAAGGACACCTAAGCAAGGCGCATTAAATGCGCCTTGTCATGAAATGCGAAGGATAACCTTGCATCAATGTACCCTTTCCACCTCCTGTGTGCCACTGTGGCAACCCCTTTTTCTATAAAAGGAGGCCCGAGGCGACCAGGAGGAGGATTTGGCTTTTTGGAGCTCTTCACGCCCCATAGCTAGCTCAAGAACACAGATATACAATCCACCAAAGCAGGAGTAGGGTTTTACGTATCCTCACGGCCCGAACCTGGATAAACGAACCGTGTGCTATCTGTTTGATCCGCTCTGCTCATGACCCCGCGCCCTGCAACCATAGTAGGGATTCTTGTGATCCCATAGATGTCGTTCCCACCGACATCTTTGGTGCGCCAGGCAGGGGGCACAGTTGTGAGAATCGGCTCTAGCAGTTAGCCCAGCACTCCTTCGTCTTCATGGCTCTTTAAGAAGGAAGAAGGCCGGAAGATCAGCACTCGAGCGGCTACAGACAGGAGCTAAGTTACATTGAACCCTGAATATTTCATTCTATGATATAAAGTTATTATCCTCGGAGCTGTCGTTCTTTGTACAAAAAGAAACCTGTACGCAAATGGGGCCCTCCCCGATCGGCAATGCCTTTGTTCTATTTCGAGTCCGCTCAACAGTTCAAATGGCTGCGTTGGAAACGGTAGGGTAACCTTCCGCAATTGGTAAGGCTCTCGACTCTGACTCGAGTCAAACTCGACAGTTCGAGCGGCTGTGTTAAGGGTGGTAAGGTGGCTCACCCGGTAGCACGTCCACCTGGCAGCCAATGGGGACCCGTCCCCAAAACGCTGCCCTGGGTTTCCGCGCCGGCAAGCCTACCCAGCTAGCGTAGGGTGGACGTACAAAGAGGCAACAAACAGGGAAATAGCGTGCATGAAAATTAAAAGTACTTCAAAGTTATGTTACATCACATCATTTTTGCGGTTCTAACTAAAGATTAAATTTGTCTTGGTTGGGAACCCGCAGCGGCGAAGAAGAATGGGATGCCTAATCCCGGCGCTGGCCTTCCACCCTCTTGATCTCGTCGATGCAGTCGATGATGGGCTTGATGCGCTCCTTGAGCACCGTGAGGTCAGCACCATCCGGCAAGCTATCCATCGCGGCGTTGAAGTCGAGGTCGGGGTTCCAGTACGCCATCTTGGTGAGGACCTTGGTCACGACCCTCCGGTAAAGACGCCGGCCCTCCCCGGCCAACATGGCCGCCCTGCTGGAGTGAAGATAATCCAAGGCCCCGAGGACGCCCTCAAAGAACTGGGTCAGCTTGGCATTGACGGTCCCGCTGTTGGGTTTCGTAGTATTTTCAAAAAATTTCCTATGCACACGCAAGATCATGTGATGCATAGTAACGAGGGGGAGAGTGTTGTCTACGTACCCAATGCAGACCGACTGCGGAAGCGATGACACGACGTAGAGGAAGTAGTCATACGTCTTCACGATCCAACCGATCAAGCACCGAAACTACGGCACCTCCGACTTCGAGCACACGTTCAGCTCGATGACGATCCCCGGACTCTGATCCAGCAAAGTGTCGGGGAAGGGTTCCGTCAGCACGACGGTGTGGTAACGATCTTGATGTACTACAGCAGCAGGGCTTCGCCTAAACTCCGCTATAGTATTATCGAGGAATATGGTGGCAGGGGGCTCCGCACACGGCTAAGGAATAGATCACGTGGATCAACTTGTGTGTCTAGAGGTGCCCCCTGCCTCCGTATATAAAGGAGTAGAGGGGGGGAGGCTAGCCGGCCAAGGAGGAGGGCGCAGGAGAGTCCTACTCCCTTTGGGAGTAGGATTCCCCCCCCCCAATCCTAGTCGGAATAGGATTCGCGGAGGGGGAAAAGAGGAGGAGGGGGCCGGCCACCTCTCCTAGTCCTAATAGGACTAGGGGAAGGGGGAGGCGTGCAGCCCATCTAGGGCAGCCCCTTCTCTTTTCCACTAAGGCCCACTATGGCCCATATAGCTCCCGGGGGGTTCCGGTAACCCTCCCAGTATTCCGGTAAAATCCCGATTTCACCCGGAACACTTCCGATATCCAAACATAGGCTTCCAATATATCAATCTTTATGTCTCGACCATTTCGAGACTCCTCGTCATGTCTGTGATCACATCCGGGCCTCCGAACAATATTCGGTACATCAAAATGCATAAACTCGTAATATAACTGTCATCGTAACCTTAAGCGTGTGGACCCTACGGGTTCGAGAACAATGTAGAAATGACCGAGACATGTCTCCGGTCAATAACCAATAGCGGGACCTGGATGCCCATATTGGCTCCTACATATTCTACGAAGATCTTTATCGGTCAGACCGCATAACAACATACGTTGTTCCCTTTGTCATCGGTATGTTACTTGCCCGAGATTCGATCGTCGGTATCCAATACCTAGTTCAATCTCGTTACCGGCAAGTCTCTTTACTCGTTCCGTAATACATCATCTCGCAACTAACTCATTAGTTGTAATGCTTGCAAGGCTTATGTGATGTGCATTACCGAGAGGGTCCAGAGATACCTCTCCGACAATCGAAGTGACAAATCCTAATCTCGAAATACGCCAACCCAAAATCTACCTTTGGAGACACCTGTGATGCTCCTTTATAATCACCCAGTTACGTTGTGACGTTTGGTAGCACCCAAAGTGTTCCTACGGTAAACGGGAGTTGCATAATCTCATAGTCATAGGAACATGTATAAGTCATGAAGAAAGCAATAGCAACATACTAAACGATCGGGTGCTAAGCTAATGGAATGGGTCATGTCAATCAGATCATTCAACTAATGATGTGACCTCATTAATCAAATAAGAACTCATTGTTCATGGTCAGGAAACATAACCATCTTTGATTAACGAGCTAGTCAAGTAGAGGCATACTAGTGACACTTTGTTTGTCTATGTATTCACACATGTATTATGTTTCCGGTTAATACAATTCTAGCATGAATAATAAACATTTATCATGATTATAAGGAAATAAATAATAACTTTATTATTACCTCTAGGGCATATTTCCTTCAGTCTCCCACTTGCACTAGTGTCAATAATCTAGATTACACTGTAATGAATCTAACACCCATGGAGCCTTGGTGCTGATCATGTTTTGCTTGTGGAAGAGGCTTAGTCAACGGGTCTGCAACATTCAGATCCATATGTATCTTGCAAATCTCTATGTCTCCCACCTGGACTAGATCCCGGATGGAGTTGAAGCGTCTCTTGATGTGTTTGGTCCTTTTGTGAAATCTGGATTCCTTTGCCAAGGCAATTGCACCAGTATTGTCACAAAAGATTTTCATTGGACCCGATGCATTAGGTATAACACCTAGATCGGATATGAACTCCTTCATCCAGACTCCTTCGTTCGCTGCTTCCAAAGCAGCTATGTACTCCGCTTCACATGTAGATCCCGCTACGACGCTTTGTTTAGAACTGCACCAACTGACAGCTCCACCGTTTAATGTAAACACGTATCCGGTTTGCGATTTAGAATCGTCCGGATCAGTGTCAAAGCTTGCATCAACGTAACCTTTTACGGTGAGCTCTTTGTCACCTCCATATACGAGAAACATATCCTTAGTCCTTTTCAGGTATTTCAGGATGTTCTTGACCGCTGTCCAGTGATCCACTCCTGGATTACTTTGGTACCTCCCTGCTAAACTTATAGCAAGGCACACATCAGGTCTGGTACACAGTATTGCATACATGATAGATCCTATGGCTGATGCATAGGGAACATCTTTCATATTCTCTCTACCTTCTGCAGTGGTCGGGCATTGAGTCTTACTCAACTTCACACCTTGTAACACAGGCAAGAACCCTTTCTTTGCTTGATCCATTTTGAACTTCTTCAAAATTTTGTCAAGGTATGTGCTTTGTGAAAGTCCAATTAAGCGTCTTGATCTATCTCTATAGATCTTAATGCCTAATATGTAAGCAGCTTCACCGAGGTCTTTCATTGAAGAACTTTTATTCAAGTATCCCTTTATGCTATCCAGAAATTCTATATCATTTCCAATCAGCAATATGTCATCCACATATAATATCAGAAATGCTACAGAGCTCCCACTCACTTTCTTGTAAATACAGGCTTCTCCGAAAGTCTGTATAAAACCAAATGCTTTGATCACACTCTCAAAACGTTTATTCCAGCTCCGAGAGGCTTGCACCAGTCCATAAATGGATCGCTGGAGCTTGCACACTTTGTTAGCTCCCTTTGGATCGACAAAACCTTCCGGTTGCATCATATACAACTCTTCTTCCAGAAATCCATTCAGGAATGCAGTTTTGACATCCATCTGCCAAATTTCATAATCATAAAATGTGGCAATCGCTAACATGATTCGGACGGACTTAAGCATCGCTACGGGTGAGAAGGTCTCATCGTAGTCAATCCCTTGAACTTGCTGAAAACCTTTTGCGACAAGTCGAGCTTTGTAGACAGTAAAATTACCATCAGTGTCAGTCTTCTTCTTAAAGATCCATTTATTTTCAATTGCTTGCCGATCATCGGGCAAGTCAACCAAAGTCCATACTTTGTTCTCATACATGGATCCCATCTCAGATTTCATGGCTTCAAGCCACTTTGCAGAATCTGGGCTCACCATCGCTTCTTCATAGTTCGTAGGTTCATCATGATCTAGTAGCATGACTTGCAGAACAGGATTACCGTACCACTCTGGTGCGGATCTTACTCTGGTTGATCTATGAGGTCTAGTAGTATCTTGATCTGAAGTTTCATGATCATTATCATTGGCTTCCTCACTAACTGGTGTAGGTGTCACTGAAACAGTTTTCTGTGATGTACTACTTTCCAGTAAGGGAGCAGGTACAGTTACCTCATCAAGTTCTACTTTCCTCCCACTCACTTCTTTCGAGAGAAACTCCTTCTCTAGAAAGGATCCATTCTTGGCAACGAATGTCTTGCCTTCGGATCTGTGATAGAAGGTGTACCCAACAGTTTCCTTTGGGTATCCTATGAAGACACATTTCTCCGATTTGGGTTCGAGCTTATCAGGTTGAAGCTTTTTCACATAAGCATCGCAGCCCCAAACTTTAAGAAACGACAACTTTGGTTTCTTGCCAAACCACAGTTCATAAGGCGTCATCTCAACGGATTTTGATGGTGCCCTATTTAACGTGAATGCGGCCGTCTCTAGAGCATAACCCCAAAATGATAGCGGTAAATCAGTAAGAGACATCATAGATCGCACCATATCTAGTAAAGTACGATTACGACGTTCGAACACACCATTACGTTGTGGTGTTCCAGGTGGCGTGAGTTGCGAAACTATTCCACAGTTTTTCAAATGTACACCAAACTCATAACTCAAATATTCTCCTCCACGATCAGATCGTAGAAACTTTATTTTCTTGTTACGATGATTTTCAACTTCACTCTGAAATTCTTTGAACTTTTCAAATGTTTCAGATTTATGTTTCATTAAGTAGATATAACCATATCTGCTTAAATCATCTGTGAAGGTGAGAAAATAACGATATCCGCCACGAGCCTCAATATTCATCGGACCACATACATCGGTATGTATGATTTCCAACAAATCTGTTGCTCTCTCCATTGTACCGGACAATGGTGTTTTAGTCATCTTGCCCATGAGGCACGGTTCGCAAGTACCAAGTGATTCATAATCAAGTGGTTCCAAAAGTCCATCAGTATGGAGTTTCTTCATGCGCTTTACACCGATATGACCTAAACGACAGTGCCACAAATAAGTTGCACTTTCATTATCAACTCTGCATCTTTTGGTTTCAACATTATGAATATGTGTATTACTACTATCGAGATTCAATAAGAATAGACCACTCTTCAAGGGTGCATGACCATAAAATATATTACTCATATAAATAGAACAACCATTATTCTTTGATTTAAATGAATAACCGTCTCGCATTAAACAAGATCCAGATATAATGTTCATGCTCAACGATGGCACTTAAATAACAATTATTTAGGTCTAATATTAATCCCGAAGGTAGATGTAGAGGTAGCATGCCGACCACGATCACATCGACTTTGGAACCGTTTCCCACGCGCATCGTCACCTCGTCCTTTGCCAGTGCCCACTTATTCCGTAGTCCCTGTTTCGAGTTGCAAATATTAGCAATAGAACCAGTATCAAATACCCAGGTGCTATTGCGAGCTCTAGTAAGGTACACATCAATAACATGTATATCACATATACCTTTGTTCACCTTGCCATCCTTCTTATCCACCAAATACTTGGGGCAGTTCCGCTTCCCGTGACCAGTCTGCTTGCAGTAGAAGCACTCAGTTTCAGGCTTAGGTCCAGACTTGGGTTTCTTCTCTTGAGCAGAAACTTGCTTGCCATTCCTTTTGAAGTTCCCCTTCTTCTTCCCTTTGCCCTTTTTCTTGAAACTAGTGGTCTTGTTAACCATCAACACTTGATGCTCCTTCTTGATTTCTACCTCCGTAGCTTTCAGCATTGCGAAGAGCTCGGGAATAGTCTTGTTCATCCCTTGCATATTATAGTTCATCACGAAGCTCTTGTAGCTCGGTGGCAGTGATTGGAGAATTCTGTCAATGACGCAATCATCCGGAAGATTAACTCCCAATTGAATCAAGTGATTATTATACCCAGACATTTTGAGTATATGCTCACTAACAGAACTGTTCTCCTCCATCTTGCAGCTATAGAACTTATTGGAGACTTCATATCTCTCAATTCGGGCATTTGCTTGAAATATTAACTTCAACTCCTGGAACATCTCATATGCTCCATGACGTTCAAAACGTCATTGAAGTCCCGATTCTAAGCCGTAAAGCATGGCACACTGAACTATCGAGTAGTCATCAGCTTTGCTCTGCCAGACGTTCATAACATCTCGTGTTGCTCCAGCAGCAGGCCTGGCACCCAGCGGTGCTTCCAGGACGTAATTCTTCTGTGCAGCAATGAGGATAATCCTCAAGTTACAGACCCAGTCCGTGTAATTGCTACCATCATCTTTCAACTTTGCTTTCTCAAGGAACGCATTAAAATTCAATGGAACAACAGCACGAGCCATCTATCTACAATCAACATAAACAAGCAAGATACTATCAGGTACTAAGTTCATGATAAATTTAAGTTCAATTAATCATATTACTTAAGAAATCCCACTTAGATAGACATCCCTCTAATCTTCTAAGTGATTACGTGATCCAAATCAACTAAACCATAACCGATCATCACGTGAGATGGAGTAGTTTTCAATGGTGAACATCGTTTATGTTGATCATATCTACTATATGATTCACGCTCGACCTTTCAGTCTCCGTGTTCCGAGGCCATATCTGCATATGCTAGGCTCGTCAAGTTTAACCTGAGTATTCTGCGTGTGCAAAACTGGCTGGCACCCATTGTAGATGGACGTAGAGCTTATCACACCCGATCATCACGTGGTGTCTGGGCACGACGAACTTTGGCAACGGTGCATACTCAGGGAGAACACTTCTTGATAATTTAGTGAGAGATCATCTTATAATGCTACCGTCAATCAAAGCAAGATAAGATGCATAAAAAGATAAACATCACATGCAATCAATATAAGTGATATGATATGGCCATCATCATCTTGTGCTTGTGATCTCCATCTCCGAAGCACCGTCATGATCACCATCGTCACCGGCGCGACACCTTGATCTCCATCGTAGCATCGTTGTCGTCTCGCCAATCTTATGCTTCCATGACTATCACTACCGTTTAGTAATAAAGTAAAGCATTACATCGCGATTGCATTGCATACAACAAAGCGACAACCATATGGCTCCTGCCAGTTGCCGATAACTCGGTTACAAAACATGATCATCTCATACAATAGAATTTAGCATCATGCCTTGACCATATCACATCACAACATGCCCTGCAAAAACAAGTTAGACGTCCTCTACTTCGTTGTTGCATGTTTTACGTGGCTGCTACGGGCTTAAGTAAGAACCAATCTCACCTACGCATCAAAACCACAACGATAGTTTGTCAAATAGACTCCGTTTTAACCTTCGCAAGGACCGGGCGTAGCCATACTTGGTTCAACTAAAGTTGGAGAGACAGTCTCCTGCAAGCCATCTATGTGCAAAGCACGTCGAGAGAACCGGTCTCGTGTAAGCGTACGCGTAAGGTTGGTCCGGGTCGTCTCGTCCAACAATACCGCCGAACCAAAGTATGACATGCTGGTAGCCAGTATGACTTGTATCGTCCACAACTCACTTGTGTTCTACTCGTGCATATAACATCAACATAAATAACCTAGGCTCGGATGCCACTGTTGGGTTTCGTAGTAATTTGAAAAAATTTCCTACGCACACGCAAGATCATGTGATGCATAGTAACGAGGGGGAGAGTGTTGTCTATGTACCCAACGCAGACCGACTGCGGAAGCGATGACACGACGTAGAGGAAGTAGTCGTACGTCTTCACGATCCAACCGATCAAGCACCGAAACTACGGCACCTCCGAGTTCGAGCACACGTTCAGCTCGATGACGATCCCCGGACTCCGATCCAGCAAAGTGTCGGGGAAGAGTTCCGTCAGCACGACGGCGTGGTGACGATCTTGATGTACTACAGCAGCAGGGCTTCGCCTAAACTCCGCTACAGTATTATCGAGGAATATGGTGGCAGGGGGCACAACACACGGCTAAGGAATAGATCACATGGATCAACTTGTGTGTCTAGAGGTGCCCCCTGCCTCCGTATATAAAGGAGTAGAGGGGGAGGCTCGCCGGCCAAGGAGGAGGGCGCAGGAGAGTCCTACTCCCTCTGGGAGTAGGATCCCCCCCCAATCCTAGTCGGAATAGGATTCGCGGAGGGGGAAAAGAGGAGGAGGGGGCCGGCCACCTCTCCTAGTCCTAATATGACTAGGGGAAGGGGGAGGCGCGCAGCCCATCTAGGGCAGCCCCTTCTCTTTTCCACTAAGGCCCACTATGGGCCATATAGCTCCCGGGGGGTTCCGGTAACCCTCCCGGTATTCCGGTAAAATCCCGATTTCACCCGGAACACTTCCGATATCCAAACATAGGCTTCCAATATATCAATCTTTATGTCTCGACCATTTCGAGACTCCTCGTCATGTCCATGATCACATCCGGGACTCCGAACAACATTCGGTACATCAAAATGCATAAACTCATAATATAACTGTCATCGTAACCTTAAGCGTGCGGACCCTACGGGTTCGAGAACAATGTAGACATGACCGAGATATGTCTCCGGTCAATAACCGATAGCGGGACCTGGATGCCCATATTGGCTCCTACATATTCTACGAAGATCTTTATCGATCAGACCGCATAACAACATACGTTGTTCCCTTTGTCATCGGTATGTTACTTGCCCGAGATTCGATCGTCGGTATCCAATACCTAGTTCAATCTCGTTACCGGCAAGTCTCTTTACTCGTTCCGTAATACATCATCTCGCAACTAAGTCATTAGTTGTAATGCTTGCAAGGCTTATGTGATGTGCATTACCGAGAGGGCCCAGAGATATCTCTCCGACAATCGGAGTGACAAATCCTAATCTCGAAATACGCCAACCCAACATCTACCTTTGGAGACACCTGTAATGCTCCTTTATAATCACCCAGTTACGTTGTGACGTTTGGTAGCACCCAAAGTGTTCCTCCGGTAAACGGGAGTTGCATAATCTCATAGTCATAGGAACATGTATAAGTCATGAAGAAAGCAATAGCAACATACTAAACGATCGGGTGCTAAGCTAATGGAATGGGTCATGTCAATCAGATCATTCAACTAATGATGTGACCTCGTTAATCAAATAACAACTCATTGTTCATGGTCAGGAAACATAACCATCTTTGATTAACGAGCTAGTCAAGTAGAGGCATACTAGTGACACTTTGTTTGTCTATGTATTCACACATGTATTATGTTTCCGGTTAATACAATTCTAGCATGAATAATAAACATTTATCATGATTATAAGGAAATAAATAATAACTTTATTATTGCCTCTAGGGCATATTTCCTTCACCTGCTGCCCTCAGGGGCATACCTCACGTTCGGCATCCCCATGGTGGCCAACTGCGAGGTAACCCTACCGGCGACGTCCTCCAAACGGCTGGTCCATCTGTTCTCGCCCACCACATATTCCTGGTGGGAGGCGGCCTTGTTCGCCCGTAGCTACTTGTCCTCCTCCAGGCTCCTGGTCAAGGTCTCCTCCCGAGCCGTGCTCTCCGACAACATCTTCTCGAGATTCTCCAACTTCAGCTTGAGATCTCTGATGGAGTTTTGCGCTTCGGAGAGCTCCCTAGTCCTGCTGATGACCGCTCCTTGCGCCTCCACCAAGGCGCGGTTGAGCGTGCTCTTCTCGTTGGACAGCTTGAGGGCCTGCTCCTTCAGCTCACCCCGCTCTACCTCCAACTCCTTCACCTTGCCGGCGTGGGCCAGAGCCTGGGCATCGAGTGCCTCTTTGTGCCTCTGCTCCAGCTCACGAGTCCGTCGCACGACAAGGGCCTCGAGCTCCTCATCCTTGCCGCGGAGTGTTGCGGCAAGCTTCGCCTCACGCGCGGAGAGGTCCTCCTCCTGGGAATCCAATGCGGCTTGATGCTGGTTCCGGGCGGCCTCGGCCGCGGCAGCCTAGTTCGCCGCCTTTTCCTGGGCCTTCTCGATGTCAGCCATCTTCATGGTGAGGTCTACATCACGCTTGGCCAATTCCTCCTGAAAGGCCCTCTGCTCCTCGCGAGTCTGGTGGAACCAGGTCTGCGTCTCAGCAACGCACGCCTTGAAGTCCACCTCCGCCTTGTCCACCGTTGCCATCCTGGACTTGACCTTGTCCAGGCGAGCACGGTAGAGCACTTGGAGCTTTCGGAAATTGGCCCCCATGGCACGGAAAAGCTGCCCTTCTAGGGAACCATCACCGCCGACGCCCAGTTCATCGACCACCTCGAGCCCGGTGGCGGCGAGCACCTCGCCGTCGAAGACCTCTCCTTCGGCGGGTGCTCGGGAACTTGACGCCCCTGGAAGATGGATGAAAAGATCGTCACCCACCTTCAGATATCTACCGGGGCCCGAGGTTGTGGAGGAAGGAGGCTGATCGTCAACCACCTCTTCCTCATCTGTGGCCTTGTCGGCCTCCCCGGCAGGCCCACCGCTGGCACCCTCGGCAGAAGCCTCGTCGGTCGCCTTGGTGGCCCCCGCAGCGGTGTCCTTGGCAGCGTCCTTGGCGGCCTCATCGGCGGCGAACTCGTCAGCGTCCTTGGTGGCCTCCTCGGCGGCAATCCTGTCGGCCTCCTCCGCGGCCTCCTCTGCAATATTCCCAACGACAGTGTCCAGGTCCTCCATGTCTGTTGAAGGAGGGCCTGGGCAGTAAGGGAAGCGTGAAGCCAAGAAAAAGAATAAGGGAAAAACAGAGACGGAGGATAGGTGACTCACCTATGCCGGGCTGTGAAGCAGAAGTCCCCTCCCCACCAGCATTTGGCGCCGTGGCAGAGTCAACAGCGCCCAGGTTCCCCTCTTCCTCCATGGGTGTGGGCTCCGTGCTTGATGCCCTTGCCGGGGACGCCCCTCGCGGCGGCGTAGTCGATGGGGGTGGTGTGTTGGGGTTAGCCCTCTATGGCTCCTCCTGCTGCCGCTCCCCTCCTGCAAACCCGACAAGGTCAGCACCATAGCATCAAACCCTTACCACATGTTGATAAGAGGAGGGTGACGAACTTACACTGGGGGCTGTGCTGGGGGCTGCTGTCCGGGCTGCTCAGCACCACCAGTGGCGACTTCGAAGCACCGACCGGGGGCTGGCTACTCGCCGAGGCCTTCGCCCTCTTCGCCCTCTGGGCCAACATCTCTACGTCCCTGCAAAAAAACCGGGTCAACACAAGTGACTTAATTCAGGGGAATGGAGGTGGCAGTAAGGAACGGAGTACTTACTCGTCATCCATCTCCTCCTCTTCCACCGCTTTCCTTTTTCTCTTTGGGCTGAGAGGCCCAAGATCAACAGGGGGCTCCACGTCAACATCCGAGTCCATATCTGCCGGAGGAGGCGAAGAAGGCGGGGTTTGTGCACGCCCGAACGAGGAAGAGACTGATGTCTTCTTCTTCTCAGCGGCCTTCGTCAGCCTCTTCGCTGCCGTGGCCCTCGTGTGACTCCCGGACCCCTCCAGGGTCAATTGAGGCTGCGCAGCCCTGTCGGGCTGGACCGGCTCGCTGGAGCCAGCCCGCCGCAGGACTCTCCCTCTTCCCGTGGCTGGCGTCGAGCCCGCCACCACGTCCTCCTCCTCCTCCGACTGGTCGGCCGTGTCCTCGACAAGCGGAGCCCCAGTGACGGCGCTGCTAACCTCCCCGGCGATGGCCGCCCACCGGGTGAGCTCCTCTTCCTTCGCAGCCGTTACGGCCTTGTCCTCCACACCCCCGGTGCTGCCGGCCTCCATGGCGAGCTGTGCCTCCCTCGCCGTGGTGGCGATGTAGTCCAGCTCTGCCTGGGTGGTGTCCATGACAAGCCACCGCTCGGCGTCAGCATTGACATACACCTCGATCAGGGTGTCAAAGAATTGCTGCACATCCGCGTCCGTCGACTCCTTCCAGCTCGGGACAGGGCCGTGCGCGTTGCAGTCCGGCATCATAGCTATGATCTCGGACCAACGTGAATTATTGCACAACGGTACCACCCCCTCGAGGGCCTTGCCGACCTTGAAAAATGGTCCCTTGAGGGCCTTGCCGAACTTTGCGGCAGCCCTCGCGGCCTTGCCGGTCCGTTCGACCTCGCCGTCGCGACCCAAATCAAGCTGAAAAAGTCGCTGGCAGAAGTGGGCATGCACCATCACCGTGAAGTTGTGGTCGAGGCCAGGGCGGAGCCGCATAATGTCAGCCGGGTTTGTAAAAAGCCAGGCTGGCCTCCCCTTGTTGTGCAACGGGGCGATCCGGCGGCGAATGAAACCCGCCCCGATCATCTCAAGGGTGAGTTTGGCCCAGGTCAGCCAGAGAATATTGGTGGTGGCGACGGTAGGCCTCCCGTCGGCGGTGTCAACATCACTCCAATCGCTGCCGCGGACCGGCGGCGCTCGGCGGACCTTGCAGAATTCTGGCGGGTCTTCATCCTCAATCCAGCACCACCGGCCACGCCATTCCTCCCACCTCTCCTTCATGGCACCGTCCGGGTACGCCCCCTTGGATCTTGGGATCCAGGTGACGCATCCAGAGACGGCGCCTCCCGACTGGATTCGAGGGGAGAAATAGTGGCGGAAGAGTGCCGTATTGGGCTGCACCCCGGCAAAGCCTTTGCAAAGATGCGCGAAGAAAGCCATGCATGCCACCGCATTCGGAGTAAAATCCAAGAGGCGAAAACCGAAGGTGTGCATGATGTCGCAGAAGAAATCGGAGAAAGGGGGACATAACCCGCAAGAAAGATAATCGACGAAAAAGGGATACCGGTTTGGGGCAGGATCGGCGCAGGCGGCATGAATGACGCGCGTCGCCGGGTGTCCCGAATTCTCTACCCCCGTCTTCACTCCCCATAGAGGCCTGAAGGTGGCCCGGAGCTCACGAACATCAACCGTCGAGGGGACGAAGAAGGAGGATTTCGTCCGGTCCCCCAATAGCGCACTCTCCGGCGGCTCCACAGTCCCAGCGCCCTTAGCCACCCACTTGCCCTTGGCGGATTTGGGTGCCATGGCGGCTAAGAAAGTTGGAGGACTGAGGGAGGGGGATGGCGAAGCAATGACGGCGGGCGACGGCGGAAGCTTAGGAAGGAAGGAAGAGAGGAAGCGGCGGCTCTGAGATTGGAGAAGGCGCGAGGAAAGAGGAGAAAGTGAGCAGCGCACCCACGGTTATTCCTTCTTATGGGGGAAAACGCGGGTCGCCTCCTTTCACATTAAATGTGATGTGACGCCTGCCCACGGGAACCAACCCCGCGCATGCCGCCCACGTCACACACGCCTCCCCACGCCACGCCACGCGCGGGAGCCGTGGGAAGCGCAGCGCGCGAAGAAAACTTACCGCGGTAAAAACCGCCCCGGATGCCCACACACCGTTTTTGGGCCTAGCCCAACAACGCGTTGCGCTTATGTGTGGCCTAAGCCAGGGGACTCCAGTCGGTGTACAAAAAGAGGGGTACACTTTTTGTACCCCTATAACTGTGCACGGGCAGTCTGAGCCACGGGCACCACCACACCAAGAACGACAAGGGAGGTGAGCCAAGGTAAGACCGAAGCTCAAGAGAACTAGAACGACGCCAATGCCAAGACCACGAAGAGCAAAGGGGACGAAGAAGACACCCCCGGCAAGGTCCTTGCCGGGAGACAGTTCTAGCAACCCTGGCAACTTGTTACTACTGTTGTTACCTTTACCTGCAATCCTACATGCTTAGTATAGGATGCTAGTATTCCATCAGTGGCCCTACATTCTTGTCCGTCTGCTGTGCTATAGTATCGGGTCATGATCACTCAGGAGGTGATCACGGGTATATACTATATACTTTATACATGATACATGTGGTGACTAAAGTCGGGTCGGCTCGAGGAGTACCCGCGAGTGAATCACGGGTTGGGGGCTGAAAGGACCTTTGTCCCGACGGCCCTCTGGGTGGATCTTTGTGGCGGAGCGATAGGGCAGGTTGAGAATACCTGGGTGAGAGGTGGGCCTGGCCCTGTCGGCGTTCATGGTTCCTTCAAAATAACACGCTTAACGAGATCTTGGTATTTGATCTGAGTCTGGCCATTTGGTCTATACGCACTAACCAACTACGTGGGAAAGATATGGGCACTCGGCGTCGTGGTATCAGCCGAAGCCTTCGTGATGTCAGCGACTGAGCGGTGCGCGCCGCATTGGATCCTAAGCTCGCGCTTGTATTAAGGGTTCTAGATCTACTTCTGGCCGCGTTCGCAATGTGCAGGTGTGCTATGGGCGATGGACCCATACCCCTGTGCGCTTAGGTTTAGACCGGCATGCTGACCTCTCTGTTGTGCCGAGGTGGGGCTGCGACGTGTTGATCTTCCGCGGCCGGGCATGACCTAGAAAAATGTGTCCGGCCAAATGGGATCGAGCGTGTTGGGTTATGTGTTGCCCCCTGCAGGGAAGTTTATCTATTCGAATAGCCGTGTCCCTCGGTAAAAGGACGACCCGGAGTTGTACCTTGACCTTATGACAACTAGAACCGGATACTTAATAAAACACACCCTTCCAAGTGCCAGATACAACCCGGTGATCGCTCTCTAACAGGGCAACGAGGAGGGGATCGCCGGTAGGATTATGCTATGCGATGCTACTTGGAGGACTTCAGTCTACTCTCTTCTACATGCTGAAAGACGGAGGCTGCCAGAAGCGTAGTCTTCGACAGGATTAGCTATCCCCTCTTATTCTGGCATTCTTGCAGTTCAGTCCACTGATATTGCCTTTACACATATACCCATGCATATGTAGTGTAGGCTCCTTGCCTGCGAGTACTTGGATGGAGTACCTCCACGGTTGCCTTGTTCCCCCTTTTTCCATTTCTCTACCCGATTGCGGCGGACCAGACGATGGAGTCCAGGAGCCAGACGCCACCGTCGACGACGATTCCTACTACACCAGAGGTGCCTACTACTACGTGCAGCCCGCTGACGTCGACCAAGAGTAGTTAGGAGGATCCCAGGCAGGAGGCTTGCGCCTCTTTCGATCTGTATCACAATTTGTGCTAGCCATCTTATGGCAACTTGTTTAACTTATGTGTGTACTCGGATATTGTTGCTTCCGCTGACTCGTCTATGATCGAGCACTTGTATTCGAGCCCTCGAGGCCCCTGGCTTGTATTATGATGCTTGCATGACTTATTTATGTTTTTAGAGCTGTGTTGATATATTTCCCGTGAGTCCCTGATGTTGATCGTACACGTTTGCGTGCATGATTAGTGTACGATTGAATCGGGGGCGTCACAAGTTGGTATCAGAGCCGACTTCCTGTAGGAAACCCCTTTCCAACTCCTTGGCCGAAGTCGAGTCTAGACATTGCAAAACTTTTACTAACATGGCTGTGTTTCTTATGGGCACACGTCGCCATTGGGTGGTAGTAGGATCTTTTATTCCTCGACCTATACTCTGGGACTCTGACATCTCTTCTATTCGGGTTAAACGATTTTACTAACTTTGACTCTAGGTTCTCATAACTACTTCCTCCCGGAGAGCCTCTCACTCCAGATGATTGCTTGGTGCATCGAAGGATTTCGAAGATACTCTCCGGTGTTCTCGAGACTTTGTGCTTGTTGCTTTTGCAATTCCCTACCACTAATTTATCCCTATGGATAAGTACTTACACCCGTCGTTCTTAATTTTATTCCAAGTTGATCTTGTTAATACAAGATGCCCCGAACCGCTCTCCGTTGTTCCAAGAATCCTTTGAGCTTACTGCTTTACAGTTCTTGCCTCATGAATACCCTTACGTATAATTCCTCGCACTTATCGAGTATCCGCTCTTTCCTAGTTGTTCATGTGTTTCACAAAAGTTTTCGAAATACCATTCGATCTTCCAAAAATCCTGAGCATCCTCTTTCTCATGAAATTCTTGCTTGCTTGCATTATGGTTAATCCCAAAGTCTAGTAATCTTATCGACATCCTTTGTCATTATCATTTTGAGTCCGTTGATTCTATATGTTGCGGATGCTCGCAATCCTCAATCAGATCCTATAATTCATCCTTCCGGCTCAGCCGTCATTTTTAACTGGAGCTGGTTCTCGTCCAATCGAATTCCCGTCGATTGTACCCCTAAGCCAGCTCAGCTTACCCATCCTAAATCAGAGCGTTTGCTTCTGATCCCTTGATTTGGAAATCATAATTCCTTGGCAATTAAAATTTGGATTAGTTATTTGCTTCTATAATCCAATGCCTTCACATTGTTTCTTCCTCTGGTTGTGTGCCAATGCTCACATCAGCTCCACTATGGACCGTCGGATCATTTGTTGAAATATCATTCGACAGCGTCCTTCGTATACAAAAACCTCGAGAAGTTCTTCCCCTGATACATAATGCCTTAGGTAAATGGTATCCTCTGCTTTGTCAACCATGCTCTACTTTCGAGCTGGTGATAATTACTCTTGAAGTTTGTGGTATATGTTCCTAAGAGGCCCCGATGGGTTGGACAGATGCTTTTTTCTAACCGGTGTGAACCCGGAAACTATTACGGGTCATACTCTACTAGTGTTAGGACAGATAAAATTTCAACACCACAACTTCGTTGAAGGCGAGAAGGTGAATGAAAGGTTATGCATTAAAGAAGTGGGAGTCGACCTTGAACTTTGTGTTCCTGCCCATGGACATGATGTAGATCCTATCATGGAAGCTTCTTGTAATAATAACTATACCTTGGTATATGTTCATCTTATATCTAGGATTTGATCATTTATGATCGTGGTTTCCGACCATGTTCTCCTTTAAATACCATTTCTCGTGCAAGTTTAAGCACTTGTCTTTTGCAGAGTAATACCCCAGTCCAACCTCTACTTTGATTTATCGTCGAGTATTACCCCCCTGGTATCTCAAGATTATCACGGAACTTCATAACTTCTTATGAGTTCTTCATCAAGTACTACATTCTCACTGATTACAATTTTTCATGGGCTCTGAGTTATTAAACACTCAAAGACACCGATAACTGAACTGAGTCCGCTCTACGGTTCAACAACTCTTAGAAATCTTCTTTAAGTACGAGTTTGTACCCGATCACGCCATTCCTAGCCTGTTTGCCTATATCATTGTGTTGATGATTAACTTTATGTGCTACCTGGTCCTTATTCCCGGAGCACCACTTTTGATGATGAGCTAAGCTTACGTCGATTTTCCTCGTCATATCATTTCACCTTGAACAGCAAGCTCGATTTTGAGTTTGTGTCGTACTAGTGGTTCTAATAACCCTTCGCTTCATCATTCGTTTGACTTGGTGTCGTCGCCGATTGATTACATCTTCATGAAATCTCTCGACAAAATTTTCATGATCATCATCAACATTTTGACTCCTTCCAGGATATCAATCGAATTCTTGATGAGAAATACTATCCTTGCCCCTCGATGAATTGTATTATCATTGACGACATCATTGCCTCCCTCCGGCACAAACTTGATCATGTTATGGAGCTCCTTGCTATCCAACTTATGTTATGTTCCACCTTGGATTATTATCATCTTTTATATCAAGGATGTTGTGAGAATTGCTCCACCTCTTAAGAATTCTTGGTATAGTGATACTTCTCACCATCACCATTCTTTCCTGGTCCTCGTGTTGATTCCAACCGGGGTACCAACAAGTGAACGTTGCTGTTTGGATTCTGCCCTTCTAGCAACCCTATTGCTTTGAAGTTAATGGTTGGCCATTCATTCTTAGATTATTGATTATTAATTATTGAATCACCATTCTGACATTGGTCGCGCAACCCAACCCATATTTAGGGTGCACCTTTTAACCAATGTTTAATTGTGTATGTTTTCCTCGAGCATACTTCATTATATCATTTGATCTGAACAAACGTTATCTCCTTATCCACATAATTGTGGAGATTCATCCTTTTGGATACCTCATGAATTATTGCTGAGTCTGTCAGCCACCTCCTCATCCTCTCCTTGGCTTAATGATGAACCCTTGTTCGGAACTCGCTTCCATAGTTCATTTCCCGAGAATCATATAATGTCATCTCGTCAATTGTGTTGCACCTCTTCTTCTCAGGCATCCTGAGTCTGAGATACCCTAACACCAATCAGATATGAATCCTGGTCAGATATGATGGTTGGGACGCATTTTCCAAGAGTCATAGCATTGGTCTTGCTATAACCCAATAAGGTGATGTCATGCCTAACACACCTGGTTGGAGGACCTATTGCCAGGGCCTATTCTATGAGTTGTTCCTGATGGATCTCCAAAGTCTGACCTTTGCTTGAAGAACATCTCAACGCTATCCCGAAACATGTCTGTGATACTCCGATTTTCAACAAGAACATTTGAAGCCCAATGCTAAATGTTTCTTGCTCAATTATCCAAACACTGTTGTATGGGTAATGTCATTAAATTTATCTCCCCTTACCTAAATGATTTTCTACATTATATCTTGTCACAGATATCATGCTCTGGTTGCCCTTGGGAAGGATATGCCCCTGAAATGTGTTTGAACACATTTTTCCTTTCCATTGTTCTGTTTAACCTGATGATCACATTTTCCTTTTCATTAGTTTGTTTGACGTTTCTTATGAGCTATATAAACTAAGCAGTAATAATTCACTGCTTATGTAAACACCTCGGTGTACACCTCTGTCAGTGAGACCCTGTTTCTATTGTTGATGACATTCCGGTAACCACCGATGGACGAGAACTTTGCCTAATGGTCCGCCTTGTTCGACGAGCAGGAAGATGGTTCTCTTCGTCCCTTGCCCTTGGTGCCGACATTGTTGCCAACATAACTGATAGGCTACCCTCTGACATGCCTTGCTTACATGACTGTGCAAGATGTCAATGCCCTTCCTACTTTTAACCGCATGGTGGGCCCATAACCCACAGTTCCACAGGATCGAAACCTGACTCTCCTGTACACCCCCTGTTCCCAAAGTTATTCCTCGCGTGTGGTCTTGTATATAATTCACGAGCCACCTTCCAATGAGATCATCAATTCTGGTATCAGACACAATACTTATTCCCGTTGCTTTGAACCCCTATCACGCCTTGTTTCAGGCACCGAACGATTGCCTGCCCGCTTGAAACTTCTATTTTGCACCTTGCTTTGATCTCGATAATTTCTTAAGTTTCAATTCGAGAGTTAATTTTTCGCCAACTTCCCCGATGCTACCGAGCAGATAGTCAACCTTGCAGAGGTCCATTCTACCGGAATACCCACCCCTTATTCTTTTGTAAGTATGATGGAGTTCTCGAAGAAAGGATGCCGACTTCATCATGATGACCCGAAGCAGAGAAATGAAGACATTAATGTAATAGATCAACCTCTTCGAGAAGAGCAACCAAGCCCGAGAAGAATCGTTAGAATTTCGTAACCTATTCTTCCTCCTTACTCCCCTCTTAAATCTCGGGACAAGATTTCTTGTAGTGGAGGAGAATTGTGACGCCAGGGTAATCAAGCTACAGTAAACCCCTATTAATGACGTCAGGTCATCGTAATTAAAATTTTTGCTAAACCTCACTTGCTTCAAAGTAAGTTCAAATACAAATTATAATAACAAGTCAAACTATAGTTTCTTAAAAAAATTAAAAATTTTCATTGGGTTGCAAATATTAACTAAATAATTAACAAACATCAACCAACATTTTTGGGAATGTTTATATTCCTCTAAGATAATTAAAACAGGAACAAACAACATTTAATTTAACCATTTAAAGATAAACAAATATTTATCCTTTTCAAATGACTTGAAACTTGGTGTGCAACTCCATTATATGACCTAGTAATATTTATGTGCCAAGTTTCTTGTTCACCAAAATTCATTTGCTACTTAATCTAAATGCCAAACAGAAAAGAAAATAAATGAAAAGAAAAGAAATTACAAAATAGAATCAAACAAACAAACAAACAAAATTAAATAAAAGCAACCCCCCCACTGGGCCAGTCGGCCCAGCTCTTAGCCAACTGGCCCAACCGGCCTCACCCACTCCCCTTATCCCCTGGACCCCGTATCCCCTCATCCCCCCCACGTCGCCCACTCCCCCCTCGATCTGGATCAAGATCGAGGGCTCGACCCCTGAGCCGCCTCGACACCGCCCGCACGCCCCCGCGGCTCCCGCTTCGATTGTTGCCGTGCCGCCCCGACCTCTTCTCCCTCCCGCGACGTCGTCCTCCTCCTTGACTCCTTGCCGGACGCCATCGCCACAATTGTCCCCGTCAACGTCGTCATCTCCGTCCTCCTCCCCGACACTCGCTGCCTAGTCCCTACGCATCGCCTTGAGCTCCCTCCCTTCCCCTCTCTGTCGCCAGCGCCGTTTCCGCGCTGCGCCCAGTGCGTGCGTGGCTGCGCTCCCGCGTGCCGCTCCCTGGCCCGCCTGCCGTAGACCCGCCCCGCTCGCGCGGCACCGCTGGTGCACGCCTCCTCCCCGCGTGCGCTCCACCCGCACCGGTCGCCCCGCCGTGCGTGCCCATCGCCTTGCGCCACCCCTGCGCCTGCACGAGCCCCGCTGCCCCGCCACCGTCGTCCGCGGCCGGCCAAACGCGTGCACGCTGCACCCACCGCACCGTCCGCCGTCCCGCTTCGCTCTGCTCGCGGGCGCATCCTGCCTCGCGCGGCCTCCCGCCCCTTCCACTCGCTGGCCTTGCCCCACTTCGCATCCCCTCCCCGCACGCGACCTGGCCACTCCGGCCACCGCTCGCTCGGCCCGGCCCCGTGGCGCCCGTCTCCCGCTGCGCCCACTCGGGCGCACGCCCGCACCCGAATGCCCAGCGCCCGTTAGCCTCCCCCATAGACACTGACTAGGGTGCCCCACGCCTCTGTTTTATAAAAAAAGAGATGAAAAAGAATAAATGAATGAATAATAAAATATTAATTAATTAATTAATTAACGAATTAATTAGCTTAATTAATCTTAGTTAGGTTGAGCTAATTACTATTGAAACTAATTAACCTGCTTAATTAGTCTTAGTCAATGACAGTAGGACCCATGCGTCAGTTTGACCCAATCAACTCTGTTGACTGCTAACGTCAGCATGACATCATGCTGATGTCATAAATGCATTTTCGAATTAAATTAAATAATTAATTAAATTCCAGAAATTAGTAAATCTTTAGAAAATCATATCTTTTAATCCGTAACTCGGATTAAATTATTTTCAACATGAAAGTTGCTCAGAACGACGAGACGAACCTGGATGCGCAGCCCGTTCGTCCGGCACGCATCCCTAACCTATTGAACTCGCAACTTTCCCCCTCCGGCTCCTCTGCCCGAAAACGCAAAACATCGGGGATACTTTCCCGGATGTTTCCCCCCTTCACCGGTACCACCTCATACCGCGTTAGGGCACGCCTAGCATCACACTTTGCTTTGTCATGCATCGTTATGCATCTGTTTGCATTGTATTCATTGTTTCTTCCCCCTCTTCTTCCGCTAGACACCGAGACCGACGCCGCTGCTACCCAGTATGACTACGGTGTTGACGACCCCTCTCTCTTGCCAGAGCAACCAGGCAAGCCCCCCTTGATCACCAGATATCGCCTATTCTCTTCTATACTACTTGCATTAGAGTAGTGTAGCATGTTACTGCTTTCCGTTATCCTATCCTGATGCATAGCCTGTCCTTGTTACTACTGTTGTTACCTTTACCTGCAATCCTACATGCTTAGTATAGGATGCTAGTATTCCATCAGTGGCCCTACATTCTTGTCCGTCTTCTGTGCTATAGTATCGGGTCATGATCACTCAGGAGGTGATCACGGGTATATACTATATACTTTATACATGATACATGTGGTGACTAAAGTCGGGTCGGCTCGAGGAGTACCCGCGAGTGAATCACGGATTGGGGGCTAAAAGGACCTTTGTCCCGACGGCCCTCTGGGTGGATCTTTGTGGCGGAGCGATAGGGCAGGTTGAGAATACCTGGGTGAGAGGTGGGCCTGGCCCTGTCGGTGTTCGCGGTTACTTCAAAATAACACGCTTAATGAGATCTTGGTATTTGATCTGAGTCTGGCCATTTGGTCTATACGCACTAACCAACTACGTGGGAAAGATATGGGCACTCGGCGTCGTGGTATCAGCCGAAGCCTTCGTGACGTCAGCGACTGAGCAGTGCGCGCCGCATTGGATCGTAAGCTCGCGCTTGTATTAAGGGTGCTAGATCTGCTTCTGGCCGCGTTCGCAATGTGCAGGTGTGCTATGGGCGATGGGCCCATACCCCTGTGCGCTTAGGTTTAGACCGGCATGCTGACCTCTCTGTTGTGCCGAGGTGGGGCTGCGACGTGTTGATCTTCCGCGGCCGGGCATGACCCAGAAAAATATGTCCGGCCAAATGGGATCGAGCGTGTTGGGTTATGTGATGCACCCCTGCAGGGAAGTTTATCTATTCGAATAGCCGTGTCCCTCGGTAAAAGGACGACCCGGAGTTGTACCTTGACCTTATGACAACTAGAACCGGATACTTAATAAGACAGACCCTTCCAAGTGCCAGATACAACCCGGTGATCGCTCTATAACAGGGCAACGAGGAGGGGATCGCCCGGTAGGATTATGCTATGCGATGCTACTTGGAGGACTTCAGTCTACTCTCTTCTACATGCTGAAAGACGGAGGCTGCCAGAAGCGTAGTCTTTGACAGGATTAGCTATCCCCCTCTTATTCTGGCATTCTGCAGTTCAGTCCACTGATATGGCCCTTTACACCTATACCCATGCATATGTAGTGTAGCTCCTTGCCTGCGAGTACTTTGGATGAGTACTCACGGTTGCCTTGTTCCCCCTTTTCCCCATTTCTCTACCCGATTGCGGCGACTAGACGATGGAGTCCAGGAGCCAAACGCCACCGTCGACGACGATTCCTACTACACCGGAGGTGCCTACTACTAAATGCAGCCCGCTGACGTCGATCAAGAGTAGTTAGGAGGATCCCAGGTAGGAGGCATGCTCCTCTTTTGATCTGTATCACAGTTTGTGCTAGCCATCTTATGGCAACTTGTTTAACTTATGTCTGTACTCAGATATTGTTGCTTCCGCTGACTCGTCTATGATCGAGCACTTGTATTCGAGCCCTCGAGGCCCCTGGCTTGTATTATGATGCTTGTATGACTTATTTATGTTTTTAGAGTTGTGTTGTGATATATTCCCGTGAGCCCCTGATCTTGATCATACACGTTTGCGTGCATGATAAGTGTACGATTGAATCGGGGGCGTCACACGATGCTTATGTGAAAAAGTTTCATCCTGATAAGCTCAAACCCAAATCGGAGAAATGTGTCTTCATAGGATACCCAAAGGAGACAGTTGGGTACACCTTCTATCACAGATCCGAAGGCAAGATATTCATTGCTTATAATGGATCCTTTCTAGAGAAGGAGTTTCTCTTGAAAGAAGTAAGTGGGAGGAAAGTAGAACTTGATGAGGTAACAGTACCTGCTCCCTTATTGGAAAATAGTTCATCACAGAAACCGGTTCCTGTGACGCCTACACCAATTAGTGAGGAAGTTAATGATGATGATCATGAAACTTCAGATCAAGTTGTTACTGAACCTCGTAGGTCAACCAGATTAAGATCTGCACCAGAGTAGTACGGTAATCCTATTCTGGAGGTCATGTTACTTGACCATGATGAACCTACGAACTATGAGGAAGCGATGATGAGCCCATTCCGCAAAATGGCTTGAGGCCATGAAATCCGAGATGGGATCCATGTATGAGAACAAAGTATGGACTTTTATTGCCTAGCCCAATGATCGGCGAGCCATTGAGATTAAATGGATCTTCAAGCGGTAGATGGACGCTGATAGTAGTGTTACTATCTACAAAGCTAGAATTGTCGCAAATGGTTTTTGACAAGTTCACGGCGTTTACTACGATGAGAGTTTCTCACTTGTATCTATGCTTAAGTCTGTCCGAATCATGTTAGCAATTGCCGCATTTTATGAAATCTGGTAAATGGATAAACAAAACTGCATTCCTTAATGTATTTATTAAAGAAGAGTTGTATATGATGCAACCAGAAGGTTTTGTCAATCCTAAAGGTGCTAACAAAATATGCAATCTCCAGCGATCCATCTATGGACTGGTGCAAGCATCTCGGAGTTGGAATATACGCTTTAATAAGTTGATCAAAGCATATAGTTTTATACAGACTTGCGGTGAAGCCTGTATTTACAAGAAAGTGAGCGGGAGGACTACAACATTTCTGATAAGTATATGTGAATGACATATTGTTGATCGAAAAAAATGTAGAATTATTCTGCAAAGCATAAAGGAGTGTTTGAAAGGAGTTTTTCAAAGAAAGACCTCGGTGAAGCTGCTTACATATTGAGCATCAAGATCTATATAGATAGATCAAGACGCTTGATAAGTTTTTTCAATGAGTACATACATTGACAAGATTTTGAAGTAGTTCAAAATGGAACAGTCAAAGAAAGAGTTCTTGGATGTGTTACAAGGTGTGAAATTGAGTAAGACTCAAAGCCTGACCACGGCAGAATATAGAAAGAGAATGAAAGTCATTCCCTATGCCTCAGCCATAGGTTCTATAAAGTATGACAGGCTGTGTACCAGATCTATTGTATACCCTACACTGATTTTGGCAAGGGAGTACAATAGTGATCTAGGAGTAGATCACTAGACAGCGGTCAAAATTATCCGTAGTGGAATAAGGATATGTTTCTCGATTATGGAGGTGACAAAAAGGTTCGTCGTAAAGGGTTACGTCGATGCAAATTTTGACCCTGATCCAGATGACTCTAAGTCTCAATCTGGATACATATTGAAAGTGGGAGCAATTAGCTAGAGTAGCTCAGTGCAGAGCATTGTTGACATAGAAATTTGCAAAATACATACAGATCTGAATGTGGCAGACCCGTTGACTAAACTTCTCTCACAAGAAAAACATGATCACACCTTAGTACTCTTTGGGTGTTAATCACATAACAATGTGAACTAGATTATTCACTCTAGTAAACCCTCTGGGTGTTGGTCACATGACGATGTGAACTATGGGTGTTAATCACATAACAATGTGAACTAGATTGTTGACTCTAGTAAACCCTTTGGGTGTTGGTCACATGACGATGTGAACTATCGGTGTTAATCACATGGTGATATGAACTATTGGTGTTAAATCACATGGCGATGTGAACAAGATTATTGACTCTAGTGCAAGTGGGAGACTAAAGGAAATATCCCCAAGAGACAATAATAAAGTTATTATTTATTTCCCTATTCTCATGATAAATGTTTATTATTCATGCTAGAATTGTATTAACCGGAAACGTAATATGTGTCAATACATAGACAAACAGAGTGTCACTAGTATGCCTCTACTTGACTAGCTCGTTGATCAAAGATGGTTATGTTTCCTAGCCATAGACATGAGTTTTCATTTGATTAATGGGATCACACCATTAGGAGAATGATGTGATTGACTTGACCCACTGCGTTAGCTTAGCACTTGATCGTTTAGTATGTTGCTATTGCTTTCTTCATGACTTATACATGTTCCTATGACTATGAGATTATGCAACTCCCGTTTACCGGAGGAACACTTTGTATGCTATCAAATGTCACAACGTAACTAGGTGATTATAAAGATGCTCTACAGGTGTCTCCGAAGGTACTTGTTGGGTTGGCGTATTTTGAGATTAGGATTTGTCACTCCGATTGTCGGAGAGGTATCTCTGGGCCCACTCGGTAATGCACATCACTATAAGCCTTGCAAGCATTGTAACTAATGAATTAGTTATGGGATGATGTGTTATGGAACGAGTAAAGAGACTTGCCGGTAACGATATTGAACTAGGTAATGAGATACCGATGATCAAATCTCGGGAAAGTAACATAACGATGACAATGGGAACAACGTATGTTGTTATGCGGTTATTGCCCGGAGACGTGTCTCGGTCATATCGACATAGTTCTCGAACTCGTAGGGTCCGCACGCTTAAAGTTTCGGCGACAATTGTATTATGAGTTTAGGTGATTTGATGTACCAAAGGTAGTTCGGAGTTCCGGATCAGATCGGGAACATGACGAGGAGTCTCGAATTGGTCGAGACATAAAGATCGATATATTGGACGACTATATTCGGACATCGGATCGGGTATTTTCGGAGTACCGGGGAGTTACGGGAATTCACCGGGAGAGGCCAAAAGGAAGGAGGCGCGTGCCCCCCTTGGTCCGAATTGGACAAGGGGTGCAGCCCCCTTTTCCTTCTCCCTCTCCCCTCTTTCCTTCTCTCCTACTCCGGAAAGGAAAGGGGAATCCTACTGGGACTTGGGAGTCCTAGTAGGACTGCCCACACTTGGCGCGCCCCCTCTAGGGCCGGCCTCTCCCTCCGTCCTTTATATACGGGGGCAAGGGGGCACCTCTAGACACAACAATTGATCCCTTGGATCTCTTAGCCGTGTGTGGTACCCCCCTCCACCATAATCCACCTCGGTCATATATCCTAGCGGTGCTTAGGCGAAGCCCTGCGTCAGTAGAACATTGATGTCTACTACACAACCTTCTTCTTGTAGACGTTGTTGGGCCTCCAAGTGCAGAGGTTTGTAGGACAGTAGCAAATTTCCCTCAAGTGGATGATCTAAGGTTTATCAATCCGTGGGAGGCATAGGATGAAGATGGTCTCTCTCAAGCAACCCTGCAACCAAATACAAAGAGTCTCTTGTGTCCCCAACACACCCAATACAATGGTAAATTGTATAGGTGCACTAGTTCGGCGAAGAGATGGTGATACAAGTGCAATATGGATGATAGATATAGGTTTTTGTAATCTGAAAATATAAAAACAGCAAGGTAACAAGCGATAAAAGTGAGCGTATACAGTATTGCAATGCTAGGAAACAAGGCCTAGGGTTCATACTTTCACTAGTGCAAGTTCTCTCAACAATAATAACATAGTTGGATCATATAACTATCCCTCAACATGCAACAAAGAGTCACTCCAAAGTCACTAATAGCGGAGAACAAACGAAGAGATTATGGTAGGGTACGAAACCAGCTCAAAGTTATTCTGTCCAATCAATCCGTTGGGCTATTCCTATAAGTGTCACAAACAGGCCTAGAGTTCATACTAGAATAACACCTTAAGACACAAATCAACCAAAACCCTAATGTCACCTAGATACTCCAATGTCACCTCAAGTATCCGTGGGTATGATTATACGATATGCATAACACAATCTCAGATTCATCTATTCAACCAACACATACAACCTCAAAGAGTGCCCAAAGTTTCTACCGGAGAATCACGACGAAAATGTGTGCCAACCCCTATGCATAGGTTCATGGGCGGAACCCGCAAGTTGATCACCAAAACATACATCAAGTGAATCACCTGATATCCCATTGTCACCACAGATACACACAGCAAGACATACATCAAGTGTTCTCAAATCTTTAAAGAATCAATCCGATAAGATAACTTCAAAGGGGAAACTCAATCCATTACAAGAGAGTAGAGGGGGAGGAGAAACATAAGATCCAATTATAATAGAAAAGCTCGCGATACATCAAGATCGTGCCAAATCAAGAACACGAGAGAGAGAGAGAGAGATCAAACACATAGCTACTGGTACATACCCTCAGCCCCGAGGGTGAACTACTCCCTCCTCGTCATGGAGAGCGCCGGGATGATGAAGATGGCCACCGGTGAGGGATCCCCCCTCCGGCAGGTTGCCGGAACAGGGTCCCGATTGATTTTTGGTGGCTACAGAGGCTTGCGGCGGTGGAACTCCCGATCTATTCTGTTCCCCCAAAGTTTTAGGGTATATGGATATATATAGGCGGAAGAAATACGTCAGGGGAGCCACGAGCGGCCCATGAGGGTGGAGGGCGCGCCCAGGGAGGGTGGGCGCGCCCCCTGCCTCGTGCCTTCCTCGTTACTTTCTTGACGTGGACTCCAAGTCTCCCGGGTTGCTTTCTTTCCAAAAATAACTTCTCCAGAAGGTTTCATTTCGTTTTGACTATGTTTGATATTCCTTTTCTTCGAAACACTGAAACAAGGGAAAAACAGAAACTGGCACTGGCTCTGGGTCAATAGGTTAGTCCCAAAAATAATATAAAAGTGTTTAATAAAGCCCATAAACATCCAAAACAGATAATATAATAGCATGGAACAATCAAAAATTATAGATATGTTGGAGACGTATCAAACATCATCATCGTCACCACGCCGTCGTGCTGACGGGACTCTCCCTCAAAGCTCAGCTGGATCGGAGTTCGAGAGATAATATAATAGCATGGAACAATAAAAAAATTATAGATACGTTGAACGTGTGCTGAACTCCGAGGTGCCGTGCGTTCGGTACTTGATTGGTCGGATCATGAAGACGTACGACTACATCAACCGCGTTGTGCTAATGCTTCCGCTTTCGGTCTATGAGAGTACGTGGACACACTCTCCCCTCTCATTGCTATGCATCACCATGATATTGCATGTGCATAGAATTTTTTTTTTGAAATTACTACGTTCCCCAACACCTTCTGATCGTGCTCGGCACGACCCATGGTGTACTCGATGTTGAAGCCGACCACTCGGTACTTGTCATCGGCAAGGAACCGCTCCATAGTTTGGATGAAGCTCTCCACCGAGACCAGATCATTCGTGTACACCACTGAGAGGGCCTTCCCCCTCACGTGGGTGTCCACTACGTGATGCGTGGTGAACTGCCTGCCGTTGTCGTTGTCGACCGCTGGGAGCACCATTGGAACCGCTGGATGTCCTCTCTGTATGTGTCCTTGTGGGTGTGGTTATTGTGTCGTGTGACACGAGAGATGAAGGTAAATAGCCGCAGGAATAAAAGGGGGCTGGGTGGCGTGGATTCTCGGTGCGTCTGCATGGCAGTTTTTGCAGTGGGTAACTGCATCGTCGTGCCGCGCCCGGCGCAATTGCTTGCACACGAACGTGCGTGATTGTGCGCCGGCCCCAAACACTGGTAGCGCGTGTGGAGGGACAAGGGCAGAGCACCCGGAGGGACGCGAGAGCAGAGCGCACACGGCGGGACGCGAGGAGAGCGCGCCGTGGTCGCCTGAACCGCAAGCAACCACACACATATGTAGAGCAGTTGAACACGCAACAAATGGTCGCCTATAAGCCGGCCGACAGTTGCCTCGCTGCGTAGAGAGCGGCCTGTGGTACCACCTCCATCTAGTCTATAGTCTCCTTTATATTCCGTGCCATACTTTGCCTTCAAATTTAACCAACAAAATGTTAATGCATGTTTTTAAAATTATATAGTTGGAAACTATGTTCAAATACAAATCCAACTATATAATCTTTGGCGACATGTATTCGTATTTTATTAGTTAAATCATACTTATAAACCAGGACGGTGGTATAGTAGGTAATTAAATCACAAACGTTTTTTTATTAACCGTATGTGTACGTGGCCTTTCGTCCTCCTCTCGCACGTCTTGTCACCCCGTTGCCGCAGACGGCTTACAGCGCAAGCTTGCGCAGCACGCGGGTGCGTTCTTTTTACCAAACGGTGGTGGCAATGAATCGTCGGTGAGCCCATTCCCACGCTACCTCGCAGGTTCCTGCGCAAGCTTCCCGCCCGACTTGGTGAAATCCCCCAAAATCCCAATGCTTACCGGCCTGCTATAAAAACTCTCACGGCCGGCGAGTCCTGTGTCGCATTTTCCCCTCCAACCCTGTAGCTTATCTCGTCTGCTTCTCCCACATTCGTCAATGGCACCGGTCTATCGTCGTCGCTCAACCACTCTGTCGTCATCAGAGGACAGCTCCAGCTGGGAGGCTACACCGCGGCGGCGGCGCAGTCCCCGGCGTAGTGTAGTGCACGTGACGTCCCTGTTGGGTGTGCGCGGAACACCCACCACACGCTCCGCCGCCGGTGCCCGTCGGCAGCTGTTGCCGGCCGCCATTGCTGCCACACCACCGTCGAAAGCTAGGGCCATCGCCCGCTCCGCCGCCGCGGCCCGAAGGCGGGAGATGGCCGTCGTGGCCGCCACTCCATTGCTGGCCACTTTGGCCATCACCTGCTCCGCCACTGCGGCCCGAAGGCGGGAGGTGGTGGTCGTGGCCGCCACCCCGTCGTCGGCCGCCATGGCCGCTAGCCCACCGTTGACCGCCGGGTTCATCACCCGCTCTGCCCCCGCCGCCCGAAGGCGGGAGGCGGAGGTGGATGCCCGCATGTGCGGCATTGACCTTGCACGCTACACCGAGTTCCTGCGGGAGGAGGAGGAGTGCCTCGTCGAGCATGCAAAGAGCCTTACCGCCGCAGTGGCATCGGCACACGCCACCTGAGAGGCGAGGAATCAAGAGATCTACAAGGAGAACCACCACTTTGAGAGGGGTCGTCTGGAGCGTCAGAGGGCGTTCGAGGCGAGCGTCGCTGAAGCTGCATTAGCGGCAGGCACCGCATTGCGGTTGCCCAGCTCGTCGGTAGGCTCCTCATCCTCCGCCTCTTACTGAGCCCGCTCGGCAGAGGAGAGGCAGTCGGAAGTAGTACACCCCCCCACAGTAGTAGTATTTAGGGGCTATTTTGTTCAGTTCATCTGACTATATATGTGGTGGAACTGTGCAACGCACTTAAAATTACCTAGTATATATAGTTGAACTAGCTATTTTAGTACGTGGTTGGCAACAATTGGGGAAAAGTTTGGTCGGTTCAGCTGTCGAGTTGAACTGTTTGTATAAATTAAGAACGACTGCTTAATCTATGAATGAAACCTATGCTTAATACTGAATTTTAGTTGCAAAAATTAGATACTGCTAGTGATTTTTAGCTTCATATTTTGACAAATCGCAGTGTTACAAGGATTGAAAATCTTACCCAATTGTTTGTACGTGGTTCCACACGGGTCATCCAAAACAACCATTTGCGTCGAAGGGATGCACAAATCCTGTGCTGCTCTCACTTTGCATACAGGTGTTCTATCTAAAACAATTACGATCAAGAGCTGCAGAAATCCTGCTCGGCACATTTTCTCTTGGCTTCCTGGGGAAGCTGTCGGTTTGCATACGGGTGTTCTAACTAAAACGTTTGCGATGAGTGTTTTATATTTAAAAAGTGAATTAAACTGCGGCTCGGGCACCATTAATGGAGAGGATGCGAGCAAGGCGGGCGGCCATGGAAGTCAAAGGGCTCGCTTCCCAGTGAGCCTGCACAACATACAGCTCGCACGCTTCTCGGTGAGCCTGCGCACTCAAGGACAGCTTGCACGCCTCTCGGTCGGCCTGCGCACCGGACGGCGCTCGCACGCCTCCCGTTCAGTCAAGGTCAAGCAGCTGTCTGCACGGCACCTCCTACAGCCATTAAAACCAACACACATGGCGTTACGTGAATGGTTAACAGAATTTGGATTTACTAGAATTTAAAAACCAGGCATCTCAATGTTTTGTCGGCAATCAACGGTGCCCCGGTGTTTGAAATTCATTCCCATTTCTTGCATGGGACCTAAGCATGCACCCAAGGACACAGTTTCAACCAATTTATATGCACTGGAGCATGTGCATGTAGTTCAAATTTGAATTATGCACATAAAATGCATTGAAAACTCAGTTAATGCATAACAATGTCCAAACGAACGCCGAAGAATCACAAAAAATCACACAACACTCCTATTGTTCAATGTTGACACGAGATTTTTTTTGAAAGCAATAAGAGGTAATGGATATCGTTTCGTCCAAAATGGTGGGACGTTCCCTACCTAAAACCATCATGCTTGTTGTGAGAAGCTCCGGTTTCTGAGAAGCATATACCCAAACCTGCCCCAAATGGGACAAAATTTGTACCACGGCATGTTGATGCCGCTCCATGATAGCATGCCAAGTTTCATGAATTTCAGACGAGTTTTGGATTTACTAGAATTTAAAAACCAGGCATCTCAATGTTTTGCCGGTAATCAACGGTGCCCCGGTGTTTGAAATTCATTCCCATTTCTTGCATGGGACCTAAGCATGTACCCAAGGACACAGATTTGATTTTTCAACCAATTTATATGCACTGGAGCATGTGCATGTAGTTCAAACTTGAATTGTTCACCTGAAATGGCTAGAAAACCAATTTAATGTATAAAATGTTCAAACGAACCTTGAATAATTCCAATTATTTTACGAGACACATATAGCTGCATGTTCACTCCAGATAAAAGGTCTAGCAATTCAAACACCATCCATGGCCGCTGTGACCCCATTATGTAATTCAAATCAAGATCAAAAATCAAGTAGATCACACACAGTTTATTATCAGCAACCGTGTGAGATGTAGTACAAAATATCTTGGAGCACCATCGGTGTATAGTATGCCTATGGCTTACGCGAGAAGGTGCGTCGGCTACAATCCACAGACGGCGTCTCAAACACACTAGCTCGCTCCCCAAATATCATTTCACTATTCAATTGTCGCCGGTGAAAGATGGGCACGTGGACCAGCGTCGTGAGGGCAACTTCGGTGGCCCACTCCGGCGAGAGCGCGGCCGCAGCCGCCATGCGCATGCTAACAAGGTGCATGAGTGCGGCCGCAATTTGCATCCGGGTGGCAAAGGCAGCCCAAACGGCCGCTGTTGCTTCTCAGGTGGCGGCAGCAACATCTGCCTCGGGGATAGCAACTGGCAAGAGTGGCACAACAGCTGTCTGTTCCCCAGCGGCGGCCTTAGCCCTGATGGAGGCCGCCCACGACCATGTTGAGGCCGCCCACGCCCAGCTCGTGGCGGTCACCGCACAAATCGAACGAAGCTTCTTCGACAACAATCGGCAACCCACGGCCGAAGAGCTGGCAATCGCCGAGAGCGTTCGAGCAGCCGTCCGTTCCTCCGCCGCATACCTTGCGACGACGGAGCCCGTCCAAGCCCAGATCGCGTCCGCCCACGCCTAGCTCATGGCGGCCTTTTCCAAAGAGATGGCAGACGCAGATGGCGAGATGCTTGCCGAGTATGGTGCGATGGATGCCATGGAGCCCCTTCCCCAGGAGACCGTCGGGCGCGAGCTGGACATGGAAGCGGCGGCGGAGATCGACGAGCACCAGCCGTAGTAGTACTCTATGTTTTGTTTAATTAAGAGCGCCGATCTTAATTTGTTAGAGTAATGTTTAGGTCAGCTAGCTCTGTTTAATTGCTGAACTTGCTTGATTAAGAAGTGCGGGTGTGCTGTAGTCTCCTTTGTGTACCCAAATTATGCAATGACGTGGATGACCACTGTAACCATGGAAATTCGAACCAAAACTTTTGACGTTCAAACTCATCACACATCGGGTTAAGCTATCTGAATCGTTTGTGATGTCACATATCAAACAGTTCTGAATAGGGACCGTGTCTGATGACACTTTGCGCGCCAGTTTTTTGGCTGAAGCGATTCCAAATTTTCGGCTTCCGTGAAATATTCACTCCTTCCCCCTCCCCCTTACCAAAAGCCACATTTCCCTCTTTCCGCCTTCCTTTCCAAGTTGAAACCTTCACTCCTTGCTTGCAGCTCGCCGCCTCCTCGCCGGCGACCCTCCTTCACGCTGCTCGGCCTCCTCTATCCAGGCAGGTAATCCACACCCGACCCCTATCCTCCTCCTCCTTCCACATCCACATGCCCCGACCGCCGGCGCGAGCGCGACACCTTCCACCCAAATCACCGACCCTCCACCAATAAAGCGTCGGCCTAAGCCATGGTGCACACAGTATAGCCAGGACCTCAAGAGCATTTGGCAGCGGAAAAGCAAATCACGCGCACGCGAGGATGAGGTCGCGATGGCTGCCATTCGTGCCGACCCCCAGATCTTGGAGGAGCACCTTGCCAATTGCTAGCTACGCGGTTAAGCATGCTCGGTTTACCCGTTGCGTGTGCTTCCTGCCTTTCCTTCACAAAATCTAGTGAATTGTGCTATCTAATTTCACCATGCAATCTGTGCTCTAGTGTATATGTTCTATATGTCATGCAGTGTGGTGCTCACTTATTAACTGTTTTGTTAATTAGTTGTCGTCTTCAGTTAAAACTGTTTGGTTCAATTCTGCAAATGTGATGTTCAATTCTTCAGGCTGCAATTTTGTATTGTCTTCCATGTGAGAAATAAATCGAATTTATCTTTACAAAATTGTGGGTGCATTCTGTTATTGTATACCATGTGAGGAATAAATTGAATTTGGCTATAGTAAATACATGAAACAAATACAATGCTACAATTGGTTGTAGTAACTGTTTGGTTAACTCTCTGATCTTCTATTAGGAGTATGTTATATTGTGCAATGTGGTGCTCAGTTAATGTTTGGTTCATTTGTTGTGGTGTTTAGTTAACTGCTTGGTTCAATGTTATATTGCAATGTGGTGCTCAATAATGTTTGGTTCATTTGGTGTGTTTTAGTTAACTTCTTGGTTCAATTGCAATGCAATGTCCAATTGTCGTGTAGAAATTTGTATTGTTGTGCATGTGAGGAATAAATCGAATTTGGTTTGCACTTAATAACATGAGAAACAATATTACAGTGCTATATTTCCTAGTTCTTAATCATGCTTGTTTGGGTAAATGGGTTTTTCGTGTGGGCTTCAATAATCTGATGAATCTGCAATGTGCTATTTTTCATCAAACATATTTTACTTGATAGCATGCGAACCCTTACTTAACCTGATGACTAAACTACCTTATATGTGTTGCAGGGAAACAATGGGAAGCACTGAGGTTTACAAATCGAGGTTAGCACGTGCATGGTCTTTCTAATAGCACATTATTTGCAATTTGGAACCATCTAATATTTGGTTTTTAACAATTTGGTCTTGCACATGTAGGTCCTGCTGTTCAGAGGTTTTGACCCACTTCGACCCTTTTGCATATGGGAATTGAGTTGTCCATGAATATCAATTCAAATCAAGAAACTAGAAAAGATTTGTATAAAGAAATTAGCGACAAAAAACAACAAGATCTTTGTCTGCACAATGAAGAAGACATTAGTTCACTACAAGATGGTACTAACTATTATACCTTGCCTTTTTTATTCCTTTGCCCCATTTCCAATATAGAGAAGATATTTATGCACATCCTTGTTTTCAGGCCTTTCCAAAGCAGTTCACTGATGATTACCTCTCAAACCACCTCTATGGTCAGGAGGCGAGGAAGGTTTTCATACAACACCCACGGTTCAATATTGAAGTGTTCCTGAAGAGGACGAAGGACGGACGGTCAATCATCCACAGGCACTGGCCTAAAGTTGCAAAGACCTTCAACATGAATGAAGGCTCAATATTCGCCTTCCGCTTCAGCAGTTTTCCAGATGAGATGCATCTGTCTATATACCATCTATGATGCTAATTTCGAAAGGTTCTACATGTTGCATGTGAACTTGCTGCTGGTGCAGTTGTGTAATGGGGTAGCTGAGTGCTGAAGCTATATCATGTTGTACTCTGATGTATTTCAATTATGAAATTCTACTTCCTTAATATGGAAATGAAATATATTGTGTGCTTAATATGAATGTCAATTAGATTAATAAATGGATTATTAATAATAGGGCAATTATCCTGCTAATGGAGAATTAGCCTGCTAATTGGGTTTAGATATTGCAAACGGTTGTTGAAAACATACCGTGGGCGATGACCTCAGGCAACGCACACAGTTTCTAGGAATAAACCGTGTTGGATCAATGAACAATCACACACGACTTTCTCTTGAAAACTGTTTGCATTAGGCCACCTTGCGCAAACGTTTACCACATAAAAACTGCGTGTCATGGACAGCCTTTGCCACACAGTTTCTTCTACGGACCGTGTGTGCTACATTCAATAACGCAAACAATTTAACGGGAAAAATTGTGTGTGATGTACCTATGAACGGAAACGTTTTCCTTGGAGCGACTGTGTGGGATGTGCATACGAACGGAAACGTTTCGCAGGGACTGATGTGTGGGATGTACTTGCGACCGGAAACAATTTCACTATAATTGTATTTTTTATCTGTACTGTACGTATTTCCGTATTTGAGCGCTCGCTGGTCGCACACGACCTCATTTTGCCGAACGTGTGTGCCAGGAGGGCATATCCCCGACGGTTTCTGGTTCGTGTGGGAAGGATCCCCCTATCGCCCACACTCACTTGGAGACGGTTCCAGATGCCGTCGCGGAAAGGGGTTTTAAACCGTTTGTTTAGGACCGACGCGCACCAGTGCTTTGACACCGATCTGGATGACTCTAAGTCTCGATCTAGATACATACTGAAAGTGGGAGCGATTAGCTAGAGTAGCTCCGTATAGAGCATTGTAGACATAAAATTTTTGTAAAATACATACGGTTCTGAATATGGCAGACCCATTTACTGAACTTCTCTCACAAGCAAAACATGATCACTCTTTGGGTGTTAATCACATAGCGATGTGAACTAGATTAATGACTCTAGTAAATCCTTTGAGTATTAGTCACATAGAGATGTGAACTAATCACATAAAGATATGAACTATTGGTGTTAGTCACATGATGATGTGAAACTAGATTATTGACTCTAGTGCAAGTAGGAGACTGAAGGAAATATGCCCTAGAGGCAATAATAAAGTTGTTATTTATATTTCCTTATATCATGATAAATGTGAAGGAAATATGCCTAGAGGCAATAATAAACTTATTATTTATTTCCTTATTTCATGATAAATGTTTATTATTCAAGCTAGAATTGTATTAACCGGAAACTTGATACATATGCGAATACATAGACAAACATAGTGTCAGTAGTACGCCTCTACTTGAATAGCTTGTTAATCAATGATGGTTGAGTTTCCTAGCCATAGACATGAGTTGTCATTTGATTAACGGGATCACATCATTAGGAGAATGATGTGATTGACTTGACCCATTCCGTTAGCTTAGCACACGATCGTTTAGTATGTTCCTATTGCTTTCTTCATGACTTATACATGTTCCTATGAAGATGAGATTATGCAACTCTCGTTTACCGGAGGAACACTTTGTGTGATACCAAACATCACAATGTAACTGGGTGATTGTAAAGGTGCTCTACAGGTGTCTCCGAAGGTACTTGTTGGGTTGGCGTATTTCGAGATTAGGATTTGTCACTCCGATTGTCGGAGAGGTATCTCTTGGCCCACTCAGTAATGCACATCACTATAAGCCTTGCAAGCATTGTAACTAATGAGTTAGTTGCGGGATGATGTATTACGGAATGAGTAAAGAGACTTGCCGGGCATGTAACATACCGATGACAAAGGGAACAACTTATGTTGTTATGTGGTTTGACCGATAAAGATCTTTGTAGAATATGTGGGAGCCAATATGAGCATCCATGTTCCGCTATTGGTTATTGACCGGAGACGTGTCTCGGTCATGTCTACATTGTTCTCGAACCCGCAGGGTCCGCACGCTTAAAGTTCGATCACGGTTATATTATGTGTTTATGTGTTTTGATGTACCGAAGGTAGTTCGGAGTCCCGGATGCGATCTGGGACATGACGAGCAGTCTCGAAATGGTCGAGACGTAAAGATCGATATATTGGACGACTATATTCGGACATCGGAAAGGTTCCGAGTGATTCGGGTATTTTTCGGAGTACCGGAGAGTTACGGGAATTCGCCGGGGAGTATATGGGCCTTATTGGGCTTTAGGGGAAAGAGAGAGGAGAGGCTGGGCGCCCCCCAAGGCCTAGTCCGAATTGGTCTAGGGGGAGGGGCTGCGACCCCTCTTTCCTTCTCTTCTCTCTCCCCATTCCTTGACTCCTACCCCTACTACTTGGAAGGGGGGGAATCCTACTCCCAGTGGGAGTAGGACTCCTCCTAGGGCGTGCCATAGAGAGGGCCGGCCCTCCCCCTCCTCCACTCCTTTATATAAGGGGAGGGGGGCACCCCTTGGAGACACAATAATTGATCCCTTGGATCTCTTAGCCGTGTCCCCTTGGAGACACAATAATTGATCCCTTGGATCTCTTAGCCGTGTGCAACTTATTTGTGGCACTGCCGTTTAGGTCATATTGGTGTAAAACACATGAAGAAACTCCATGCTGATGGGATTTCGGAATCACTTGATTATGCATCACTTGATGCTTGCGAACCATGCCTCTTGGGAAAGATGACTAAAACGCGGTTCTCCGGAACAATGAAGCAAGTAACAGATTTATTGGAAATCATACATACTAATGTATGTGGTCCGATGAGTGTTGAGGCTCGCGGCGGGTATCGTTATTTTCTGACCTTCACAGATGATTTGAGCAGATATGGGTATATCTACTTGATGAAACATAAGTCTGAAACATTTGAAAAGTTCAAAGAATTTCAGAGTGAAGTGGAAAATCATCGTGACAAGAAAATAAGGTTTCTACGATGTGGTCGCGGAGACGAATATTTGAGTTACGAGTTTGGTCTTCAGTTAAAACAATGTGGAATAGTTTCACAAATTCGTGCCACCTGGAACACCATAGCATAATGGTGTGTCCGAACATCATAACCGTACTTTATTGGATATAGTGCAATCTATGATGTCTCTTACCGATTTACCACTATCTTTTTGGGGTGATGCATTAGATACAGCCGCATTCACGTTAAATAGGGCACCATCTAAATCCGTTGAGACGACACCATATGAACTATGGTTTGGCAAGAAACCAAAGTTGTCGTTTCTTAAAGTTTGGGATTCCAATGCTTATAAGAAAAAGTTTCATCCTGATAAGCTCAAACCCAGATCGGAGAAATGAGTCTTCATAGGATACCCAAAAGAGACTGTTGGGTACACCTTCTATCACAGATCTGAAGGCAAGACTTTTGTTGCTAAATTTGGAATCTTTCTAGAGAAGGAGTTTCTCTCGAAAGAAGTGAGTGGGAGGAAAGTAGAACTTGATGAGGTAACTGTACCTGCTCCCTTATTGGAAAGTAGTTCATCACAGAAACCGGTTCTTGTGACACCTACACCAATTAGTGAGGAAGTTAATGATGATGATCATGAAACTTCAGATCAAGTTGTTACTGAACCTCATAGGTCAACCAGAGTAAGATCTGCACCAGAGTGGTACGGTAATCCTATTCTGGAGGTCATGTTACTTGACCATGAAGAACCTACGAACTATGAGGAAGCGATGATGAACCCAGATTCCGCGAAATGGTTTGAGGCCATGAAATCTGAGATGGGATCCATGTATGAGAACAAAGTATGGACTTTGATTGACTTTCCCAAATGATCACCGAGCCATTAAGATTAAATGGATCTTCAAGAGGAAGACAGACGCTGATAGTAGTGTTACTATCTACAAAGCTATAATTGTCGCAAAAGGTTTTCGACAAGTTGAAGGTGTTGACTATGATGAGAGTTTCTCACTCGTATCTATGCTTAAGTCTGTCCGAATCATGTTAGCAATTGCCGCATTTTATGCAATCTGGCAAATGGATAAGCAAAACTGCATTCCTTAATGGATTTATGAAAGAAGAGTTGTATATGATGCAACCAGAAGGTTTTGTCGATCCTAAAGGTGTTAACAAAATGTGCAAGCTCCAGCGATCCATCTATGGACTGGTGCAAGCATC